>NW_027223754.1:145862253-146447253 GCF_028538775.1 Myotis yumanensis | reverse complement strand
TATCATGATCTCAAGTATAGGAAACCCCAAGGAATTAACAAAAAATTAAAAGTAATTTTGAGTTCCACAAGGTTTCATGATATAAAATCAAAATTAGAAATCAATTGTATTTCTATACATTAGCAATGAATAATCTGAAAATGAAATTAAGAAAAACAATTCCATTTACCACATCATCAAAAGGAATAAAATACTTAGGAATAAACTTTGCAAAAAGTGCCAGAGTTGTACACTGAGAATTACAAATAATTGTTGAAAAAGATTAAAGAGGACCTAAATAAATGGAAGGATATATCATGTTTATGTATTGGAAGACTTAATATTGTTAAGATGGCAATACTGAAATTGACCTCTAGAGTCAACACAATCCCTATCAAAATTCCTACTGGCTTTCTTTGCAGAAATTGACAATCTGATCTTAAAATTCATATGGAAATGTAAGGAATTCAGAATAGCCAAAATCATCTTGAAAAAGAACAAAGGTAGAAGTTTCACAATTCCTGATTTCAAAACTTACTACAAAGCCACACTAACCAAAGCAGTGTGGCATTAGCATAAGAATAAACATATTGACAGATGGAATATAGTTGAGAATCTGGAGGTAAATAAAAAAAAGATGTTTAAATACTGAAGTGTCCTCCAGTGACTGGATAAAGAAAATATGGTATATATAGACAATGGAATATTACTCAGCCATAAGAAAAGATGACATACTGCCATTTGTGACAATATGGATGGATCTTGAGAATACATATCATAAAAAAAATAAGTCAAATGGAAAAAGTCTGGAACCATATGATTTCACTTATAAGTGCGATATAAAACTGAAAGTAGCAAACAAACAAATAAGACAAACAAACAAAAAACTCATTGACACATACAGCAACATGGTGGGTACAAAAGGGGAAGAGGAATGGAGGGAGGTAGAAGAGGGTAAAGCGGGGGTCAAACATATGGTGATGAAAGCAAGCTTGACTTTGGGTGGTGACCTCACAATGCCATATACAGATGATGAGTTATAGAATTGTGCACTTAAAACCTATATAATTTTATTAACCAATGTCATACCAATAAATTTGATAAACTAAAAAAAAGACATTCCACATCATTAGGCATCATGAAATCAAAACCACAAGAAGATACCACTTCACACTTCTTAGGATGACAATAATAAAAAAAACAGCTAATGACAAGTGTTGGTGAGGATGTGGAACAACTGGAACCTGCATACATTGCTGGTGAGAATGTAAAATGGTGTAGCCGCTTTGGAAACACAGTTTGGCAGCTCCTCACAAAGTTAAATCTATAGTTACCATATGGCCAGCAGTTCCACTCCTTGGTATATATCCAAGAGAAGTGCAAAACTTGTCCACACAAAAACTTGACCTGAATGTTTATAGCAAATTATTCATAACTAGAGGCCTGGTGCATGGATTTGTGCACCGGTGGGATCCTTCAGCTTGGCCTATGGGGATCAGGCCAAAACTGGCTCTCTGACATCCCCTGAGGGGTCCTGAATTGCGAGAGGGCTACTCTCAGGTGATGCGCCCCAGAATTGGGCTCCCTCATTTCTGGTTCCAGGTGTGTCACCCGAGAACTGTAGCCGCCAAGTCACCACAGCTCGGCAGCTCCTGTGTTGAGTATCTGACCCCTGGTGGTCAGTGTGCATCAAAGCTACTGGTTGGCCGGTCAAACAGTTGGCCGGTCATTTAGGCTTTTATATATATATAGACTAGAGGGCCAGTGCATAAAAGTTGTGCATGGGGGGGGGGGTACTCCTCAGCCCATCCTGCACCCTCACCAATCTGGGATCCCTCGAGTGATGACCTACTGCTGGGATCAAGCCTAAACTGGCAGACATCCCTCTTGCAATCCGGGACTGCTGGCTCCTAACTGCTCACCTGCCTGCCTGCCTGAGTGCCTCTAATGACCTCTGCCTGCCAGCCTGATTGCCCCTAACTGCCCCCCCTGCCAACCTGGACACCCCTAACTGACTCCCCCCACCAGCCTGGTCACTCCTCACTACCCCCCCCCTTCCGGCCTGGTCACCCCTAACTGCCCCCTCTGCTGGTCTGGTCACCCCATGCAGCCTGCTGTTCGATCTTTGTGTGAGGGTGTCCTGACCAATTTGCATATTACCCTTTTATTAGTATAGATAGCCCAAAGTGAAAACAATAGCAATGTCCATCAACCAAATTCCTATGTAAAATGTGATATAACCATATAATATTATTCAGCCACAAAAAGGAATGAGGTACTGACACAACATTCACGTTGCAACATTAATAAATCTTAAGGAGAATATGTTAAGTAAAATAAGCAGACACAAAAGGTCACATATTTTATGATTCCATTTATATAAAATGTCTAGCATCCAGCATAGGCAAATCCACAGCGATAGAAAGTAGATGGGTAGTTGCCAGAGGTTGAGGAGTAAGAAATTGGGGAATAAATGCTAACGGGTATGGTTTCTTTTTGGAATAATGAAAATATTCTAAAATTAGAGAGTAGTAAAAAATTGTCAAGATCTTATAATCAATCTTTGTTATTTTTTAAAGCTATGATGTTCTTTGTTATACTTTTATGGCATCATTTTGATGGTAGAAATGTCTACCTATTAAAAGTTTTGTTGATAGAAACAACAAATGAATGGAAGAGATAAAGAAAAAGAATGGGCTGGAGCACTTGAAAACATTTCCCAGAGAGAGAGACTTTTTTTAAAAAAAATGTTTTTATTGATTTTAGAGAGAGAGGAAGGGAGGGGGGAGAAAGAGAAAAGGAGAGGGGAGAGAGAGAGAAACATCAATTGATCACCTCCTGTATGCCCCCTACTGAGGATGGAGTCTGCAATTGGGCATGTGGCCTGACCGGGAATCAAACCGGTGACCTCATGGGGTAACACTCAACCAACTGAGCTACACTGGCCAGGGCCCCCTGGAGACTGTTTTTAGATGACAAGAGTGATAAAGTTTCACTGCAATGTATGTATAGAACCATGGACAGTGGCAGCTCTGATTATGTTTAGCTGGTATGACATCAATGGAAAATTTTGTAGTCAACATGTAGTATATGTGTTTGCATAACACAACAGACATTTTAGAGAATAAGATAATATAAAAGAAGAACAATATATATTAGTAAGAGTCAATTCCCGTTATGGGTTCATGAATGAAAATACAAAACCGCCGAAACCGGTTTGGCTCAGTGGATAGAGCGTCGGCCTGTGGACTGAAGGGTCCCAGGTTCGATTCCGGTCAAGGGCATGTACCTGGGTTGCGGGCACATCTCCAGTGGGAGATGTGCAGGAGGCAGCTGGTCGGTGTTTCTCTCTCATCGATGTTTCTAACTCTCTATCTCTCTCCCTTCCTCTCTGTGGAAAATCAATAAAATATATTAAAAAAAAACAAAACAAAACCATTTTATCACACAGCTCCAGATTCCGAAAATCTGTATCAAGCAATAGGCAGCACATTTCCTAGTCAATGTAACCGTGGTAACAAAGTTTCTGACTACACCTCTGGGTTGTTGTGATGGCCTGCACTGCTTTTATCTTCAAGGTATGGTTTCAATTCTCTTTCAGATAGATATACGAATCAGTACACACACACACACACACACACACACACACACACACACACACCCCAGACATCTTCTAAGGGCATCTTCTCTTCCCTAGAGCTTATTTGGAACCCCTGCTTGTTATATGTTTGCAGTCAGAGTGCAAATTTCCTCATTTCTGTCTTCTCTGGGAAAAGGGTTGGGGAGGTGTCAGGAAAAGACAAAGTATTTATTTTCACTGACTCTATCTTCCCTCTAACCAGAGTCAAGCAGGAGACCTGGTTTAGTTTTCCATTAAACTCCCAGAGCCATGACTAGCTGGTCCCTGGATAAGTGTCCAAATCCCAAGGTGGCTGTGTGGCTAATACAGTTGTAATAATGCAAAGTTGTAATGTAATTAGTGTATGCAATAAGTGTTATTAATGTTGATGATGATGGCAGCTAACATAAATTAAGCTAAGTTTGCGAAATTGGTTTATTTGTATTATCTCATTTAATTCTTACAACAATTTTTCAGGAGGTATTATGAATTTCCTGATTTTATATATGGGGAAACTAAAGATGCGAAGTAACTTATCAAAAGTCATATAGGAAGGTAGTGTGAATCCTGAGATTTTTATTCTTAACCACAAAGCTGTGATGAACTTAGTTCAACAACAAATATTGAGTGCCCACTATTTTCTACAAACCATGCTAGGCTCAGGATAGGGGTGTTGTGGATGTCAGAGTTAAAAAAAAAACATGACCTCTGATGTTGAGGACTTTATATACTTTGAGGAAAGAGACCTATATTGTGGGGAGCCGATACAGGATTAAGCCTCGGACTGACCTGTTGGCAAAGTCACAAACAAGTCCCAGCTTAGAGAGCACAGTCCTCTTAGCATAATTAGGCTTGACCTTATAACACTCCCTCGATCTTCTCTGGGAAGCTAATGGGCTGAGGGAAGTGCAGGAAGTGTAACTATGGTCAAAACAAGTGAAACTCACAAGAACTGTGTAACTATGGTAACCACTACCTTGTTTACCTCTGACTATAAAATGGTTAGTGCGGCCTGAGCACCGGTGGAAGCCCTTCCCCTTGAGTTGGATTTACCCGCCTGGCCCCCTAATATTTTCAAATTATCTCTTGTCTCTTCTCTTTCATTTGTGTGCAGCTCCTCTTCCAGATCCTGAACCCTGAACCACGCGGGACGTGGAGGGAAACATTTACAACACTATATAGACGATTCAAATATTTTGTAGCCTGTTATGGGATAGCCATGCAGTGGTACAAAAGAAGGACCTCTTACCCTTTGAGACAGCAGGGAGGGACCTGGAGAGTATTATGCTAAGTGAAATAAGCCAGTGAGAGAAAGACAAGTACACATGATCTCACTCATAGGTAGAATCTAATGAACAAAATAAACTGATGAACAAAATAGATACAGAGACATAGAAGCATGGAACAGACTGGAGAATCTCAAAAGGAAGGTGAGGGTGGGTAAGTGGATGGGAATAGATCAACCGAAGAACTTGTATGCATATATGCACAACCCATGGACACAGACAATAGGGTGGCGAAGGCCTAGGGTCGGGGGTGAGGGTTGGCTAGAAGGGGTCAATGTGGAAAAAAGGGAACATATGTAATACTTTCAACAGTAAAGATTTTAAAAATAAAAAAGTAATGAAATTTAATATCCCTCTGAACACTTCTAGAAATACTTCTCAGTCATTTGATGTAAGAACAGGTAACTTAAGTGATTAACCAGGCACATCAAAGTCTACCTTTACCTAAAACGAACTCAGTCAAAATTATGAAAATCTACTGTCTCCAGAGTTTCCACCAATGTTTATCTAAGAACAGCAATTTAGTTAAGTATACATCCCTGTGTTTGTTCAGTGTTCACTTAAAAGTGCACCACCCAGCAATGCAGTCGTGAGCGCTGGTCAGTTGGAATGCGTTAGAAACGAACCAGGATGCCTGCTGCCCTCGAAAGTCAGTGGCCTTTCCCCTTGGAATTTCAGAGCAGGGAGTTGCTTCCTTTGGCCAGTGAGGACGCAATGACTTTGCTGGGTTACCCTGGGGCCACGGCTTGTATTTAAAGTACCATTGCTTCTCAGGTGGAAGGAAGGCCTCCATTACCTGGAAGAGCTGTATTAGTGATAAATGAAGAGAGTGGCACTTGACTTTATCGCTACAATCACATTGTTGCCAATATAAATACACAATCACGTTATCAGTGATGCTTAGGGCAAAGGTAGATGTTTAAATATAAATGACTGGGCATTGTTGCCAATAGTTAAAATAAGCTTTTCCCCTCAAGTAACTGGAATATGCTGATTTGATGCCATTCACAGTAATTCATTTTTATGTCTGGGTCTTCTCTCATCCACGGTCAGATGAAATAGTTGCAAGATAGCCCTGAAAATTGCCTAGCCATTCACCCAAGTACAGATAGCAGGCACACCAGGAAAATGAAAGAATTCTTTCTTTGGATACTGTGTTTTATTATCTATCTTATGTCCGAGGAGCAGATGGACAGTAAAAAATAAATATTTTTGGAAAGTAAAATGCCATACACATTTTTAAGAGTGAACTGAAATTTCCTGTCATGTAAAGGACATTTTTATACTTGCTGTAGGAAATATATCCATTTGCTTTTCTATAAATAAAAATGTTCTAACTTTGCATGTTTCAACCAAATCAAATGAAAATAATGCCAAAAACATTGTCTCCCTAATTTTCTAGAAACAGGCAACCTATTGATTTAAAATTAAAGTTATAAATATACTTTTCCTCTTTATTATTGAGATATAATTTACATACCAGAAAATTCACCTTTTACAATTGTACAATTCAGTGGTACCATAGTCACAGAGTTGCATAATCATCACAATAATCAATTTTCTAACATTTTCCTCATCCTACTCTCCATTCCTCCCTCTACTAATCTACTTTCTGTGTCTATGAATTTGCCTACTTTAGACATTTCATGTAAATGAAATCATACAACATATGGCCGTCAGTGTCTGACTTCTTTTACTTAGCATAATATTTTCAAGGTTCATCCGTATTATAATATCCATCAATATCTCATTCCTTTTAATGGTATAGCATATTCTATCATATGGATATATTACATTTGTTTGTTAATTTATTAGCTGATGGAGATTTGAATTGTTTCTACTTTTGATCATTATGAATAATCCTGCTAAGAACATTTGTGCACAAGTTTTCCTGTGTCCATGGCTCCATTTCTTTTAGTTATATACCTAAGAGTGGCATTGCTTGATCATTTGGTAACTTTAGGTTTAACTTCACGAGAAACTGCCAAATGTTTTTCCAGAGTGACCGCACCATGTTACATTCCCACCAGCAATGTATGAAGGTTCCAATTTCTCTATTCTCTTGCCAATATTTGTTACTGTCCATAATTTTCATTAAAGCCATCCTAGTTGGAGTGAAGTGGCACCTCATTGTGGTTTCAATTGCATTTCCTTAATGATTAATGATGTTGAGCATCTCACGTGCTTTCTGGCCATTTGTACTTCTTCTACAGAGAAAAGTTTATTTAAATCCTTTGCCCATTTTTAAATTAGGCTATTTGTCTTTTTATTTTTGAGTTAGAAACTTATTTCTATATTTTGGATACCAAACTTTTATCATATATAGTAGAGGCCTGATGCTGAAATTAGTGCAAAAGTAGGCCTTCCTTACCCTGGCCGCCCCGGGCTGCCCTTGCGGAGGGAGGCCCCGCCCACCCACCACAGCCTGCCTGTGGGTGGCCTGGGCCTCCCTCTGTGGGGTGATCATGGGGTGATGGCCGGGCCCTGACCAATCGCATCACACCTGCCTTGGCTGGCCTGGTGCCAGTGGGTGTCATAGCGTGGTCCCTGATGGTTGTCCAGATGGTCGATTTGCATATTATGCTTTTATTATATAGGATGATTCGCAAATATTTTTTTCCCAATACTGTAGATTATCTTTTCACTTCCTTGATAGTATCTGTGATGGTTAATTTTATATGTCAACTTGACTAGGTCATGAGTCCCGAGATATTTGGTCAAACATTCTGAGTGTTTTGGAGTGAGGCTATCATTTAAATCAGTAGACTGAGTAAGCAGATTGCTCTCCATAATGCGGGTGAGCCTCATCCAATCAGCTGAAGGCCTGAATAGAACACAAAAGGCCCACCCTCTCCCAAATAAGACAGAGTTCTTCCTGCCTGACAGCGTGTGAATTGGGACATCATTTGTATTCTGCCTTCGGATTCAAACTGAGACATTGGCTTTTCCTGGGTCTTGAGCCTGTCAGCCTTCAGAGAGAGAAACATTGTTGTAAGAGACACATTGATTAGTTTTATCCTATACAGGCCCCAACGGGGGCTAGGGATGGACCTGCAACCCAGCTGTGTATCCTTGACTGGGAATGGAACTTGCAATCCTTTTGTTGTGCAGGTCAACACTCTAACCACCGTGAAACGCCGGCCAGGGCTATGATACATTATCTGTATGTTGCATTGTGTGCCCACCATCCAAGTCCGATCTTCTCCCATCACCACATACATGTATGCTAGGAAATACTCGGATTGATTTGACTATATCTGCCCTCTAACTTTATCTCCCATTTCAGGAAGACTTATTAGTTATTTTCATTTTTTTCCTCTTGTTTATCCTTATAAATAACAAAAGTAAGTACCCCCCACTGACATATGCTTATTTATAAGTTTTACACATGTACTGCTGTATTTACATATGCAAAGTATAAAACATTTACAAGATTTTAAATAGGAAAGGGCAAGATAAAAATAAATGATTTTCCTAATATTTTTTTACACCCCCATGGACCATTCTACACATTCTTTGCGCTGCGCACACCCGCTTTGAGACCAGTGCCTCAACTATCTACATTTACAAATGTACTTGGTGGCTTTTTCAACCACTTTAGATATACGTGAGGGTAAGCACCTGAGCCACTGCAACAGAATCTCTACCATGTCCGCTACAATCACTATTCATGAAAGATTATGTAAAATAACACTTTTTGTTTATCACCAAACCCACTTCAATCTGCCTTCTAGATATGCAACTGATAATCATTAAGTTTTCACTATAGGGATTTGCCATCCAAATGACATCTATAACTGTAAAGACAAAATTAAAATGTTCTAAACTTAATATATTCAACAGCCCTTCTCCAAGGCAGATGGCAGTGGATATGTAAAAACACAGTTTTGAACAGCAGCTATAAGAATATTCTCTGTTTCTCTTATAAACTACTAGAGGCCTGGTGCACAGATTCATCCAGGATGTGTCCACCCCATCTCACGATTGGAGCCATCCGGCCAGGGAGGGACCATAAGAGGGCTCCAGGGCATGTCCAGCCCATCTTGCCCAGTCCCTATCAGTGGGACCCCAGCAGCAAGCTAACCTATTGGTTGGAATGTCTGCCCCCTGGTGGTCAGTGCACATCATAGCGATGGGTCCAATGGTCAAATGAACAGTTGGGCACTTAGCATATTAGGCTTTTATTATATAGAATTCTCTTTCAGTATTGTTTTATAAATGAATTATTTATTTTCACCAAAGGCCTGAACATAGTCATCCTAATATTTCTCTAGACAATTCTTAATCTCTGAAATATTCAATAATGACATTTTCTTTAGATCTCTGGACAACATGTTTCTGTGAACAAAGAAAAATGCATATTTACCAGCTTTCAGATAAACAAAGAATGTGAGACTGGAACGAGACTTAAATGCCAGCTGATTCTGTCTTCTGAGCAAGTTAACTGGTCCTAAGCTACACTAGGGACACTTAATTCTTAAAATGATTATTTCTGATGATGAGTGGACTTAAGAAATATACAATGAGTCTATCTACTAAAAGACTTTAAAAGGGATTACAAGTGTAGGGTCACCAGATTTAGCAAATAAAAACACAGGATGCCCACTTAGATTTGAAAAAAAGCTCTAACTGCCAAAGTTTTAGAATTCAACGAAAAAATCTGGACACAGGGCATTTAGGGTGTCCTGACAAAGTCAATACAGAATGCAGGACAAAAGCATTAAGTACAGAACAGTCTGTATATACAGAAAGCCTGCAACCAAGGTCGTGGAACATAATTGACCTAATTTCAGTTCCTTCTATGCATCTGTGCGTGTCTTCTATTCATGGCAGAGATTTGTAGATGTGGAATGAAAAGAAGAATTAAGTACCCAGAGATTTTCAAGGCTGACTAAAAATGAATTATTTCTTCTGTTTATTATATTTTTAATTGATTCCAAATAAAAAAATAAATTAGTATTTGCTTTCACTATATACCTAACAATTATGCAAAACCTGATAACTATAATATAAAACCTGATGCCCTGGCCAGTGTGGCTCAATTGATTGAGTGTCGTCCAGTGCACCGAAAAGTCACAGGTTCAATTTTCTCTCAGAGCACATGTCCAGATTGCAGGCTAGATCCCCATCCCCTGAAGGGGTATGTGTGGGAGGCAACTGATCAATGTTTCTCTCTTACATCAATGTTTCTCTCTCTCTCCCTCTCCTTTCCTCCCTCTCTAAAAATCAATAAAAACATATTAATAAAACAAAAACCTGATAGTATAAAGCTTGATTTTCCTATAATAATGCTTACTGATTTCTGGTATGCGTAGGAATCCATGCCATAGTACCGAAATGTCTCTCAAATTACCCAATTCAGTATAAAATGAGTTTTAAAAAATCTGTTATTTTGAAAATGTAAGTCCTTGGAACTTTGTTTTACCTTCATTTGACTGAGTTATCAGCACATACATTTTCCATTAAAAATTCTCCATGTCAGATGAGGACATTCAGAGAACTGTGAATGAGCTAAAAGTGAAGTGCTTAAGACATTTGCTCAAGCGTACAGAGTTCATTAACCGAATACTCTGACCAGTTCTTGGAGTTCAGGTCCACACCTAACAAATTCCAAAAGTTCTTCAGACCTCAGCAAGTCAAAATATGCTACGGAAATCGTTTTGACAAGAACTCTTGGGCTAAGCTTTAAGTAATCAGTATCTGCTTAGGACAGGAATCACCCAGTATCCTGTGGAGGAAAACAGCTGACATGAGGGCCATTTCAGCTTTCCCTCTTATAATCACGCTTTCTAATGTCCTGCCAATTCGCTCCTGGGCTGCCCTCGATAAGGCCTGGAGCATTACGGGAACTCAGGGTTCATGAACGCAAACGTTGCCAGGCTCCCCACCCCCATCTTTTCCTGCAGGTCATTTCTGCAGTGAAATTGTGCTTGATCACAGAATTTTTTTTTTAATCAAATCCTAATGAATGTTATAAAACGTCTTGATTAAATTGCATTATGGTTTTGTTAGGACAACAAATCCATTTTTTTAAAAATAATGAAAATTGCAAAGGCTTAAGAACCCAATTTCAATTGGTTCCATAAAACATAAACCTTTATTTATTTATTTATAAATATTTTTTTAATTGATTTCAGAGAGGAAAAGAGGGCGGGGGAGAGAGAGAGAGAGAGAGAAAAAAACATGAACGATAAGAGAGAATCATTGACCTGCTGCCTCTTGCATGCCCCCTACTGGGGATCAAGCCCGCAACCTGGCATGTGCCCTTGACCAGAATTGAACCTGGACCCTTCAGTCCGAAGGCCAACGCTCTATCCACTGAGCCAAACCGGCTAGGGCTAAAACATACATTTTTATTATTGCTACCAAAGAAGAAATAAAAGTCCTTCTGACTGATATCAAATGAGAATCTTCCAAAGAGCCATGGGCACCCTCTCTGGGAAACAGTGCTGAGTGCATTTTTGTGGGAACAAATCCGAGCGTCCTGTGGGGACTGCCCTCGGGAGATGAGCAGGTGCCTCTCAAGGGAGGCTTCTGCAACTCCCTGTCGGTTCTAAGATCCTTATCTGGCCTTTCCCCTGTTTGTTTGATTTGCATTTAAATTTTAAAATGGCAACAAATATCTCCAGCAGGATTTTTGAGAACATGGAAATGAATTGCTTCAATGTCCTTTCGAATATCAACACAAAGCCCAACCTTCTGATGACCCTGAGTTTTCTTCATCTGTTAGTGGCGCACAGGTGCCACCTAGGGGTGGAAAGCGGCACCACCGCTCTTCTCCGAGTGGGAAGGGTTTTTGAGGGTTAGGCTGAACAAACTTCTTCATTTTAGAATGGTTGTATTTCTCCACTGAAAAGATTGAATCCAGTCGGACTGTGAATATAGAAAAGGCTACAACAGAAGGCTAATGGGGTGCCTTGGGCATCAGGAGAGGCAGGAAATAGGAAAGAGTATGCGATTTGGTGGCACAGACCTGAGCTCATCTCTGCAGCCTGCTGGCTCTATGACATTTACTTAAATGTCTATGCCTCAATTCTCTCATCATTGAAGTTGAGATGTTAAAATCTGACTCCCTGGCGGTGGTTATGAGGAGGAAATGAGATTATGGTTGTAATGCATCTTGTTCAACACCTGGCACATAGCACTGCTCAACAAACGTTAGGCATTCACAGAGATACAGCAAGTCTTGTCTAACCCCTTCCTTCCCATATGGAGAAATGGTTATTCCGGGACATTTTTCTTATTGGTACTACCACTAAACCTTAAATCCAATATTTAAATATGCCAATAAATAATCTTACCTCTCCCATCCCTTAATCACTGCCCCAATGAATTTTTCTACTCGGTTCAGATTAAAGTTCCGATTTGGCTCTTCCCTGGATAGGGTTTGTATAGACCAGTGGTTCTCAAACTTTCTAATGCCACGACCCTTTAGTACAGTTCCTCATGTTGTGGTGACCCCCAACCATAAAATTATTTTCGTTGCTACTTCTTAACTGTAATTTTGCTACTGTTAGGAATCGTAATGTAAATATCTGATATGCAGGATGTATTTACATTGTTACAAATTGAACATAATTAAGGCACAGTGATTAATCACAAAAACAATATGTAATTATATATGTGTTTTTCGATGGTCTTAGGTGACCCCTGTGAAAGGGTTGTTTGACCCCCAAACGGGTCGCGACCCACAGGTTGAGAACCGCTGGTATAGACAGAGGTGGACTCCTCCTTAACAGCAATGCTTTCTGTTCTAAGCACTCCAAGAGAGGTTTAGTTATGTAAAATGCATGTGTTACACAAACAAGATCATCCAGAAAACATACTTGCCATATGTTCCTGAAAGAAATGCTTTGCAGAATTACCCATTGCTATCTCTACGCCTATTAGTAGATGCTCTACAGACGCTCTTACAAATGCTGCAGCCACACATCCTAAAGCTCTCAGCTCAGTAGGTTAGGAATGATGCTAAAGAACTGAAGGAACAGTTTTGCTTACAGTCATTTGGTCAACATTGCACATGGAATAGACACTCACCTCTCCTGGCCAGCACCGCACAAGGGCACTCACTGCTACTGTAATAACAGTTGGCAGCCACCTGCCTTGGGCACACACCCACACTGCCGATGGGGCCACAGGTGGAAAGAAGAGAAGGCACACAGAGGATTGCTCCTGTACAAATAGATGGTTGTGCAAATCAAAAGGGAAACTAAAATGAGGGGGGAGGGGAGAGGAAGGATATTAAATGCCTTTCAGATGTATTTTAGGTTTGCCACAGGAGACTCTTTGGGTTAACTACCAGATTTCTTACAGGTCCCTGGCAAATGCCAAGTCTCCCTAAAGCAGTGGTTCTGAATCTTCCTAATGCCACGACCCTTTAATACAGTTCCTCTTGTTGTGGTGACCCCCAACCATAAAATTATTTTCGTTGCCACTTCATAACTGTAATTTTGCTACTGTTATGAATCATAATGTAAATATCTGATATGCAGGATGTATTTTCATTGTTACAAATCGAACATAATTAAAGCATAGTGATTAATCACAAAAACAATATGTAATTATATATGTGTTTTCCAATGGTCTTAGGCAACCCCTGTGAAAGTCCCAAAGAGGTCGCGACCCACAGGTTGAGAACCACTGCCCTAATGGCTTAAAAATACTATTTAGCATCTTGGGCTTTTCTGCTCCCTGGCTATTGGGATGCCTAGGATTATGGCTCTGCATAATGGTTCGGATTCAAAATACTACAAACTTTTTGTAGCATGTAGTCCTTATTTCACCGACCTAGCCCCTCCATGAAGGCACTTCAGTGAAAAAAATAAAATAAGTGGGTCCAAATCACCCTGCTGCTCCATGAAATCTGTGGGAGGGCAGTTGGATGATTCGGGAACTGGTAGGATCAGCCAGAGCAGCAACCCCGACGAGCTCTCTTAGGAATCCTACGGTGACTCTGTGGCTCCAGCCCACCCCAGTTTTAAATGTATCCAAATTTTGGCATGGAAAACATTTAACAAGGACAAGCTATCAGAGTTTGTTCTCAAAATAAAGGTGACGTGGATGAATAAATGGCTAAACACTTTCTGCCCTTTGGGAAATTTGCCCTAGTTATGGACCCACCATGGCGCTTCCTCTCCACCCACTTCTTTCCTGCCTTCTTACCACCAAAAACCCAGGGCACTTCCAGGTCCTGTGCCTAGGACTTGCCAGTGCCTCGGTGAACAGGAATGCTTTTCCTGTGTCAGAACACGAGACATTTTAGGAACAGGAAAAGCCTATCCGGTCCAACATGCCTGCCCTTTTTAGGTTTATCTGAGTCTCACCTTTCTGTATGGTTACCTTTCTTCATCTTGCTATGCAGAAACAAACACACAACATTATTTTGTATACTTCTCATGAGCTCTGCTGTCACTACACCTCATACAAATCAGACATACATTTTAGTCCCACAGTCCTTAAAACTAACGATTTCTGAAAACAGTTCCCAGGGCTAGTGGGCAGTTTGTAATTTTTCTCTTCATAATAGAGTTGAGAGAGGAGGCTCCAAAGAAGCTGGGCTTCAAGGGATAAGAAGGTCACCTGGCTTCTCTGATGCGAGTTATCTTATCGGTCATGTCCTGGGAACCAACACTGCTTTCAGAGCGTTCAGTGATAAGGGATATATTTATGTAGAGTAGGACTTACTACGAAGAAAATTTGCAGGTGGCTAAAGATTAATCACACACAGCAGAGACCTGTTAAAAAGCTTAACATTCTCTGAACGCTTGGCCCCTGTTACACGTTTCATATCTGGAATTTACAATAGGGTGAGGTAAGCCACTCACCATCATGAGAAAGGTGAACTATTTAATCAACAGATGTTTCGTTACTCGAGAAAATTCACACGTTCAATTTCAAAGCCCAAAGATGGGCCTCCCAGGCAAGTCCTGACAAAGAATTCTGGGCAGTGTTTCTGTTTGGTGCCTAGAAGTTCTATGCCCTGGATTTTTACTTTTTAACTGCGCAGGTCAACAAATCACCGAGAAGACACCAAAACTGTCTGCCAGATGTCGACTACTGATTAATTTGTCTTAAGTTCAGCCAAAAGGGAAGAAAAAATGATGGGTGGAGCATGAACAGCAAGCACAATCAACATCTGACCAACCAGGGTTTCCTGTCACCTTGGGAACAAAATTGATTGGCGCTGGTTTCCTGTGTACAAGTTAAAACCAGTAGCAACTGCAGTAACAAGAATAAACTCCAGATAAGAGACTTGGAAATTAAATCACATCGTATCACCAAAACTTCAGCTTGAAACCCTGAGCAGAAACATCCTAAGATAACTTTTGAGGGCATTCCTTTTCCCTTTTAAGTTATTATATATTTAAAGTATCTTTACTTCTCATGCTACCATTTCTGGCAATCTAAAATCATTGAAAAGGACACAAGAACTTAAACTTACATAAAGGGTCATCTATTTTGCCTAAGATTTAATATGTTTTTGTCATTCAAAAGATAACATTTTATGAATGCACTGCAGTGATTTTTTGTTCCAGTGTTTACATTATCTTGAATTATAGCTTTCCAGGGGCAGAGGGAATCTTTTGTACAAGGGAGTCCCAACATGCATGCAGATTAAATGTGACAGATACATGTTGTAACCTAAACTATCAAAATATGGAATTACAGAAGACAAAACAGAACCAAAATAGAACCAAAGCATCAGCAACATTTACCATTTTTGTTGTTGTTGATTATTTTAAAGTTTTTTTTTTTTTTTTCTTATCCCCTTAGCTGCTGTTGCCAGCAGCATTAAATGGCATTCTTAGTGTAGTGAAACGGGTTCGGGGCAATATGACTCTGCTTTCAGTGTGGGTTCTGAAATTTTATTTCTTTTTTAAAAAATATTTTTTATTGATTTCAGAGAGGAAGGGAGAGGGAGAGAGAGAAACATCAACGATGAGAGAGAATCATTGATCGGCTGCTTCCTGCACGCTCCACACTGGGGATTGAGCCTACAACCCAGGCATGTACCCTTGACCAGAATCAAACCATGACCTCCTGGTTCATAGGTCAACGCTCAACCACTGAGCCATGCTAGCCGGGCTGAAAGTTTATTTCTTATTGCTTCATTCAGTCAGAAATACTTATGAAGCACAGTAATATGTGGAGGCGCATTTATCAAGTGAAGATTATGACAAATTAAGTAGCATAGTTAATTTCCCTGTTATTTTGTAAGAATTCACAGAGATCCTAAGATGGTAGACAAGCATACTATTGAGAGTAATAATAAAATAGAAGAGCAAAAACATTTGCAAAATATACTATCTTTGAAAGACACTTAAGTTGAAAATTGTAAATGATTGTTTTATTTATGAGATGTTTAAAAAAAGTTATTTCATATCCTCTTATTCCATTCTTCCGATTTCAGAATCACTCTCACAATTCACTCATTCACTATATAAGTATATATAAATTGCAAAACACTTCTCATACTGTGTGAGGAGCCATTCCTCCCCGCATAGTGGTTAAGTGTGGATTAAGGAGCCAGAGAGCCTGGGGTTCAAACTCAGGTTCTGCCCCTTAAGTCTGCGTGATCTTGGGCAAGTTACTTAACCTGAATGTCCATCAGTTTTTCTCCTTTGTAAAACGGGGGTACAACTAGGATGCTTACTTTATTAGATCACTAGAAGCCCGGTGCATGACATTCGTGTACTGGGGGAGGGGGTTGGAGGCCTCAGCCCAGCCTGTGCCCTCTCCCAGTCCAGGACTCCTCGCTCCTTACCACCTGCCTGCTTACTGCTCCTTAGCACTGCCACAGAGGCGGGAGAGGCTCCAGCCACCGCCACTACACTCCACAGCCATGAACCCAGCTTCTGGCTGAGCAGTGCTTCCCCCTGTGGGAGCACACTGACCACCAGGGGGCAGCTCCTGCATTGAGCATCTGCCCGCTGGTGGTCAGTGTGCATCAGAGCAGACAGTTATTTCACTGTTTGGTCGATTTGCATATTAGGCTTTTATTATATAAGATTGTGAGGGTTGAGATCATACATGTAAAGCACTTAAAACAGTCCTCAGCACACACAACACATGCTGCACAACTGGCATGTGAGTCCTGTCACTGCTCCTGCTGCTGTTGTTGCTGTCAAGACGCTTGCGATCCAGCTGCTGCAAGGACTGCAGCTTGTTCTGCAGTTACGTCTGTTGTGGTTTTGAATGCTCTTGTTATTGCTGTGTCTGACTGATGGTCAGCAGTTCCCACGGTTATGCTACTGTTGGAACTCCTGTGGGTGCCTGGGCCTGCTGCTGTGGCCACCACTGCTGCCACGGTCATCAGCCGTCCCTCTGGGTGTGAGTGTGAGTGTGCGTAGGTGAGAGTACATAGTCTGGAGGGATTAAACGCAACCTGCTGATGGTGGTGGGACTGGCTACAAAATGATTTCTATGTTTTACCTTTGGCTTAAACATACTTTCAAAATGTCTGCAATAAGAATGTAGTATTTGCGTCGTCCATTAAAATTTTAAAAAGTTTAATAAGGGCTGAAGAGACATTGCGATCTCCTATCAACCAATGTTTTGTATTGCCTCGTGGCCAATGCTATCTTCCTGAGAAAGGAAGGGTGTAGAGGGCGCCCCTTCCCAGTGTACAGAAGGCTTCTTATATATCATCCTATTAAAAGTATGAAGAGACAGGGCTCAGAGACACGATTTATTTGCCATCTGACTATGTATGCACTAAGATCACATAAAGCATTTAGTCAAAGATTTATTTTGTTGTTATTTTTACCCCATGTCAAACGTTCCTCATTTATCTTTATGTTTAAGAACAAATATTTTTGATAAGAGGAGAGATCTTGTGTATATTTTAGCTGCACTGTTCCCAGGAGAATGCCCTTGGGTTGGCCCATAGCTCAGTTTTGAACAATTACCCTGACATTATCCTGAAAACAATCCCCGCAAGTTCTACTAAGAATAAATAAAGCACAATGGAGTAAAATTATCCACCAAATCTAGCAAAAGCAGCTATATTTTAGTCCGGAAATCTAAGGCCTTTTTTTTTTTTTTCCAATGTATTATATCCTTGTGCTTCTGTCATCAAAAAAATGCAGAATATGGAAAAGATTCAAATTCCCCAGTTACTGATTAGGGGGCTGAATACTGGGGGAAAAAGTACCAGGAGCCCTTAGTGAGTTTATATGCACTGACAATGTCCTGTTTTTAACAGAACACAGAAAATGGGGGAGAAAGAATGAAAAGCATTCAGGATAAGGTGATTATTTTTTTTAGAATAGTGACAAACAGCCCTTAATCTATTTATTGTTCCCCTTACCAACTGTTTTGAAACTTTAAATGTTTTAAAGGGTTAAATATCTAACTCTATGAGACAGATGAGTGAAATTATGACTTTATTTCTAAACTATTTGTTAAGTTCCAGAATGCATGGATTCATCCTTTAAGAGCTCCAGCAAAACCCTGGCTGGAGGTAAATTCAATGAGTTTGTCTCTCTGCTAAGGGAGGGCTTTTCTAGTGCCCTTCTTCTTCTTCTTTCTTTCTTTTTTTTGTTAATCCTCATCTGAAAATGTTTTTCCATTGATTTTTAGAGAGTGGAAGGGAGGGGGAGTAACAGAGTGAGAGAAACATCGATGTGAGAGAAACACATTGATTGATTGCCTCCCTCACGTGCCCTGACCAGGACCAGGGATGGAGCCTGCAACCTAGGCATGTGCCCTTGATCATAATCAAACCCAGGACACTTCAGTCTGTAGGTCAATGCTCTAACCACTGAGCAAGCCAGCTAGGGCGTTAGTGCCTTTCTAAGCTCATACAAGAAAATCATAGTCAAATAGCATTGCTTCTCTATGGAACAGACTTTTGAATCTCAGAGAGAAGCCAGAGATAGATGGGTGGGTGGGAAGAGATCAACCAAAAAACTTATATGCATATATGCATAACCCATGGACACAGACAATAGTGTGGTGAAGGCCTGGGGCAGGGGGCAGGTGCAGGCTAGAAAGGGTCAAGGGGAGGGGAAGGGGCATCTGTAATACTTTCAACAATAAAGATAAAAAATATTAAAAAATAGTATTGCTTCTCATGCAGACTCGCATCAGACATGATCATGATGCCAGGTGTTTTTTCAACATAACCGTGCAGAAGACTGTTCAGGAGACCCAAGCCCAGTAAGAAAGAACTGATATCCCTTCTTCTTTTTAGAAGTCTGCTTAGTCTTTTTGCTTATATTTTAGCCAACTGAATTCAAGAAAATTTCATAAAAAATCCAATTCAATGCAACTAATATCTAACACGTGCCTACTGTAAAGAGGACATTTTAAGGCAAAAACCAGCTTCAAACTTGGGTAGCAATTTCATGCTCTAGAAATGTATGTTCAGTGAGTGGTTGACAGCTTGGGGTCTGGAGCCAGACCACCTACATTTCTTTCACGGCGCCCACAGCCAGCTAGGTGACCTTGAGCAAGTGACATAACCTCTCGGGCCCATGGTTTTCTCTTCTGTAAAACTGCGATGGTACTAGTAGGAATGTTTTGAGCTACACATGTAAAGCGTTTGGGACAGTGCCTGGAATGCAGTAAGTGTTTGATAAGTGTTAACTGTTATTATTGTCATGGGATAGTCTGCATTATAAAAATACATTCCTTCCTACTTATTTTCATTACCCCCCTTTCTATTCTTTTCAAGATTTTGAAATAACAGGGAAGAGGTTGGAGAAGAAATAGAGGAGGGTGGAGTGAGCTCTTGGTGGAAAGAATATGTTAAAGTTCCTACTGAGTATTAAAAATGTCACATATTAACTGATGTCACATATAAACTTGATCATATATGACTCTCAGACTGCAGGATAGTGGAAGTTGAAATCTTTTTTTAAAAAATATTTTATTGATTTTTTTTTTTTTTTACAGAGAGGAAGGGAGAGGGATAGAGAGATAGAAACATAGAACATAGATGAGAGAGAAACATCGATCAGCTGCTTCCTGCACACCTCCCACTGGGGATGTGCCCACAACCAAGGTACATGCCCTTGACCGAATCGAACCTGGGACCTTTCAGTCCGCAGGCCGACGCTCTATCCACTGAGCCAAACTGGTTAGGGTGGAAGATGAAATCTTGAAGTAGTTTCATAAACTTTGAAAGACCCCAGGTTGTCTTAGAAGGATGAAACTAAGCTCTGGGTACTAACTTTGACTACCTCTAAGGAAATAAAAATGTTCTGATTCTAAGGTCCTCCTAGCCAGTAGTAGTTGAACAACTACTGCTTTCTCCGGGAACATTAAAACATTATATTACTTTCAAATTGGAAAGACTTTAGTTGTAACAGTAAGCTAAAATACAACTCTGGAATGGGTTACAAGAGCCCTGGCCAGGTAGCTCTGTTGGCTAAACCATTGTCCCAATACATCAAGGTTATGGGTTTGATCCCCAGTCAGGGTATATACAAGAATCAACCAACATCGATGCATCAATGTTGACCAACAAATGGATATTTCTCTCTCCCTAAAAGTAAAATAATAATAATAATAATAATAATAATTAGAATAATTAAAAGGATAAAAACTAGAATAATTAACTTTTAGGCATAAATGATACATAAGTATCAGAGTTAATCTGTAAAGAATTATAAAATAAAAATTTATAAACAAGTTTCTAAGAGAAGTTATCCCTCTTGTACTGTGATCAGGTCTTCCAAGTGGCCAATGAGAAATGTATCAGAGTAAGCAACAGCTTTTTCAGGAATTATTTTTGCATTTATATTCAGTATAAACAGCCCCAGGGCATACTACAGATGTCTCAGATATACTGAGGGCAACTTTAGGTGGGAGAATATGCCCTGGCCATGTCACTGAACCAATAACAGATGAATCAGACTGTAAGAGGCTCATAAAAATGCTTCCAAACGGGCAACAGATATGACTTGCACAGAACGGCCGCAGCGGGAGAAAGACGCAGGTACCAGGACATAACGCGACCTGCATCCCCCTCAGGTCTCTGGTTCCACCCAGAGAGGTTTATCCCGAACAGCCTGTCCGAGGAAGCAATTACATGGATGGTCTTCAAACTCTTCAGAACGGTGGCTCTTGGGTAAGAAAGAAAAGAAACCCTTGCCTGAAAGGCCAACAAGCAGAACAAGTGTACGCAGAGCTGGGCTCACTGAGGAGGCTGAGAAGGGCCCAGGACCCACCAGCCCATCTCTCCTCCAAGGCCCAGGGGGCAGAGTTGAAAATCACGAATTTAGACCAACATGTGGGATCCTCCATAGCAGTGGTTCTCAACCTTCCTAATGCCGCGACCCTTTAATACAGTTCCTCATGTCGTGGTGACCCCCAACCATAAAATTATTTTCTTTGCTACTTCATAATTGTAATTTTGCTACTGTTATGAATCGTAATGTAAATACCTGATATGCTATATGTGTTTTTCGAGGTCGCGACCCACAGGTTGAGAACCGCTGCTCCATGGCTAGCCACGAAGCTAGCTATGATTTCAGCAGGGAATAACCCGGTGCTAGCAGCTGGTTCCCATAAGATTTACAGGTCTTTGTGAATGAGTCACTTAACTTTGCCTCAGTTCCCGCTTTAGTAAAACACGAAGGAGAGCATCTTCCGGCACCCACATCTTGTGGTCCTAACAACTTTAGTAATAAATGCAGTTCCAGGAGCCCAGTGTCGCGTTAGAAGCTCAGAGCTATGGGCTTAGCGTGAGGCGCAAAGTGAAACTAGATTTAGACAATCAGGGGATAAGTTTCCAGCTGTGCCATCGATGGCTTGTTCCGGTTTCAGAGCTCTGCTTCCACTAAGGGGAACAACACTGCTTTCATCAGAGGCTCTGCCACTAGCTGGGTGGTTCCAGGACCGTCGCTGGGACGGGGGCCAAGACCACTAAGGCGGTGCTTCATCAACAGGAGTAATTTAAATACAGTAATAGGAATACATAGAAATGGAAGTATATTAGAATATACCAGGCATTTAGATACACATATTTAAATACGTGCATTTACGTGTATATGTTTTAAAATATGTGTGTATATTTTGATATACAGCTATCATATGTATAGATCTATAGCTATATCTATCTTCTCAACTCTGCCCAGAGCTTCTGAGGCTAACATTTTGGGTTTGACTCTAGAACATTTTCTGTCTACAAATTCTATCTAGATAGGAAAAAAAAATTTCTATCTAAAAAGTTCCTATCTAGTAGAATATCTAGAAATGTTACAAAGTTTCCCTAGAGGAGTATGATGTGAAATTAGGCTGGGGACCCACTGCTCTGAGGTTCCTCTCAATTTTAAAATGCTGCATGTGTGACTTCTTCAGGACCCCCTAGTTCTAATATGGCACCACCTACTTTGAGACTTCACCATGCCCACCATGACCACTGCCACCAGCGAGGGGCAGTGAGGGAAGGGTGTCACTGGTGTGGCTGTAGAGGCCATAAAGCCAAGCTTGGGGACCTCTGTCGCAGGGCATACTGCTGTTTCCAAGCACCCTCTACAGGCCATATGTGGTAGGATGTACTTAGGCTAGAAATTAGAAATCTTCGGGTCACCACTTACTTCCATTTGCAGAACAAGGATTTTACATTGAACTAGAGGCCTGCTACATGAAAATTCGTGCAAGAATGGGCCTTCCTTCACCTGGCTGCTGGCACCGCCTTCGCTTTCCACCTTCGCTCTGGCCTGAGCTGCCTTTTTGCCTTCCCATACTGCCCAGAGGCCTGGAGCTGCTGGGGTGGTGTGGAATGCCTGCATTGTCACCATGGTGATGATGCAAGCATCCTGCCCCACACCCAACCACTGGGTGCCTGTGTATGCAAGTTAACCCACCATCTTTGTTGGTGGGCATAGCGAAGGTACGGTCAATTTGCATCTTTCTCTTTTATTAGTGTAGATAGGGTAGCTAATGACTATAATAATATCCCTGTGTACATGCTTCCAACATCTCTACCAACCAAGCTTTTGGACTCAATCTGCCCACATAACAAAATACATGAGGACCCCTCCCACCCCCATGCCTAGTATATGCAATGTTTTATCTCTGCATTCTTTGGTTCTCACCCATTCAACTGGAAATGCACTCACGATACTCTGAACTGCTCCAATATCTGAGCCCCTCCCTTATATAGCTTTTGGGCAGAACAGGAATTGTTTCTATTAATTTTTCTATTAATATCTGCCCTCAAAACACTTAACAATCCATGAATTCTGTGGATGGAATGAAACTAAAACACTTTTGAAGTTGAGATTTACGTTAAAGTCTGGTTTAAAAAGTGGAGTAAACTGTCTTCCACAAAACAGTGATGGCAAATCAAGCCATTGTCACCACAGCCAAGATTATACAGATCACCTGGATCAAGACGTTGGTTGGAAGACTCCTTCCTCTGCAGAACTTTCATGATAATTTTTTTAAAGGTTAACTTTTGCCCAGCTGGTGCGGCTCAGTGGTTGAGCATCAATATACGAACCAGAAGGTTGTTATGCCCAGAGTTCGGGGTCCCCAATAATCCACCACCAGGGAGCCTTTTCCGATGCAAGAGCAAAGGGTCTTTTATTCAAGCCCGGGACTTGGTTCCCCCCCCTCCCCCGCCTCCATTACTGGATGCAAGAGAGAACCCCGAGTTCCAAGAGAACAAAGAATTTATAGGGCTTGGGGTTGGGGGGTGGGGGCACACTCTGACCACTGATTTGGTCGATTCTGGTTGGTTGAGTGAGGGCTGGGGGCTAGTGACGCAAGGGCAGCATGCAGCTAGGGTCTGGTTACACAAAGACAGGGGGGTGGCTAGCATACTCTTGGCCTTGGGCTAGTTTTCCCCACTTTCCCATTGGCCGAGATAAGGGCAGGCTGAGTAACTGATACATTCTGCGCCTTTTTCTTGGAAGAGGGGTTAAGGACACAGCTACCAGTCCTGTTCTGTCCTTTCAAAGGTCGCATTTGAATTCCCGGTCAGGGCATATGCCAAGGTTGCAGGCTTGATCCCCAGGGTGGGGCATGCAGGAGGCAGATAAACAATGATTCTCTCTCATCATGGATGTTTCTATCTCTCTTTTCCTTCCTCTCTAAAATCAATAAAACTATAATTTTTAAAAAGGTTAAATTTTTAAAAGTGCAACAGGAAAGTGAAAACAAGGATAAGGATAGTCATCCTACAGGAAACTCCACAGAAAGGTCAAAGATGAGGAAATCTTGCCTCTCCTGGACAAATTTGTGATCTCGTTATTTGAGACCTCTGTCTAGATGTATAAACCATTATTTAACAAATATGGAGTTGTTCAGCTGCATGGCTTGTCTTGATGCATATTTGCTCTGTAATAACAGGTTTAGGACAGAATCTCTTTAATTTTACAAGACTTACACTTGAACAGGAGCAGACAGGCCATAGACTAAAATATCTCATTGGTCACTTAAATAAGCTGAAGAAATTCAGTATCTAGGAATGAAATGGCAAGTGAGTTTTCCCTGTCCTGGGCTTTCTAGAACTAAATGGAAATTTTAGAGTTGAAATAGATGAGAGGTTAACACTGAGGAGTAAGGCTTACTCTGCATTATTTAGCTAATAGTTAAAGAACCCCCACTACATGTGTGGAACTAGGAAGCAAGAAAGCAGATGAGCTCTTAAGCGATTCTGTGTGTGTGTGTGTGTGTGTGTGTGTGTGTGTGTGTGTGTAAGAGAGAGAGGCAGAGAGAGACAGAGACAGAGAGAGGTGAGAGAAAGTACTTGTAGGGTCAGAGAAGGGAAAAAGAGAGTGAAGGTCTTTGTTCTATGGGTAGGATGTGCTCTATGGATAGGATGGGGGAAAGAAATTAAAGAGAGCAGTTCAGATTTGGGAAAAGAAAGAAATAGCTGAATGGAAAAAGCAACAGAATTTTTCTGAGTGTGGAGTGTCTATCAGAGACTTACATGGCTAAGAATCCACGGTTAAGGTGTATTCATACCTTCAGACTATAATAGGTTTTTGCCATAGTTTTAATGTATTCACTCTCATAGGTCATTTATCACTTAATCATTTTTACTCACATTACTGATTAAAGTAGAATATATGAGTATAGGAGTATATTGATTGCAGCATTATTTACAATAGTCAAGATCTGGAAGCAGCCCAAGTGCCCATCAAGTAGATGAGTGGATAAAAAAAAACCTCTGATACATTTACACAATGGAATACTACTCAGCTATAAAAAAGAAGGAAATTTTACCCTTTGCTACATCATGGATGGACCTGGAGAGCATTATGCTAAGTGAATAAAGCCAGAAAGAGAAAGACAAGTATCATATGATTTCACTGATATATGGAATCTAATGAACAAAATAAACTAACAAGTAAAATAGAGACAGACTTGTAAATAGAAAGCAGGCTTATAGCTGTCAAGGGAGGGATAGGAAGATGGATTGAGCAGAAAAGAAAAAATAAAAGAGAAAGAACTAATGGACACAACAGTGTAGTGATTGCTGGAAGGAGATTGGGATGGGGGAAGTGGAGGAGGGTATAGAGAGGACAAATGGTGATGGATGGAGACTTGACTTGGGGCAATGAACACATAACACAGTGTACAGATGTGCTGTAGACCTGTGCACCTGAAACTGGTATAATTTTAATAACCAGTGTCACCCCAATAAATTCAATAAAAATTAAAAAATTAAAAATTAAGTAAGCTTCAAATTCCAATTTGTTTCTCAGACTCCTTATGTAGACTAAGGATCCCACCAGAAGGATGGGAATTTATTAACAAAGTAGTGTCCCGGTGCACGGATTCGTGCACATTGAAAAGAAATTAATTAGAAGAAATATTTTAATATAATTATTCACCCTTTCTCTATAATAGAAGTGTCAACCAAAGTCACGATTAACAATGACAGATTGAAACACACATGTGCGATTGGTGCCAGCAAGATTATATATATATGTACATATATATATATATATATATATATGCTTAATTAGACCTGCTTTCTGATTTAGCTAAACTTTTTCCAGCCCAGTGAAGCACCCTAATTTCTCTTTCACATAATTGTCAGCAATGCAGCAGTAAATATCAACACAAAGCAGATTATTATTATAGATCATGCAGGGAGAACAAAGGGTAAAATATTTAACGGTAGCAGTGTTTGACTATATTCTGCACAGTGAGAAAACATGAAATCATTTTCAAGTTACACCATTTCTTACTTCTTTTCAGTCGGGTCAAGTTTCTAAACTTTCTAAATCTCCATTTTCCGGCTAATGAAAAGAAAATAGGACTCTACCGAGTCTCCTATCTACCTGCTCCTGGACTTCTGTGAGGATCAAATGAGATGAAACACATGAAAACGCTTCACAAACATTTGGTTAAACTGTAAAATGTTTGCACCTGGCTATAAAGCAAGTGGTGTTCCTGGGCTGAAGAAACTCCAAGGAGCTAGTCGCTGGGGAGAGGAAGCTGGTGTTGCTACGTGACGTCATTACCTGGTGCCCACAGTGACTATTTCCAGGCTGGGCTGTGGGTCGCATTTTGCACCATGGGGTCTCGGCAGCATTGGTGGGCTGTAGCTTCAGGTTGGTGGCTGGGGCCTGTGTCCCACTTGGGGGAAGCTGAATGTTGCTTTGTCTGCGCCAGGTCTGCAGTGCCGTTTCTTTGTAAATGGCCAGTGCATGTCATGGCAGCTCCTGCATTGAGCATATGCCCCCTGGTGGTCAGTGCACATCATAGCACTGGTCAGACAGTCAGAGGGACACTTAGCATATTAGTCTTTTATGTATAGAGATACTAACTTTGGAACCAAAATTCAGCAGGAAATGAAATATAACCAGAGTAAAACGAATCAATGAGATCATACTCAGAGCAGGGGAATGAGGATTTAGGTAAGACTAGGACATGCAATGAGAGGGCTCAAAGGCTCTCCCAAAGCCTAAGGGGGCAGGCAATGGGGACTTCTGTCTGTGGGGCAATGGGGAGGTGATGTGTGTGTGTTTAAGGTATTTATTTCCATAAAATTAACCTAACTTGAAGGACTTGTTCCTTTTTTTATATTGAGATTTAATAAATATTAATGGAACATATAGCACGTGTCAGGCATTGTGCTATAGACACCACAATGTCTGGAAAGAAGAATCAAGAAGGAAAGGAGGAAATAAAAAAACCAGCCAGGCTGGGCCTGGAAAGGAAGAATTATTGAGGCTCATATTTAAATCCGGTTTAGAAAAAAAAAAGAGTCCTAAATAAAAGGATTTATATATTACAAGACATATTAGGCAATAATAATTTCACTTGACACATTGTCCTTAAAATTACTTGTGGATGAAATGACTGGATGCTAAGCATTGTGAAGAAAGCACATTATATTTGAAAGTGTTCACACCTATTTGTTATATCTTAAGTTAAAGCTCTTTCATCACTACCCCGAGAGCTTTTTCTAAAGTATTTGCCAAAATAGATTATACTTCACATGCCTGAGGGGACATTGAGGTTATTATAGATTTCTTTTAAAAAAAACCAGATCCTGTTTCCATTTTCCTTTTCCCTAGATGCAACTAGCTACTAATTGCTTCAACATGCAGTTGTCCACTAGAGGGCACTATTTCCACATAGTACACCATCAGGATTCATCCAGGTTGGCTCAGATCATATCAGAGAACAGAGCCTTCCCTGCCTCCCCAAATCATTTATCATTGCTAAATGGCAACGATACCTTAGCATTGATAATAGACTTCTAGGTGGACAGCAACAACAACCCCCCAACAACAAACAAACCCATCAGTTCAAAAATAACAATTTTGCTAAAGTCACCTGCCATGGGGGAGCCGCGATTTTCCTCCGTTTTGCTATAGAGGTCAAATATTAATAGCTGGGAAAATCCGATGAGAGCAGAGTGATGCTTCATGTCATGGAAGAACCATGTTCAAGGAGTCCATAAAATCATAGTGGGTCCCTGAGCTGTAATTTGATGACACATTTCAAATAACTACAAAGGTGAACGTCTCTGCCTGCAAGGTAAAGTCTCCTGACACAGTAGCTCAAATTCAGAGCTGCTCTCTCTCAAAAAAGAAGCAAAGTGTACTCTGGGAATTGTCTGCGCCTGCCCTGATTAAAATGCTTCTACAAAAAAGGCCATTTCACCTAATTCTGTCAACTTGTACATCAAGACCTGGAACTTGGTCCCCTCAGTAAGACTTGAAATCTCAGTTTAGAAAACATAGATAGCATTTAGTCCTCTTCACGGCGAAGCTCTAATTTGAACATGGGTAGAGGAATCGGCAAACGTGAACTTCTAAAATTATACCACAACAACCTCTTGTTTAGGGTCAGGACAAGGAGAACTTTATAGAAACACCAACTCTACAGAATAGCTGTAAGAGTTCAAGAGTGTCATTGGGTTTGGCCCCTCCACCCCATAGTGTGAGTGGAAATGAAGACCTCTGTGCTGTAAATCTGGAGGCCAGTGTTCAGGATCAGGTTCAAGCTAATGAATGTTGAAAGATGGGCATGCTGAGAAGTCCTTTCTGTTTGTATCTCAGGATGAGGCAGCCTGTGGGATGGGTTTGGTGGGAGACACCGCAGTAAGAGAACCCAGTGGGACTGACTCCTATTATCCTGCTAAGGGTCATGAGTGGAAAAAAGAAAGTTAGGAGATTACTGCTAGATCCACCTCCAAGTGCACGCTGTTGGGACTTAGCCACAAGGCCCAAGATTTCAGCTCGGAGAGAAGCCAGGTCAGTGCTTGGCAACAAGTGATGGTCACTTTTCACTTTTTTAGGAAGAACCCTACTATTCTCAATTCCTTAAAATATATATATTTGGCATCTGTTCTACATTTCTTGGGTTGTACCTACTGTCATTTCTTTCATTAACCACTATTACCTTTTGTTTCATGCCTTCTCATGAATTTTTAGGCAGATTTAAAAACTTTTGCTTCCATTTCCTTAATCCCAATGTAATTGTTTTGTTTTGTAAATATATTTTTATTAATTTCAGAGAGGTAGGGAGGGAGAGAGAGATAGAACATCAACGACGCTAGAGAATCATTGATGGGCTGCCTCCTGCACACCCCTACTTGGGAATGAGCCTGCAACGTGGGCATGTGCCTTGACTGGGAATTGAACTGTGACCTCCTGGTCCATAGGCCGATGCTCAACCACTGAGTCACCATGTTCAGGCCCAGAGTTATTGTTTTTAATAAGGAACCCTTTAAAGTTTTCTTCTAACCTTTCAAAACTCCAACCCGCCTACATAAAAAGGCAATCATGTCTATGCTACCAACAAGAGAGAAACAGCTTGGTGAGCACCATTAACGAAGGGCTTGTGCATGTTTTCTATGCCTCCCAAACTTTGGACATCCCTATAAAAGCGTTTTATAAGGATATGATCATAAAAATAAGAGAAGCCTAAAAGTTTTATCATCTGTAGCATCGAGGAAGAAGTAGAACATAGTGGTCATGTCCAGATTTTGTAGCCAGACTGCCCAGATTTAAATCTCTAACTCTATCTTTATTCCTTTGCCACACCAGATGTGTTATTCAATCTCTCCATGTCTCTGTTAGCTAACCTGCAAGAAGGACGTAAAAACAGTACTTGCCTCAAGGGGTGTTGTGAAGAGTGTATGAGATAACACATTAGCCCTGTGGTTGGCATGTGGTAGGTTACTGGTCAATGCGTTAGCTTTTATTATTTTTCTTTCTCTTCCCACTGCATGGGCAGCAGCATGGTGGAGGGGCACAGACATGTGCCCTCCCACGTCCACCACACACACAGTGAAATGAGCTCAGTCATTACCGAGACAGCTTGAACAATAGAGAGCCCTCCCCAGCCAAATCCCTTGAGAACAGTTTTTGGCTTGACTTTTCTGGATTATTGCCTTATGTCTCCCTCTCAGTTTGGCTTCTTTTCTATATCTATATTTGCCATAACCTTGGTCTTTTATGCTGGGTTACCACTGGGCCTCTAGAATGGGAACACACTGATGGAAGAAAACCCAGCACTGATGGTGAACTTCTAGACTGGCAATGAAATGGTTATCCACCTTGAGTGTTTTGAATCTGCTGCACAAATTGAATAGTACTTGACTTAGAATCTGAAAAACATCCTGAAAGACAAGCATGAAACTTGCTAAGACAAATAACACTGTGACACTCTATAATATCCCTACTTACTAAAGACATTGATTTATCATCTATTTTGTACTGATTTTCCACAGAATATGTGCTCCCCTCACCCCTAGACATCGCTTGCCTAGTAGCACAGCCTCTGGAACCAGGCTGCTTGGGTTCAAATTCTACTTGTCACTCTCACACCCTCCCCTGACTTATTATTAGATTACTTGGGCAGTGACTTAAACTCTGAGCATTAATTTCCTCTCTGTAAGGAAGGGATGATAATTAATAATAGTAACATGAGGGTTAGATGGGATAATGCATGTACAGGGTCAACAATCTTATCGCATTGTTATTTTTAGTGACGTTCCTTGCAGTTAAGTTAGGATTGACTTCTTAATGGTTCTTTGTTATCTATATTATCCCCATATGGCGAGGCAGAGAAAATGAGTCATGGTTGATAAACTGTGTTCAGTGGTGCTAGGTCATAGGTTCCATTAGAACAAATAGTATTTATCGGAAGGTGGCAATGTGGCACATGTATAACAGCCTGGAAAGATGGGAGGGAAGGGGACGAGATTAAGAAGCACAAATTGGTAGCTATAGAATAGCCACAGAGATATCAAGTGCAGCATAGGGAATAGAGTCAATGACATTGTAATAACTCTGCATGGGGCCAGGTGGATACTTGAAATAGCAGGGGAACACTTTGTAAAGTACATGATGTCTAACCACTGTGCTGTGCACCTGACACTAATACAGAACCATATTGGAATGTAAACTGTAACTGAAAAAAAATGACCGAGGAAACCTGGAGTAAACACTCAGCTCTGCTGTCACTCGTGTTGTAACCTTTGGCAAGTGTAGTGATACTGGTGGTGCTCCGCCCAGATCACCTTTCCCAGACTGGTGCCCACACGTCCCCTCCCCTGAGGCTGGGAGCACTGGCTGTGAATGGCACGTGGCGGCCACCTCTCTGGAGAGTCACCCTCCCCTGATGGAGTGGCCCAGTCCGGAGACCCTAGGACAGTGATGGCGAACCTATGACACGCATGTCAGAGGTGACACACGAACTCATTTTTTTGGTTGATTTTTCTTTGTTAAATGGCATTTAAATATATAAAATAAATATCAAAAATATAAGTCGTTGTTTTACTATGATTGCAAATATCAAAAAATTTCTATATGTGACACAGCACCAGAGTAAGTTAGGGTTTTTCAAAATGCTGACATTCTGAGCTCAAAAGGTTCACCATCACTGCCCTAGGAAGTTATGCCTCCGCCTTCCCCAGGATGGCCTGAAGCCAACAGTTGACTGGCATGGGGTCCAGAGGCCCAGTCTGTTTGCCTTAAGGTGGAACACCTGTTCATGAGGTGCCACTCATGCTCCACGCTCCCTGTGTGATCAGGGTGGGGCCCGACATCAGATGGAACCACCTCTTTACTTGACTGCTGCTCTGACTTTCCCTTGGGCTTCTCCTGAGAGCGTCCTCTCCATAAATCACTTGGACGAGAATCCTTGTCTCAGGCTCTGCTGTCCGGGAACCTCTCCTAGGGCCCACAAGGGAAGCATCTGGGTCTCAGCTTCACTTGACAGAAAATGAGGGAGTTGGATCCATTTTCATTGATGGGTCTGTTTCACGAATACAGATGGTAATTTCTGAGTAATTTTGCATACTTCGTACCTATATTCTTTCCCTTTCTATATCTCCTAAAGGGAGGTCAGTATCCTCTAAGTTCAACCTTTTGAACACTGACATGTTTTTCTGCTAGGGAGAGCAGGGGCAGAAGTCAGGACATTCCACCTGGCCCGGAGGAAATGCTAGTGAACAAAGGCTTGAGTTTAGGTGTAGGATACGCAACATTTTCTCTGAGACTGAGTTTCGTCGCTTCCACCACTGCAGACATCTTTCTAGCTCTGAGAGGAATCTCCCAGGCTCAGCCAGGTTGTAACCCCCAAGGAAACCTTTAATACCACATACCTTAGTGCCGTATATCATTTGCACGGAATTTGTGGACAGGTAACAAAATAAACCATGTTACAGTACAGCTTAAGAAGCTAGAGCATATTTATTTCTTAGGCAGTGGTCACCTGGCTTAACTGTCACAAGAGCTGTGCCAGGCATTTCTGACCTAGGAATGGGAGCAGAGAACAAAACCAAAAAGAATACTAGATTTCTCTTTCCTTCTGAAAGGCACCACTCCGTTTTCTTTTGATTGTTGGTTTAATGGGATGCTTTTTAAAAAGGTAAGACAGATATTATCATACTTATTTTGATAATTAGCAAAGGACTTAATTAACATGTTGAGTCACTTATTTAGTAAACATCAGAAGTTATATTAGCACAGAGACTCAGCTCTGTAGTTTATCATTAGGCTATTTGTTCTTGTAGAAGGTTCTTTACATATATATTTTTTATTGATTTCAGAGAGGAAGGGAGAGGGAGAAAGAGATAGAAACATCAATGATGAGAGAGGATCATTGATTGGCTGCCTCTTGCACGCCCCCTACTGGGGATGGAGCATGTGCCCTTACTGGGAATCAAACTGTGACCTCCTGCCTTGTAGGTGGACACTCAACCATTGATCTGTGCTGGCTGGGCTTGTGGAAGTTGCTTTAGAAATAGATGAGATCCCAAGATGTAAAGAAACATTAATTAATTAAGTAATCCACTCTGTAATGTTTTTCAAGTGTTTGCTATGTACCACGATTACAGGAATCATGGGAGGCACCCGAGTATCTCATATTCTCACAAGCTGGTGAAGGGACAGGTCACACCATTCAAAAACCAGTGTCAGTCCCTTTGTGAATTATTCTTTAACTAAAACCACTGCAGGAGGGGTGGTGTATGTGAGGATGCAGAGGTGTTAAAATCGCTGTGGGCACAGTAGGCGTCTTGATGGCTGAAGGTAAGTTTCATTTTGGGATCTGGAGACTAGAGATAGAAGGAGGAGGAAGAGGGACCAGGTGAACAAAGATGCAACTGTCTATAGGAACACAGCACACTGGAGGGAGGAGAGCAGATGGAAGGGAAGGTTTATTTTGGTGGGATAGTGGCAAGCAGGTTTGGAGAGAATGATGAGGGCCAAATGGTATAGGACTTCGAAGACCCAGCAAGGTGGTTTGTGCCTTATCCTGTAGGCAAAGGGGAGTTATGAGTTTTTTTATAGAGCAACGTAACAATGCAAGTATTGTCATAGCAAGATAACTCAGGGAGAGAAGAGAATTAGATCAGGCAGATAAGATAAAAGAAAATAATATATGTGAAATATAAAACACATATTCATCCTGATATCATTTTTACAATCATAAGGCAAAATGATTCAAATATGAATAGTGGGATCTTGGTCCAGGGTAATGCTTACAAAAAGAGATAATAATGAGAACATTTGAGGAGCAAGGATCAATGTGATTTGGTGACTAGTTGGAAGGAGGGAGAAAAAAAGAGGAAGCTACTACATCTCTCACCTTATGCTTCTTTAATCTTCATAATTTTAAGATTATATACTTTGTACTAGTTAAGCATAGGCATTTGATTTTATATATTTTAAAATTTATCTTTTAACTTAAAATTATATTTTATTATTAATAACTAGTGCCCCAGTGCATGGATTTGTGCACATTGAAAATAAATTAATTAGAAGGTTGCCAGCGGGGTGGGACAGGGTGAGATGGGCCAGACATGCCCTGGGGCCAACCTCCCGTGGTCCCTCCCCAGTCAGCTGCACCTGGGGCAGTGCCATGGCTCAAAGGGCATCTGTGGAGTGAGCAGGGTTTCTCTAGCAAGTGGGGTCCCTCAGCCTGGCCTGTGGGGTTCAGGCCGAAACCAGCTCTCATCCCCTGAGGGGTCCCAGATTGCGAGAGGGCAGTTCTCAGGTGATGCACCCTGGAATTGGGCTCCCTTCTCTCTGCTTCTGGGGTGCATCACCTGAGAACTGCCGCTGCCAAGTCACTGTATCTCAGCAGCTCCTGTGTTGAGCGTCTGTCCCGGTGTTCAGTGCGTGTCATAGCTACCAGTTGGACAATCGGAAGGTCACTTAGCCTTTTATATACATAGATGTTAGAATAATGGATTCTTCTCATCTGGGATGAGAGATTTATATGGCATGACCCAAAAGATTTTGAGACAAATGACTCATAATGTAAACTTTATGCCCTCATGGTGATTTTAATGAAGCCAGAATAGAGGATTAATATTTTACTCCAGGATAGGAAAATGGGGGACTGTAAAAGACAAAGACATTTTAAAGATACATAAGCATAAATTAAGTTTTAAGGCTTTAAACTCTCAGAAAAGTTTTCTGACTCTATAGAACACTGTATATCCTTCATATTTTGTCATTCTTAAAACTCATTACTACACTATCTTGGCAGGGAATTATGGTAGAAAAATAGGGTGAGAGTAGATGAGGGAGAGATGATAAAATAAGCAAATTGTTTTCCTACCACAAGTGAAAGGTGACCTGAGAATTATTCATTATAACATTCATTCATTCATTCATTCCTTAAAGCATTTACTTCCAGGAGCTCTGGATTTTCAGAAATTATATTCTATACCAGAGGCCGGATGCATGAAGATTCATGCAAGAATGGGCCTTCCTTCCTCTGGCTGCCAACACCGCCTTCGCTCCAGCTGGAGCCACCTTTCCGCCTTCCCACACTGCCCTGAGGCCTGGAGTAGCTGGAGTGTTGTGGAACGCCTGCGTTGTCGCCATGGCGGCGACGCAAGCATCCTGCCCAGCCTCTGGTGGCTCAGCACCTGCATATGCAAATTGACCCACCATCTTTGTTGGGTTAATTTGCATACTCACTCCTGATTGGCTGGTGGTCGTCATGAAAGTACAGTCAATTTGTATCTTTCTCTTTTATTAGTGAAGATGTAAGACACAAAGAGACAATTAAATCATGTATGTGCCCTCAAGAAGCTTGGAGTATAGGGCAGTGGTCGGCAAACTCATTAGTCAACAGAGCCAAATATCAACAGTACAACGATTGAAATTTCTTTTGAGAGCCAAATTTTTTAAACTTAAATTATATAGGTAAGTACATTGTTATTAACTTAATTAGGGTACTCCTAAGGCTTAGGAAGAGCCACACTCAAGGGGCCAAAGAGCCGCATGTGGCTTGTGAGCCGCAGTTTGCCGACCACTGGTATAGGGAGTAGGACATTACTAAATGAAAACTTTACCTAAACCTGAGAAGCCTTAAACATTGTATGCACATAAGGCTATGGGACTAGAGCAGAGGGGAGCACAGGAGAGAGCTGAGTTGGTATCAGTAAGGTGGGCTAGAGAAAGAAGGGAAGGAGCTAGAGGAAGCTTGGAATGGCTTTCAAGAGAAAGTGATGGTTGAATTTCCCTCTGCATATTCCTTTCCTATTCCTCACTCCATGCCTCACCTTTACACCTCTTCTCCCCTCACTGGGTAATCCAACCACAACCACTTCTTCTCTTACTGCCTTTGACATGAATGCTTCCTAAAGAAGTACCCCCAGCTCAATCTACCTCTTTGATGAAACTCTGAAGTTGTGGAGAGAAAAGAGTCTGCATGGGAGCCTAAAGGTAGCCAACCAAGTACCAAAAAGTAATGTTCTGGAGGCCAAAGGAAGAAACAGTTTAGAACAGAAGTAGGCATGAGGGCTAGGTGTGAAAATGAAATGTGCTTTGGGGTTAGTCCATTGGCATACTTGGCAAGCCCATGAGAGAAATAGTGACGATGGAAGTTTGAAGACTAATAAGGCAACAAATATACTCTGCTCATTTAAGACCCATTTAAAGAAGGGGGAAGATAAGAACAAGAGGAGCAATTGGGTTAAGGGAGCTCCTTTGATACAAAAGAGAACCTGTTTCTATGCTGGGGGGTAGCTTTAGCAGTGAGGGTACAGTTGAAAATGGAGAAGGAAATTGATGGAGTCAGTTATGACAATTGGGAGGGAATGACCTAGAGCCTCTGTAGACAGAAGCACTCGCTCTCTCCTGCTTGAGGCGGGAAGGAAGTGGGAGGCACCGGGTGGGGATGCAGGGGAGTGTGAACACCAGGGGCAGGGAATCCATTTAGTTACTGCCTACACACTTGCTCTGCTTAAGTCTCCCACATAGACCACAGAGATGAGTAAGAGACCATGCCGGTACTCTCCTTTACTGAACATTCACTTCATTTAAATGAATAAACGGGTATTTAACCTTATGCTCCTTGAAATCCCAACATGTCCAGCAGTGGCTGACAAAGGGAAGAAGTACTCCTTAGAGCCTTTAATCATTGACCTTGCTTAGAATTGGTGCTACATGATGACAATAAAAATTAGTCTGACTTTTAGTCAGTTTTATAATCATCTTTAAATCATCTCTAGAAAATGACTCCCTTATGGCCTGCATCTGAGCAGATCTTTTCTGCCCGCTTGCCCTTGGTACCCCACTGATGCTCAGATGCCTGCTTCAAGGTTTCTCTTTGGGAAAACAAACACATAAATGCTTAAAGTTAATTTCGGTAACAAGCGTGAAAGAACCTGAGGAAGTGAAGAAGTCAAGTTTAACCCCCTCATGTTACAGAAGAAGAAAGTGAGGCCCAAGTAAGTGAATGGCTCATGAAGCCACTCCATCTAGAAATGGCAGAGCTGGGTCCCAACTCCAGTTCTCCCGACTCCTGGTTAGCTTCAGGAAAAAGTTCCATCCTGTCTGTCTTTCTAAACTGCCACCCAGATGGCAAGTGAGTGGTATTCAAGCAAGGAATGGTACCCAGATGCATAAGGAATCCATCAAATATTTGGGGAGAGGAAGTAGAAAGAATGACTTGATTGCTCTCCATTCTCCCTCCATTATGAAGTCAAAGTGTTTGCCCTTTAAGGACTTTGGAGCTCACTGTAACCAATCTCTTTCTTTTCAATTAATTTTTTTAAATATATATTTTATTGATTTTTTACAGAGAGGAAGGGAGAGGGACAAAGAGCTAGAAACATATATAAGAGAGAAACATCCATCAGCGGCCTCCTGCACACTCCTTACCGGGGATGTGCCCGCAACCAAGGTACATGCCCTTGACTGGAATCGAACCTGGGACCCTTAAGTCCACAGGCTGATGCTCTATCCACTGAGCAAAACCGGTTAGGGCTTCAATTAATTTATTGTTGGTTGTTTGGTGTGTGTGTGTGTGTGTGTGTGTTTAATCCTCACTTGAGGATATTTTTCCATTGATTTTTTTTAGAGAAAGTAGAAGAGGGAAAGACAGAGAGAAATATTGATGTGTGAGAAACACATCGATTGGTTGCCTCCTGCACAAGCCCCGACCAGGGCCCAGGCTGGGGAGGAGCCTGCAATCGAGGTACATGCCCTTAACCGGAATCGAAGCCAGGACCCTTTGGTCTTCCTGGTGTCCATTTGGTGATGAGAGATGCTACCTAATATGCCAATCATCTCTAGTTCTATCCTTTTTAGTTGGTGAGTACTCTAAAAAAATCAACATGTGGAGGATACAGAAAAAGCTCTTACCTCTCTTGAAGTCCGATGGGTTTCATTTTGAAAGGAGAAGGGCAGACAGAGGTGGTAGCTTTGATCTCAGGAGCGTGTCGGCCTTGAGGGTCCACGACCACACTCAGGACCTTCGGCGCCTGCTCAGGCTGGACCATGCTGTTGGCTGTCTTTGCCTCAGACTGTGCTGGCTGTAAAGCGAGGGGTGATAGGTGGATCTCCTGATTTTTCTCTTTATCTTGTCTCAAAGAAAGCTGAAACTTTTCTTTTAATCTGTAAAGAATCTAGAGAAGGAGATATAAAGGGCTCCTGTCACATTTTTCACACTCAACAACAAAGTATGATCTCTTTCACCCCAACCTAGAAGACAACCCAAAGTAAAGGTTTAATGATCATACAAGTAAGCAAGGACTTCTAGGACAGTTTCTCAGTTTTGTGGTATTGAGATTTTTCTCAAAAGAATACTAGTATATTTGGTATTTCTAGTTATGGTGCACAAACATGTTAAATATATCTGCACATGATTGTATTCCCCAAATGGTATTAAAAGTAAATTTGGCTAATGGTATTAAAGTGTCAGATAGCAGTTTGATCATAGGTAAGCTTTTAATTAAAAATGGAAGGTTTATAGAAGGCATAAACGTGAAGTATGGGTTTTTGACATTTACAGAAACAGATCTGCATCCAATACAACATGTAAGAAGAAAGTCTTGCAAAATATTAATGAAAGTATAGTTATGCTATAATACATAATTTCCTATGTTGGTAAATATCTGAATTAGTCATATGTTAGCTTGAGGATCTTGAAATAATTAAATTTAGGGCACCTATCAAAGAATAATTTGGAGAACCAGTAGATTTTTTTCTTACCCTTTGCCCCATTTAATTTTTAAGGTATGTAGAAAAAAATATTCCATTCTTCCATCCTCGGAGCTCTTTCTGGAACAGCTATAGAACTCAGAAGTGGAAGAATATTTACTCCTAAACTTAAGAAAGAACTGGGCTGATTTTGCTGAGACACTCCAATGGACCAGATTGTGAGGTGAGCAAAGTTTGTCGTTCCTATCCTCAGGCTTCCCTTTTTATAGGCCCTTTTTTTCTCTCTTTTTAAAAAATTTACTTATTTATTTTTATTTAAATTAAATTCTTTTCTTCGTTTTACTGAGCTACAATTGACATACAACACTGTGTAGGTTTAAGGTGTACAAAATAACAACTTGATACTATTCCTCTTGTCTTGATGCTGACTCCTCCACTCCAGTTCCTGCTGAAACTAGATGTCCTTGTGCTTCTTCACGTCTGTTCAAGGAAGTGACTTGATTAGTTAATTCACACGAAGAGCTGACTTAACCCATCATCTGCAATGACAGCACTGATGACATCTGCATCCCACTGAGCTCCCCTGCTTAGTTCCTGGGATCTGGTACCTAAAGGAGTGTTGTTTTAGAGGATGGGTTTCTCTGGCACTTTTCAATCACCTTTACTTTAGTCCTGAGGCTAATTCTTTCTTTCCTTTTCTTTCAAAGTTCCTTTAAATTCTAGTAATCTCTATATTTTAAATCTACTGGAAAGATACAAAGTCTAAATATATATTGTTTTCCCTGTTCAGGGATGAACAAACAGAAAAGAAAGTTAGGAAAGAATTCACCTGAAATAGTGGAGGAAATAAATTCCCTTTGATAACCTATTTCAGAAAATAGTTTAGAAAATATTTGTCTAGTATCCTTTAAATATATTGGTAAAACAAAAGCCTATTCAACAAGATAAAATTATTAAAAAAAGAATTAGGATAAAATAAAAACACAACAATCTAAAATGAAAAGGTACCAGAATGAGATTAAAAAGAAAATAAATCAAAGAACTGAAAACTCAGTAGTAGGATGTAAATCTTTGCAAGCAACAAAGAACAGACCCGACAATGACTAAAATATAATCACTGGTATATAAGGTTTATATGGAAAAGCCAAGAGACTACCTGGAAAGGTAGAGAAAAAGGATAAAGAAATGAAGATAAGGACAAGAGGAAAGACAGGACATGGAAGTCAAAGAAGAATCTCAGTAAATGATAAACCAGAATCAATGAATGAAAGAGAAGCAAGTCAAAAGCTATTTCAGTGCCCAGTATGTCATGTATTGTGAAAGGACAGTACCCTGTTCCTGTGGGATTTACAGATACAGAATGAAAAAAGTTCTTAGTTTAAAAAATATATGTCACTGTCACTTGAAAGAACAGTAAGTGTGAGAATAAAATGGGGCAAATTTGCATGATTTTGAGAAAAAAAATACATATTACAATGGATGTATGAATTCCACAACTAGCTACATAGATGTGCATGTAGATGAAGCCAGTAGAATTTTTCAAATACTCGAGGTGTCAGAAAACACGCTACCTGTGTACCCTTCCTGAAAAAAAAAACCCTCAAAGTCATGAGAAAGGATGATTCAAAATGAAGAAGTAAAGAACTAGAAATTGTGATGTAAAAGAGAGCTTTGGAATTATTTAAACAAAGAGTGAAAACTAAATGTAATTATGTTTCAGACGTTGTCTACAATCCGACATCTCTAATTGTAGTAACAAGAAAGAAGGTTGGAGGAGGCCAGAGAGGTAAAAAATAGAGGCGAATGTATGTTCCGTGACTTTTTAGTTAGGGATACGGAGGGAATCAGAGTTAAGATAGTCACTGGAGGTCCTTCGAACCTACCTGTATATTACAGACCTTGAAGTCTAGCTAAATAACCTGGCGTGCCTACAGCCACATTTAGTGGGGACAGAGCCAGGCCCCAGCACAGTGCTGTCCTGCAGGCCTGTGCAGGCGCTGCTCCCCCCACCTTGTGCCCCCTTCCTCCCGCCCAACACACACACACACACCGCTTCTGGCGCTGCTCTTCACCACACTGTCCTCCTTGAAGATGACTCTGAAATCACACCTGCAGCAGATGTGACTCTCACCACTGAGTCTGAAAGCTACCAAATCTAAGAATACAGCTTTGGGGAGTGCAAAGATCTTCTTAAGGGAAAAGACTATGCACATCTGGGATACAACTAGAAACACATATTATAATGTGAACTGCCAGAAATTAAAGAGAATCCTTAATGGCTTTTATGTCAGTTTACTTCCTCATAACCTGGAACCTTTTACACAGGTGCTATTCATTGACTCTGGGAGGTAAAGCTAAGTCTCCCATGACAAATATTACTAAAAGAAAAAAGAAAGCATCGCATGCCAGTGACTAGTCTTCTTGCTGTCATTATAATTATTCTCACAAGCTACGGGATAGAAAATACTAAAGGTTAATAATGCCAAAGGACGGGGAAGTTTTGAACATATTGCTTCTCTTCAATATCCATAACCCTTAAAAGACACTTTGCCACCACAGCACTGTGCAAAACCAAAACTCCTACTAGAACAATGCAATCAGATGACACATGGGTCAAGCTAAACACTTAGCTACTAAAGGATGAGGTCATAGAATTTAAGGTGGGGTAGTTGTTGTTGTTTTTTAATTGCAAGCAAGTTATTTTCCTGAATGAGAACAGAAACAAATATATCTGTACATTCACAGAAAAATAGAAATAGAAGATAATGTATATATTATATATTCCAAGCTCTTGCCACCTAAATACAATAGGTATGTCGGAACATTTGTTTGCCTGTTTCCATCTGCGTTTTGGAGAAGCAGAGTTCAAGAATGAAAATGAGGAAGCCGAGGAGACGCTGGCCTCCACAACTACTGGCAGGTCACGCTTCTGATTCTATTCCAATGGGCTAGAAACAAGCTCTAGTCCAATGTCCTTTGCTGTTCACGAGCTTATGTTCTTGATGAGCCTCTGCCAGGCATTTTACAGTCGTCTGCTTACTTCATCTCTGGTCAGAGGTCAATTTCGAATACGTGTCTATATAGTACCTGTACCAACTGGTTGCTCCATCTGTAATGAGGGAACAGAAGAACTTGGAGAGTGTATGTCGCTGTTTAAAAATACTCAAGAGAGAGATCGAACTGTCTGAAAAAAAAATGTGGAAGAACTGAGGAGTTTGCAACTTGACAATAAGGCATTTGCCATGAAGGAACTCGAGGGCAGCGGTTCTCAGCCAGCAGGGATTTGTTCCGGGGGCATGTGGCAATGTCTGCGATGGTTTCTGATTGTCATTCTGGAGTGTGTGTGTGGGGGAGGGGGGGGGGGGAGGGGGGTACTGCTGGCATCTAGTGGGCAGATGGTAGAAATGCTGCTAAATACCCTACAATACACAGGACAGAACCCTTCCCCACAACAAATTATCTACCCAGTCCAAAATGTCAGCAGTGCTGCTGTGGAGAAATCTGGGATAAGAGGTCTTAAAAAATCATCTGGTCTGATTCCCTCATCTTACTTTTAGACCCAGACTGGTTTAATAATTTATGGACAGTTAGAAATGGGACCCAGGTTTCCTGACTTATGCCTGTGATCATTGCCTTCTCCTGTTCTTGTAAATCCCACGTCCTTCCCTCAACCTCTTTCCTGAGGCCTCTGGGAAAGTGTCAGGATTTCCCTCTGCACGGCCGGAGATCCAGAATACAGCTGATGCACCTTTCTCTGTGAGAATGCGCTTTGTTTGAGAATGCACCTAACAGCTTACCATAGGAATGGCAAGTCAATATTTTTGATTTTACCTTTAGAGCTTGTTTGAATCTTAGGATGCAATGCAATGTTTCGATCACTCGAAGAAAGAAAGAAAAGAGAAAGGAATAAAAGTTAAACTATAGCAAGAAAAAAAAACAATAGCAGGAAAAAGAAAGCCAGAGGGACGCAGAAATGAGAGGAAGCTAAAAAGCATCCTATAAAGCTCTTTTGCAGCTCATAATTTTTATTTAGAAAACTACATAAACAGGTAACACAAAACATCTGTGTGAAAAATATATGTTCAAATTTTAAAATGCCAACAGTCCATAGCATATATTATTTTTTTTCTTGACAGTTTTTTACAGTTAGTTCTAAAAGAGCTCATTCATTTAATTGAATAAACATGAATTCCTACATTATTCCAGAAACAAGACACTGTGGACGCAGAGATGGCACTTAATGCTATCCTCTGGAAATTCACAGAAGAGACAGATGTGCCCAGTACAAGATACTAAGTACAAAAATAGAGTGTGTCCACAGTAGGTATGGTGTGGTACACATTTATGAGTTCTGTGTCGAATGGCTCTGATTTATACAGGCATCCTCATCCTGTTATTAATGACCGCTTTGTGGCCAGAAATAGATGCCCACAAGATAGAGTTACAGAATTAAATGGAACATCAATTTGACATTAGCCATGGAATCATGGTAAAGAGTTCAAACTTTTTATTTTTAATTTGCATTGATTTCAGAGAGGAAGGGAGAGGGAGAGGGAGATAGAAACATCAACGATGAGCAAGAACCATTGATCGGCTGCCTTCTGCATGCCCCTCACTGGGGATTGAGCCTGCAACCTGGACGTGTGCCCTACTGGGAACTGAACCCCTCATAGGTTTCTGAGCCACACCGGTCAGGTGTGAGAGAGTTCAAACTTTTAATCCAGATAGACTTGGACTTGAATCCCAATTCCTGTCCTCAGACACCCCCATACATACACCCACACATTGTCTGTTCTTTGTCAAGTTACTTATCTTCTCTGAACCATGGGTTCCTCATCAGTAAAATTAGGAAACGAATATCTATTAAGTGTTTATGCATAAACCCAATAGTTAAAAACACTATTTTATGTATTTAAAGATTTGCTAAGAGGGTAGATCTTATGTTGTGTTCTTATAACAACACAAAATAATAATACTAAATAAAGAGAGGAAAACTTTGGAGGTAATGAATATGTTTATGGCACAGATTGTGGTGATGTTTTCATGGGTGTATATTTATCCCTAGACTCAAGTTGTATGCATTAAACATGTACAGCTTTTTATATGTTAATCATAACTCAGCAAAGTGGTATAAAAATACACTGAATGTTGAATAACAGGCAGTAAATTTAGCATGAGTAATTAGGCAATAAATGGAAGAAAAAAATTATTATTATTATTATTTTTAGTAAGGGGATTGTATTCTTACCTAAATGACTTACATTAGTACAGAAAAAAATTGAAAATTCATTTGAGAAATATATTTACTTTGGAAAATGGTTTGAACCAAAAAATTCTACCTAGGACTCTAATCCCATTTCCTTCCATCTCTAGGGATTATACTTAACAAATTAGAAAAGTGAGGCTATTTATGTCCACCTCTGACCTGTATTTACTGAGTGATGCTCAGGCTGAAGCAGGTGGTCTGACTTAGGATTTCCTGCCTCACCTAACAAGGCCAGGACTAGACAAACTCTTTGTATGACATAGAAATGGCTCTAACATGGCAGAGCTTTTACTGACCCAAACAGCTGTTTCTGTGTGTTTTCTGGGCCTCCCAGAAGCCATCTGGCTTATAAATATCTCTACCTATATTTCATGATTACCTTTGTACTTGTCACTAACTCTCTAAGTACATCTGAAAGTCTATTCTTTCTATTATTTATTCAAGTTTAAGAACCAATTCTGAATGGATTGGAAGTTGCCCACACATTTTTTTCTTAGAAAATTGTATTTGTCTACTTGTCACTCCACCCACTGTACATTCACATTTGAGAGGTGCTAAATAAGTTGCACATTTGAAATGTCATGCGTGCCTAATTTTATGCCTGGCAACATTTTTTTTTTGAGAAAAGTAAACAATATACCGCATTTCAAAAATGTTGCCAAGCCTTATGTTATTGTTATACAGCATACGGAATCTCTATTACAGCAATTTACCTATATAAGTTCATAATAAATCACATGCTTTTCAGTTCTATGGTATGTAGGAAGGCTGGATGCAAATAATGGTATTTGATCTTTCATAAATATAACTAATGCCCCTAGAAAAATCTGGGTTATATCTTTTGTTTTTCCATGGAATCAACACAATTATGAGAAAACAGAATTGGAATATATGTATTTAAGAATCATAAAAGCAACAGTATAACTATTACTGAGAGATCTAAGTAAGAAACTTAACTTTAAATCAAGATCGTTATCAACAACATTGGAACATTTACAAAGATAAGCTTATTTTAGAGAATTACATTGACATCCCCCTAAATGTGAACTATTGCCTTGTCAGTGATTAAGCTGCATCATATAAACTTAACTTCATCTTAGGCCTGTCTGTTAGGTAGTATTTATTTTCCTACCAATATTGACTCCTTTCTAACGTACTGATGGTTTGTTCCCCTGTTAGTTCATTCTACCACTTTCTTTCATTAATTCAGGAATTATCAGAATACCATTTAGAAGTATTGCTTTGCTCACTATTCCCCACCTCCAAAGTGTGCCTCTGCCTGGAAATGGGCGCATCACCACCCAGATAGTCAGGCAAATAAGTCAGGAATGATCCTTAATATTTTCCTTTCCTTCTCCCTGAGAATCAGTACACAGCAAAGTCCGGTCAGTTTCATCGACAAATAAATCCCAATCCTTCCTCTCTCCCTCTCCTCCCCCCCCCCCCCCCCCCAACTCCCTACTCAGGGCCACCATCACCTTTCTCATCAGGCTAATACAATAGCCACCAGAATCCTCCTCTCCCGCCCCACCCCAGGCTCTGTCCACAACCACTCTGCCCCGCAGAGAACCTGATCTTTTAAACACACACATCAAAGCTCAGCTTAGAGCACTCAGCTTCCGGCTTCTTGAATTCAAAGAGGCCAAGCTTAACCCCCCCTCAGCTGTTCCCACCTAGCCTGGGCCTGGAGGCCTCTCCCCACATTTTCCAGCCTCACACATCTCAGTTTGCTTTGCTTCCCCCACTCACTGTTATGTTATCTCTTCATGACACATAACATGATTAGAGATTTTTTAAAATTAATAAACTTAATTTTTAGGTTTACAGTTTTAGATTTACAGAAAAATTGAACAAAGAGTATAGCGTTCCCCTTACTTCTTCTCCCCTACCTCCCTAAACCATGTCCCCTATCACTAACATCTTGCATTAGAGTGGTATATCTGTTACAGTTGCTGAGCCAATATTGATAGAATTAACCAAAGTCTATAGTCTAGACTAAGGTCACTCATACTGTTGTACATTCTATGGATTTTGACAAATCCATAAAGTCATATACGGGGGGGAGGGGGCAAAAGTAAACTAATAATAATAATAATAATAATAAATAATACAGTAATTAATAAACAATAATACAAGAATAAACTCTGTGTTTTGTGTACTCACAACTGTAAGCCTACTTTTGCCAACCCCTGTATTCACTATTATAATATACAGAATAGCTTCACTGACCTAAAAATTTGCTTCACCTATTCACTCTACCCCACCCAACCTCTGGCAGCCACTGATCTTTATATTGTCTCTAGAGATTTGCCTTACAGAATGTCATATACCTGGAATCATACAATATGTTCACTATTTGATTTTTTAAATGTTAATTATTTTTTTAAAAATCCCGCCTCCGTCTTGTTCTTTCCTTTGCCCAGAGTACCAACAACAGACCCTCAGTGGATCCTCTGTAGGAATCTGTGGATTGAATGAATGGATGAATCTACCCACCAACCCCATAAAGTGCAACCACCTACACTTTTGAAATACTCTTCTCTTGAATTGCTCTGGTAACCTTGGAGCAGACTTATCCAGGTTTCAGACTTTTCCACTGATGCTTTGCAGATATTAGGAAAAGAAAAGTTGTTCCCGGCCCCACGTGGTTGAGGGTGTGACTGCTCTGGGACCTTTTGTCACCCAAGACCAATAGGTCACAGAGGGATTTTCCCAGTCATTTTAGACTCATGGGTGCCCCTTGGGTTAGAAATTCAGGCTCTTACATATTAATGGCAAGCTCTGCTCTGGCTCCCTCATCCTCTCATAATCACAGGCTGATCATGGATCTGCTTCCTCACTTTCCTCCCTTTAACCTTGCCTTTGTTCTTCCGAATCTTACCATTTACCCCTAAACAATTTCCATTTTTCTCACTCTTTACCCCTTCTATCTTCCGTCCTCACATCAGTGAAGGAGAAACACATACTAATGTGACTGACAAGAGCGAGCAAGCCATTGGAGATGTCCTATGCTAAGAAAATGAAGAGCCAGATGTTTTAAAGTACAATGAACTCTAACCAGAAACCATACCTTCTAAACCACTGGGAACCGCCCAGAGGTCTCCGCCACAATTTCCGTAACCTCCAACCTTCTCTCATTAAAATGCTTTCCCCTTAACCTCTACCATTAATAGATACAAATCAATTTCCTCACTCAATTCTTAAATGATTCTGTTGTTTATTGGGCCACAATTTGTAGAAATCTTTTTTAATGCCTGGCCCATAGGAGGTCCCTCCGAATTTATTAGGATGGAAGCTTTAGGGTGGTTTTACTACTTCCTATATTTAGATTCAAGGAAATATGTTTATCATCACCTTAGTCAAGGCCTTAATTGTTTTATAGCCCTCAAGTTTGGACCTACTCAGCCTCTGTCTTTTCAAACAGCCCTAATCTGTCTAACATAAACCCTTTCCCAGCAGGGGGAGCACAAATGAGGGAACAAAATCCAATAGAACACTGGCAGCACTGATGATTGCAGAAAGAATAAATAGCAGGATGTCTTTTGGGGGGTATTTGAAATGTAAGAAAGGAATGTTTTTAAAAATATGCAAGATTAAAAAGAATGCAGCACACAGATAAAAGTTACTAAAACCCATTTGTAAACTTCAAATATTTTGTTACATCACAGTATTTTGAAAGAATAAGAAATTCCGTTTCTATTTGAAGGTAACTGTTAACTCATTCAACACCAAAGAGCATTGCCTAGCTTAATGAGTTTAGATTTACTTAGGGTTTTATTGTTTTTAAAATTAGAGATATACCTTTAAAGGCTTGACACTCATAATTTGTAATTTAAAGAGCTATTTGCAGCTAGTTATTTATAGTGTTCATTCACCTAAAAACATTAGTTGGTAGTGAATTGTGCAGCCTTTGGGTCTATAATATCTTTTCATGCCTGGAATTTCATAAAATGCTTTCAGGGCCCTTTTAAAAAGAAGTTAGTTAATCAAAGACTTTTTAATGAGTAAGCTTGCCTCTAAGACATATTTCTTTTAAAAAGTGTTCCATAAAAGTGATATAAATGAAGAAGTAAAGTAAGCCCCAAGTGTGCCCGTGGGACTTGAATGGCTTTGAGGGCTTTGATGACCCCGGGGAACCACTTTCTAAAGCTTCATTCTCAGCGTTGATCAAGTTACTAAAAGCCTAGTGCAATCCCAGCTCCATTCTGCAGGTCAGAATCCACAATTGCGTAGGTTTCCTTTAGCTATCACTCCGCTGTCAGGTATGAAATCCCCCAATTTAGCAGGGTCGCAGTCTTGCTTCTGTTGCCGGTCTTTTCAGCATTCATTTGAATGGCAAATGTCTCCAATAATATTAAGCAGTGGGCTCAGCAAAGGATAAGATAGATAAAGAAGCACACTTACCATCAAGCATGTTACTATCATAACAAAGATGCTGAGAAATATGACAACGGCATAAAATCCTTCTTTGCTCCAGATTTTGTCCGCTTCATGCTGCCCTTGCAGAACATTTTTCTTTAAAAGCAAAACAGAAAGTCCGGCGTTAGATGAGAGCTGGAAGAGACTGGCGTTCTTATCAGACACCACACATATTTTTAGCTTTCTCCCATTCAGTGTAGTAGCACACACCTACATTCCGCGCTGCCAACGCTGCTCCTCCAACTGCTCCGAGACAAGGCACTGCCCCCTCAAAGAGATTATTTCATCTCCTGCCCAGGAGCAGACAGGCCCCGCATGCCAGGCCCGGTCCCAGCTTCGTAAATGTCCCTCCCATCTCTCTTGGAAATGACCTGGTTCATAGGTAAGAGAGTTCCGTTCTGTTCTGCGTGGAGGAAATTGTTTCTGAAGCTTTCTTGACTCTGTGTGAAGTCCCCTCCCACAACACCACCCTGGTTTACGTGCAGTAATACAGCTCTTAACTTTCCAACAAAAGTGAAACAGGTGCAAACAAAATCTCACAATGCATTAATCAACAGAGCAACGATGTCAGAATCATTTCCTTCTCCTTTTTCCTCCTCTGTTATAAAATCTTTTCATTTTTTAAAAATGCAGTCTTATTTGTCAAAATCCGATTAAAGTACCAACCTCAACTACATAAATTGTTAGAATATTACATTTTATTTAAGCATCAGGGAACACCAAAAAAAGTACAGAATTATTTAGTAATAAAAGGTGAAATAAATAGTTTTATTTTTATTTATACTTTTTTTGTTTACTACTTTGGGAGTGGAAAAGCATGAATAAAATGTGAATGAGTGAAATTTTATTTCACCTACTCTTTTTTTTTTAAACATATCTACTAAATCAAGTTTTAGAATGTAATTAGTTTTATGATTCAGTGAAATTTATAGATTTATAGTTAAACTTCAACCTGAAACCAAATGGTCCACAATTAGGAAAGACAAAGGTGGCTGAGCCCTAACTGGTTTGGCTCAGTGGATAGAGCATCGGCCTATGGACTGCAAGGTCCCCGGTTTGATTCCAGTCAAGGGCATATACCTTGGTTGTGGGCACATCCTCAGTAAGGGGTGTGCAGGAAGCAGCTGATCAATGTTTTTAACTCTCTATCCCTCTCCCTTCCTCTCTGTAAAAAAATCAATAAATTATATTAAAAAACACACACGCACACACACACACACACACACACACACACACACACACACCAAAGGCAGCTGAATCAAGTGAAATGTTTCCACATTGCTGAAGGTTGCCTTTCCCCCCTTTTGTGAGAGTATGTCTGTCCCGGGATATTTACTCCAATGATTAAGAAAGTCTTGAACAAGGACATATTGAATGATGGAAAGCCACGTGGAGAAAGGGCCTGGAAAGTGAGAGGTCATCTTGGACATTTCAGCGGCAAATGAATTCCCAGCTTAATGTAACCACTGGGGTGACTCCAGTGGAACAGATCAACCTAGCTGATCCTTGTCCATCCACAGAATCATGAGAAATAAATAGTAGTCATCACACACACAAAAAAGAAAGCCTTGAATAAAACCTGTTCTTGTGTCTGAACTTAGAAATCATTGCTAATTACCTTTGCGGCATTAAAAAAAAAGAAAGAAAGAAAGAAATACTTTCGCCCTAACCGATTTGGCTCAACGGATAGAGCGTCAGCCTGTGGACTCAAGGGTCCCAGGTTCGATTCGGGTCAAGGGCATGTACCTTGGTTGACGGTACATCCCCAGTGGGGAGTGTGCAGGAGGCAGCTGATCGATGTTTCTGGCTCTCTATCCCTCTCCCTTCCTCTTTGTAAAAAATCAATAAAATATATTTTAAAAAAAAGAATACTTTCACCATTTGTAAATTAGACAAAATGAAACATCTGCCTTGAAAAACGTTTTATGAAAACTTTTATTCTGGAACTCAATGAGTGGGGAGTTGAATAAGACAGAAAAGAGAGGGTCTGTTACATTAAATTAGTTAAATTGTGATTAAAAACAATTCGAGGGAGTCTTTTATTGCTTGAAATAGTTGAGTTTCCATTTCTTTTGCTTGTAAAACATTGATGTACTCACCATACCATCTTTCTAAGGCACAGACAACTTTGTGGATATAAGAAATGATTTTGAGATACATTTTTAAAATATGTAAATAGTAAGTGGATGGAGAATCTGGAAATACTTGATGAAATGATTGGAAACCAAGTATCTTTCTGGACAGGAAATCTTGGGTTCAGATGACAACTCATCTTTTACCCTTTAACCTCATCCAGATATATTTTATTCCAATGTGTTCATAAACATAGCTGGTAACTAATAAAAAAAACACTCCTGAAGAAATCAGGTATAAATATGTCAATGAGTTTTTTTGTTTTGTTTGTTTTTTGTGCAGGCAACTAAATAGCATCTATTGCTTGCTATAAAAGCCAACTAGTGAAGCCTTCAAGTAGGCAGCATAAACCTGTCAAATTTAAGTATCAGGATGTGAGCTTTAGTTAATGTAAAATGTGGTTCAAAAGGGGTGGTTAGGTGGGTGGTAAGAGATTCTGTGTTCCTAACCTGATCTGCTTCATTTCTTCTCTTCCTGCTGTAGTTATACACCTCCTGGAATAACAACATGTTCCTTTCCGTGTAAGACATATCTGTTTTGTTTTTCTTTTACCTAAAGCAGCGATGATGGAAGAATTAACCTCCCTCCCCCACTCTCCCACCCCCAGTTAGAAAGACACATGTTTTGTACTCCCAGAACTTAGTCACTGCACTTTCTTGGTAAATAGATTTCCTTCTGAGTCATGCTATTCCTGTGAGCACTACTATATTTGTACAGAGATCTAAAAAACTTGATAAGGGCAGGGTAATAAATGGAAAAGTTTGTTGTTAACATTCCACAAATCAAAAGAAGATAATTCATAAGACTCTCCCATCTAACCTTTGCATGAGGTTGAAATGATGCCTTTTATATTTTGTCAGGAGACTGGAGGTTCAATAGTTCAGAGACTCCATGGCCGGGTCAAGCCAATGCCGTTGTGTCACCTTTACATCTTATTTCAGATATTCTAATAATATTTCCCCTTTAACTATGTTGCATTGAAAGTTGTTGGGTTTTGTTTTGACTTATGGTTTAAAAATTGGGCATGTTCCTGTATCACTATATCAATGAGAATGGCTTCTCTATATCCCATTTAATAATTTGATGCACTATAGTTTTCTTGTTTGTTTGTTTTTTAAACCCATTCTGATCCCAGATGGTGGAAGAGATTCCCAAATGCTAGGAGATATAATATAGAGCATCGGTTCTCAACCTGTGGGTCGCGACCCCTTTGGGGATAGAACAACCCTTTCACAGGGGTCGCCTAAGACCATCAGAAAACACATATATAATTACATATTGTTTTTGTGATTAACCACTATGCTTTAATTATGTTCAATTTGTAACAATGGAATTGGGGATCACCACAACATGAGGAACTGTATTAAAGGGTCGCAGCATTAGGAAGGTTGAGAACCACTGATACAGAGGCTTTAGGTCACAGGGGTGGGGAACCTTTTTTCTGCCAAGGGTCATTTGGATATTTATAACATCATTCAAGGGCCATACAAAATTATCAGCTTCACAATCAGCCTGCTATATTTGGTCAAACATTTCATTAACCCACCCCTAATGCCATGGCAGGGCCAGAATAAATGATTTCGAGGGTCTTATACAGCCCGAGGGCCGGATGTTCCCTGCCCCTACGTAGGAGACATGGCTATTTAGGACAGATGAGTGAATAGAATGAGAACGGGGTAGAAATATTATAAGTTACCTGGTTAATTGATTGACTTGGGCAGATAAATGAGATGCAGCCTGCAGTAATGTGGTGGTACAGGACACACTTCCACTGTGCAGTACCCAGGTGAGCAGTTCGGTCTGAATGGTCTAACATATGTCAACATTGTTTTCCTCCTCAGCACTGTATGGCTGGGACTGTAATGCTTTAGACTGTTGGCTAATGTTCCTAGTTCTAGGGAACAATCACCAAACTCCCAGATTATGGCGTATGTTCATTTGATATGATTTTTTTCTCTTTGTAAATATTCTATGGAAGTATCAGTTGACACACTGGCCTGTTATTTAATGAAGGTAACTTCCTCCTTTGCAATATAAGACCTGTAAATCTGGAGTAATTTGCGACCGAACAAAAACAACCGAATCCTAAGTCATTTTTAGTGTGAATGCAAAACTCATTGTTTCAATGGATATTTACAAAAACTTTTAAAAATGGAAACTAAACTAATGAATTTAATTTTATTTTTCTGAGATTTGACTTATTAGGTATGAAGTCTAGTTTTATCTTTATGAGCATTTTAAAATAATATTTGTGTGCTAACAATGTTCTAGGTACTGTATAAAAATATTTTTTTAAAAAATTCCCCCCTCCCCCCCAAAAAACCAGACAATAAACAAAAGTAATTCTCTACTTGGTATTTTTCTTTCTGTCCCAAGAGTTTTTTTCTGATAAAAAAGTCAAGCAAATAAAGAAATGGCAACAACAAAAAACACATCCTTCCCTGAAAGAAGCTAATATAAGTTTAGGAATAGATGCTTTGAGACATGATTCACAATGTTCTGTGACTTATGCAAAGGATGAAAAACCAAAAAAAAATATTCATTTTTTTCCTCTTACTAAACATGCTCCCATGGCAGAGCTATAATTTTAGGATAAAAATGTGGAAGAATGGGTTGAGGCATAAGCTGTCATCACACACTAACCACAGCGATGAATAAAGAAGCGGGGAAACTCTTTATTGCGAATAGCTTGAACAACTATTCACAAATGCTTTGGCAGTGGTCCTCTGGACTGTCCATGTCTGAAGCCCCCCACGAGGGCACTAGCTCCCATTTCTGCATTTACGGCTTCAGGTCAGAGGGTAATGCTGGACCTCTTTTAAAAGTACCTGCAAAAGGCTCAATCAATTCATCCGTCCTTGATGAAATGCTCCTGATAGCCGATTAAAATACGTTTGAGCCTCCTGTAACATAATATTTCCGAGGGTCTAGCTTTCCTAGATTTATAGATTCCCACAGTTTCACCAGAAAATATTAAGTTTTGACCATCAAATACACTTTCACTATTAAAGTACAGACTGTGGTCTTATGGGCTAATAGTACTGTGATGAGAGTCAGGCTAAGCCCTTCACCTTTCACCGAGCTGGGGGCTGTTGGAGGACCCCCAAGTGTGTACTTGATATTAACTAGATTTTTGAATGGTGAGCTTCTCTTGGTTCACAAATCTGGATGACTCACTAAGTTGCCATATTCTTACAGCATTAAGAATAGTATTTAAACTCAGATTAAAGCAACAGGGGAGAATGCTTATGTAAACCACTGAAAGCTTACAGGAAGCAGAATAAAGTAATCCAAAGGTCTTTTTAAATTCTAAAGAACAGTCCTGGGAAAAATGTGTACAAGTCAGTCTGTGAAGGACCTGGACATATAGGTTGGGGTTTATTCATTTATTTTCTGACTTTGGATACCAGCAGCACAATGTTTGGCTACTTCTGTGCCCATTGAATACCAGACACTGAATGAAGACACCAAGGACACAGATGAAATGACATGGCATGTCTCTTGAGGAACCTGTAGTATAGAAATGGACTTGAAGACCAAGAGAGGATAAGGAGTTTTTATGCTAAGCTCAAGGAGAACACAAACCAATGAGCATTCACATCTAGGGAAGGCTTCGCTCTGTAGTAGACTGATCTTGATACATGAAAGGTGTGTAGAAGGATCAACGTATGCAAAACATGGAGGGAAGAGAAATATGGAGGTGTCATGGAACCTATTAAGTTTGGAATTGCCAAAGCAAAAACTAGGAGAGTGTTGTTGAACAGTTTATAAAGCCTTGCACACAAAGGATCATAGACCATATTGAGAAATGCATGCTTCATTTTGTAATATTTAGGAGGCCAAAGAGAACCATGACATTAGGAGGGCATGGCCAGATTTATTTTAGAAAGATTACTCTGGTGCCAAGAGAGAAAACACACTGCGTGTGTATGTTTGTGTGTGTGTGTGTGTGTGTGTGTGTGTGTGTGTGTGTGTGTAGGGCAGGGATCAGGGTGACACTAAATGCTGAAAGACCAATTCAATGATGAACATACATTTTCATTCTGCCAATCAATCCTGCATTCAAATATGTGTTCAGTGTCTCCTGTATAGGAGGATTTCCACAAATGTTTTAAAAATTAATTCATATTCCAAGTAGACAAAATAAGGACTATACCCATTTTTTTCTATACCCATTTTGGATATGAAGAAACTGAGCCTCAAAGAGGCTGACACCACACAAAGACTTAATCTCACAGAAATTAAATCACCTGCCCAGGGTCACACACACACATCTTAAGTGGTTTTTGGGTTTCAATCTTGTATCAAAGCCTTTAAAAAATATGTTTTTATTGATTTTTATTTTAGAGAGAGAAGAAGGGAGAGGGAGAGAGAGAAACATAGATCGGCTGCCTCCTGCTCACCCCCTACTAAAAATTGAGCCCCCAACCTGGGCATGTGCCCTGACAAGGAATTGAAGGAGTGAACTTTTGGTGCATGGGAGGCTCAACCAACTGAGCCATACCAGCCAGGGCTCAAACCAAAGCCTTTTATTCCACACCTGTGATATTTGCTGAAATGAGCAGCAATAAGCTTTCCTGAAAAGTGGGATTAGACTAAGAATCAAGATGTCTAGATTTTTAAAATATATTTTTATTAGAGGAAGGATGAGGGAGAGATAGAAACATCAATGATAGAATCATTGATCTGCTGCCTCCTGCACACCCCTACTGGGGATGGAGGCTGCAACTTGGGCATGTGCCCTTGACCAGAATCGAACCTGGGACCCTTCAGTCTCCAGGCTGACACTCTACCCACTGAGCCAAACTAGCCAGGGTCTGACTGCAGATTTTTAGATGAACTGTTCCATGCAACAACATACCTCAGGGGAAACTTCTGTGATTCCAAATTGGGATAAACTTTGATGCAAAACATTGGTATTAAGTGAACGCAGCACTTCCTCAGATGGCAGGGCGTCGGAGATGCCTCCTTTTCGGTTTATGGGAGACACGAAGAGTTCCACACTGTTCTTCTTTCCCTAGTAAAAGCAGGTTATTTGTACATGTTAATAGACATTTTCAAACATCTTTAGGAAGTACTCTTACCTTCTCTAGAAACACCACAGAAAGCTGGAACCCTAGAATCTTAAAAGGCATCGTGGAGATTACATTTATTAGTTATTCTCGGGTACACTTAAGACTACCAGTCCAGAGCCCAAAGTCTTCAAGTGGCCTTCTTTCAAGTAATTGACACCTCAAGATTTGTAATTTTATATTTCATTGGATGCTGGTTTATTTTCCGCTCCATATTGTAATTAAATATTTTCCTACACCACTATTTATGCCCCCTAAGCCCTCCTCCACCTCCACCTCCACCTCCACCTCCACCTCCACCTCCACCTCCATCCACCTTCCTCTCCCCTCCACACTCACCACACCATTGTCCATGAGTTCTTTCTTTCTGTTTTTCCTTTGTTGCTCAATCCCTCCATGCCCCCTGCCTCCCCCCAGAGCTGTCAGACTGCTCTCTATTTATGAGTCTCTCTATTTTCTTTGTTTTGAAATATACTGTTCAGATGTTCCCTGAGTAATTGTGTTTAAAGAAGCATTATAAAATCAAATGAATGAAAGAAAGCCTAATGCAATAGTACAGTTATTAGACATTGCCACTCCATTTTTTCCTTATAACTTGTATTTCTGGAAGGCTGGAATCACTAAGGAAGGTGATGTTACATGAACTTTGAAGTTGCTTCCCTGATTCTGTTCTTCACCTCAAACGCCACACTCTTAAAGTCTATCCCTTGGGTAGAAATGCAGGATACTTTCCTATTAGTATTGCCCCATTAGCTGAAATGCAGAGAGAGGATTTTTTTTTCCTACCATAAATGGCAGATAGGACACATAAAAAATAAACACACCACGGAAATCTATCAGAGTCTCTTTAAAAGTTATATATACCACGTACTTATGGACGGAATTATTGCTAGTCTTTTCTTTTTGACATGGAGTGCTCTCATGTTAGAAAATTTTCCTTTAATGCCACTTACCAGAAGTTCAGCCAGGTATAAAATACTACTAGCAATCCAGAAAACAAAACACATTTCCGTGTTTGCAGGGAACAACAGACAATGACTAAGTATAGCATAATACTGATGTCCAACGTGTTTATAATAATTTAAATAGTTTATGATCTAATAACAACAGTAGCGAGACTAGAGCACTTGTTTTCTGCCTAACACACTCTTATGTGCCTTAAATCTGTTATCTCATTTAATGCTCAAAACCCCTCCCGGACAAAGGTGTTATAGTTCTCTCCATTTTGCAATTGAAGACACATAAGTAGGTTGCCTGCAGTCATACAGCTAGGAGATGGCCGAGCTGGAAACGGGGTATGGTTATGTCTCCAAAGTAGATGCTCTTCATCACCACTTCTGCTCTTTCCTACACCACTATTTATGCCCCCTAAGGTGTAGGAGACATACGGTTATGTCTCCAAAGTAGATGCTCTGCTACCTTGGGTATCACCATAACTCTACCCATTATAATAACTGCTCCTAGAAACAGGTGTGATAAATGCCACCAACATTCTCCGGGGATATGCGTGTCGTGTTCCTGCCTTTTTACCCCTGCAAAGAGCTATATATATATAGTCTAGAGCTAAGACATCTTTAGTACCTACATCTCTATGTCTTCTCATTAAAATAAGATACTTTGGATATAAAACCCATTTCCCTCTTTCAGGGCACTAGGAAATAGTGTATTTCCTCTTCTATGGTACTGAGCTAAAAATTTTGGTTTTTAAATGTATTTGATCCAAGAAAATAGTTGACTTAGAGAATAAAGTCACACACACACACATAACAATGAAAAGAAACAAAATCCCTAAACCAAAGTAAAAAGCAAATTCTTCTCCGTAGCTGGACACGAGGATGTTGATTCAGTAGAAAGTTGAGCTCCAGCAGGAGAATCAGAATGCAAGGCAAGGGGACTGTGCGGCCCTGGCTTGAGTTCCCACTGCAGTGGAAATTAAGAACAATTGTAAAACTGCAAGATGATTCCAAAGTCCCTTTTCACAGGAACTTTGGATAATTAGCTTTTTACAAAGAGAAAGTCATCCGTTTTGAATTTGCCTTTCTCTGCCTTTGCTCATGCCTGCCTTCAGGTGCAGATGGGAACAAGTGGTGGGATGACATCAAGGTTCCCAAACACTGAGAAAAGCGGGGAAGGAAGGGTGTGGGTGATTGATTGATAGATGGGTCTAAAGTGGGCTCTATTCATAAATCCCTCTGGGTTTGCCTCATTCCCACCCCACATACCTATCCAAGTTTTCTCCAGGCTTTTCAGAACCATCTATTCTTGCATTCCATTTGGAGTGCTGTCCTCAAGGATTGGTTTTCCTTTATTTTTAACCAAAGTCCTGTCTGTGCATTCAGTATCTTCATCCTATTGCTATCCTTGAAGGGGTTTTCATAGATGCCGCATGGAGACAATGTTTTAACTGATGCAGAAGGCTTAACTTTTAGGAAGAAGGGGAGAATCGAAGATGGCGGCATAGGTAAACACCGGAGACTGCTGCCACAAACAACCACTTCAAAACTACAACTAAAAGACGGAACGGACATCAACCAGAACCACAGGAAGGCTGGCTGAGGAGAGACTCTTCAACTAGAAGGAAAAACAACAGCATTACGAGGCTCAGAAGAGGCACAGTGTGGAAAATTTAAAGGTACGGTGGTGCGCGTGCAAAGCGGGCTGGTGGCTGAGGGCGCGGTTGTTGTTTTCAATCAGGAGGGAGTCTCAGACTCTGGGCTACAGATCCGGGCGAGTCTCTAGGGACCCAGACTCAAACGGGAGAAGCGGGACTGTCTGGCTACGGTCCCTCCGAGGTTTGCAGCGGTTGCTGGGACAGAGAGGCGGAGCCCCTGGGGACGGACTGAGAGCAGCCATAGCTGCTCCCTCCCCCCGCCCTGTTGATCCCGCCCCGCCCAAGCCCTGCGCAGAGCCATTTGCTGGATCGCCTCAGGCAAAGGCTAGATTAGCACCTCCCCAGAGGACTGAAGTTTTCCCACAGTTGATTCTCACAGCCAGTCGGCCTGGTGGTCAAATCCCTCTAGTATTAACTACAACAATTAAGGCTTAACTAGAACAAGACTGTGCACAAAGACCACAAGGGGGTGCACCAAGAAAGCATAAAAGATTCGGAGACAAAAAAACATGACAGAAATGGAGGATATGGAGCTAAAAATCACAATTTTGAGGGCTTGCAATAAACTTGAGCAGAGCCTCACGAAAACTAATGAGACCCTCGATGCTACGATAAAGAAATTAGAAAGTAAGCATACACGGACTGAAATAAAGAATATTATACCCAATAGCAGACCAGAGGAGCACAAGAATCAAACCAAAGATTTGAAAGCAAAAAACACCCAACTGGAAAAGCAAAATGAAAAAAGAATCCGAAAGTGTGAAGATAGTGTAAGGAGCCTCTGGGACAGCTTCAAGCGGACTAATATCAGAATAATAGGAGTGCCAGAAGATGAGAGACAGCAAGATATTGAAAACCTATTTGAAGAAATAATGGCAGAAAACTTCCCCCACCTGGTGAAAGAAATGGACTTACAGGTCCAAGAAGCGCAGAGAACCCCAAACAAAAGGAATCCAAAGAGGACCACACCAAGACACATCATCATTAAAATGCCAAGAGCAAAAGACAAAGAGAGAATCTTAAAAGCAGCAAGAGAAAGAAACCCAGTTACCTACAAGGGAATACCCATACGACTGTCAGCTGATTTCTCAACGGAAACTTTGCAGGCCAGAAGGGAATGGCAAGAAATATTCAAAGTGATGAATACCAAGAACCTACAACCAAGATTACTTTATCCAGCAAAGCTATCATTCAGAATTGAAGGTCAGATAAAGAGCTTCACAGATAAGGAAAAGCTAAAGGAGTACATCACCACTAAACCAGTATTATACGAAATGCTGAACGGTATCCTTTAAGAAGAGGAAGAAGAAAAAGGTAAAGATACAAATTGTGAACAACAAACATGCATCTATCAACAAGTGAATCTAAAAATCAAGTGAATAAATAATCTGATGTACAGAATGAACTGGTGATTATAATGAATCAGGGACATAGAAAGGGAATGGACAGACTATTCTTGGGGGGGAAAGGGGAATGGGAGATGCAGGAAGGGACTGGACAAAAATCGTGCACCTATGGATGAGGACAGTGGGTGGGGAGTGAGGGCGGAGGGTGGGGCGGGAACTGGAAGGAGGGGAGTTATGGGGGGGGGGGGAAGAGGAACAAATGTAATCTGAACAATAAAGATTTAATTTAAAAAAAATAAAATAAAATAAAAAAGAAAAAAAAACTTTTAGGAAGAATGTTTTGGGTGTATGTCAGGTTGGTGAGACTAGTATGTTGGGCCCCTCTATTCATACCTACCGGGGTACAAGCCTTGAACTATGAAAGGGTTGATAAACTTTTTCTGTCAAGGGCCAGAGAGTAAGTATTTTAACCTTTGATCTAGCCAAACAATTGGTTAGAATGACTCAGCTCTGTCACTGTAACATGAAAGTAGTCATAGTCAATATGTAAACAAGTGACTGTGGCTTATTGCAATAAAACTTTCTTTACCCAAACCACTGGTATGCTAGATTTGGCTCAGGGGCCATAGAACTATAGAATGGGTGTTTTAAATTATTGTTCTTTATTATTGAGACCTTCAAAAAAAGATCCAAGCCTGTTCTGGAAATGTGAAATGGAGGCATCTTACAATGAGGCGATTGATGTGCACTTGCTGGGGTAAGAGTCCTAACGCAGCCGCCACTCCCTGGCGGAATATTCGGAGCAAGGTTATGTTCAGCTTGTTGACATCCATTTGCAGTGTCTGGGGAAAAAAAAGAAATTCAAATTATAGTTAAATGTTTGGTTCAGGATATTCAGTTCCTGACTGATGACTGACCAGAACAGTTTCTGTGACTTTGATAAATTTACACTCATGGTGCTTTGTTGCATTTTTAATGGAGATAACATTATAGGGATATTTTATGTGAAATTGTAAATGGTGTCAGTTAAAAAGACGGTCCACTGTATAATAATGCAATTTGTCTAGTTACAATCAATAAGGTATATCCATGATCAATTCATAAAGAGTTTCACTCAAATGTATGTTGGTTTAGCTTGATTTCAATCCCAGATTACAGAATGGAGTATGGGGCCAGGTGTGTTTCAGCAATCCAAGCTGAAGGACAGCTGTAATTTGTGTTCACACACAGTCCCAGGCAAGAAGATGCGGTGTCAGTCCCATCACACCAGACTTGGCAGTTTCTCTGTATAGTGATTGGATGCCAATGCAAGGCAAAGAATGAGGTGCAATAACGCATTTAGAAACTCTGGTAAAGAAATCAATGGTACTGATGATTTGACAATTCTTATTCAGCTGTTTTGGCAAACACTCTTAATTTTTAAGTTGTTTTGGAAAAAGATAACTAAACATTTAAAAATTCCTAAAATACAAACAAGTTATAAAATTAATAATATAGCCTTTATTGAAGTCATGGGTGCCATTCATACACCTAAACTGTAAATTATTATTTTAAAAATGCATCATAATCATTTGAGATATCACATAAGATGGGGAAAACAAATTTTTATGCATTTAATCTATAATAATAAAAGCATAATATGCTAATTAGACCAGACGTCCTTCCAGACGACCTTCTGGACGAAGCCAGGGCTGTGAGGGAAGCCTGGGTCCTGGGTGCCGCAGGAAGCCAGTGCCAGCAGCCGAGGGAAGGAAGACCTACTCTTGCACAAGTTTCGTGCATCTGGCCTCTAGTACATATATATTTGATAAGATTTTTTTACCCCCTTCACCTTTCTTCCATCCTCTACCCTGTTTCTGCCTGTTTCAATGAGCTTTATTTTTTATACTTCACATAAAAGAGAAATCATTTAGTATTTGTCTTTGTCTGTCTAGACTTATTTCACCTAGCATAATGAATGCCCTTGAGGTCCATCCATATTGGAGCAAATGGCAAAGTTTCATTTTTTGTGTGACTGAATATTATTCTATGTAGATGTAGATGTAGATGTAGATATAGATAGATATAGATATCACAAATTCTTTATACATTTATCCATCCACAGACTCTTAGATTGTTTCCATATCTTGGCAGCTGTAAGCAATGCTGCAATGAACATGGAGTGCATATACCTTTCCAATTTAGTTTTTTCATTTTCGTCAGGTAAATACCCAGAGGTGGAATTGCTGGATCATATGCTGGTTCTATTTTTAAAATTTTGAGGCATCTCCATACTGTTTTCCATAGTGGCTACCCCAACTGATTTTCCTACCAAGAGTGCTCAAGGTTTCCCTTTTCTCCCCACCTTCACCAACACTTGTGATTTCTTGTCCTTTTTTATAATAGCCATTCTAACATGTGTTAGGTGATATCCCATTGTGATTTTGATTTGCATTTCCTTTATGATTAATGATGTTGATCATCTTTTCATGTACCTGTTGTCCATCTTTGGAAAAATGTCTGTTCGTATCTTCTGCCCATTTTTAAATTGGAATTTTTTTGGTTGCTGAGTTGTATGAGTTCTTTGAATTTTGGATATTAACCTTTTATCAGATAAATAATTTGCAAATATTTTCTCCCATTCAGTAGGTTGCCTTTTTATTTTGTCAACTGCTTGCTTTGCTGTGCAGAATATTTTTAGTTTGATGTAGTCCCACTTGTTTATTTTTACTTTTGTTTTGTTTTAAGTTTTGGTGCCAAATTAAAAATATAATTGCCGAGGTCTACGTCAAAGAGTTAACCACATGTTGTCTTCTAAGAGTTTTATGCTTTCAGATATTATCTTCTAGTCTTTAATCCATTTTTCAGTTAACTTTTGCATATGGTATAACATAATGATCCCAATTCATATTTTTCTATGTGGCTGTTCAGTTTTCCCAACACTATTTATTGAAAAGACTTTCCTTTCCCCATTGTATATTCTTGGCTTCTTTGCCATAAATTATCTGTGGGTTTATTTCTGGACTCTCCGTTCTTTTCCATTGAGTTATGTGTCTGTTTTTATGCAAAAACCATGCTGTTTTAATTACTATAGCTTTGTAATAGAATATGAAATTAGGGGTTGTGATACCTCCCTGATTGCTCTTCTTTATCAACATTGCTTTGGCTATTCAGTGTCCTTTGTGGTTCCATATAACTTTTTGGAGTTTTTATTCTATTTCTGTGAATAATGACATTGGAAGTTTGATAAAGATTGCATTGAATCTGTAGATTGCTTTAAGCAGTATGGAAATTTTAACAATGTTAATTTTTCCAACACATGAGCACAAAATACCTTTCAATTTTTGTGTGTGCATCCTCTTAAATTTCTTTACTTACTATCTTGCAGTTTTAAGCATCCATGTCTGTACCTCTTTGGTTAAATTTACTCTCAGGTATTTTTTAAATGAAATTATAAACAGAATTTTTTTTCTTAATTTCACTATCATATAGTTCATTATTAGTGTATAAAAATGCAACAGACTTTTTTGTATTGATTTTGTAACCTACAACATTATTGAATTAATTTATTAATTTTTAACAGTTTTTTGATAGAGTCTTTAGGGTTTTCCATATATAATATCATGTAATCAGTAAATAGTGACAGTTTTACTTTTTATCCAATTTAGATGCCCATTATTTTTTATTTTTTTCTTGCCTAATTGATCTGGCTAGGACTTCCATTATCATGTTGAATATAAGTAGTGAGAGTGAGCATCCTAACCTTGTTCCTGATCTTAGAAGAGCTTTCTCTGTTTTTCATCATCTCTTCCAGTATATATAAAAGCCTAAGCCACTGTTATGTCGGAACAACCAGAATGACTGGAACAACCAGTTGCTATGATGCACACTGACCACCAGGGGGCAGATGGTCAATGCAGAGCTGCTCCCAGCCCACAGGCTCCGATCGCCAATGGGGCCTACTGGCCAGCGTTCTGGTCCCCCTGGCCAGCAGGCCCTGATTGTGGCTGGGTCCTGTGGCTGGGATGGGGAACCAGGACTTGGTGGCAGCAGATGCAGCCCCTTTCCTAGGGGAGCCGAGGGCCGGCTCCCTCCTTGGGGCTGGCAGCCAACCTCCTGGGTCCCTCCCTTTGTTCTTCCCCTGGCTGGCAGGCCCTGATCAGCCCACTGCCCACCCGCCTTGGTGGTGGTTGTCCCCTCCCCCAGGCTGGCAGGTCCCGATTGCCCGATCAGGGCCAGGCCTGGGCTGGGACAGGGAACCGGCAGCAGACGCAGGAAGGAGGAGGGGGAAGGTGGGGAACCTTGAGGTGGTGGCAAGGGAAGGAGGAGGCAGGGAGGCAGGGAACCTGATTGGCTCTGATCACAGGCCAGGCCTAGGGACCTCACCTGTGCATGAATTTCATACACTGGGCCTCTAGTTGAATATAATGTTAGCTGTGGATCTGTCATATATGACCTTTATTATGCTGAGGTAAGTTCCCTCTAAACCCTCTTTGTTGAGTTTTTCATAAATGTTGAATTTTGTCAAATGCTCTCTCTACATTTATTGATATGACATATGATTTTTATCCTTAATTTTGTTAATGTGGTATATAACATTGACTGATTTGCAGATGTTGAACCATCTTTGCAAATCTGTAATAAGTTCCACTTGATCATGGTGTAACATATTTTTGTTATCCTCAGCTGAATATATAGTTTTATTGATTTTTAGAGAGAGAGGAAGGGGGAGAGAGGTATAGAGAGAGAGAGAGAAGGAAACATCAATTGGTTGCCTCCTGTAAACTTTCTGACTTGGGATTGAACCCAAAACCTAGGTATGTGCCCTCACCAGGAATTGAACATGCAGCCTTTTGGTATATGGGACAATGCTCCAACCAACTGAACAACTGACCAAGGATGGTATAACATCCTTTTAATGTATTGTTGAATTTAGTTTGCTAATATTTTTTGTTGTGGATTTTTGCATCTATGTTCATCAGGGATAGTGACCTGTAATTTTCTTTTCTGGTGACAACCTTGTCTGGTTTTTATATCAGGGTAATGCTGGCTTCATAAAGTGAGTTTAGAAAAGTTCCCTACTCTTCTCTTTTTAGTAAGAATTTGAAAAAGATTAGTATTAACTCTGTTTTTGAATGTTTGGTAGAATTCACCAAGGAAACCATCTGGTCCTGGACTTTGTTTATTAGGAAGTTTTTGATTATTGATTCAATCTCCTTACTATGAATCAATCTGGTCAGACTTTCTATTTCTTCATAATTCACTTACGGTAAATTGTATGTTTCTAGGAATTTATCCATTATTTATAGGTTGTCCAATTTGTTGACATATTAAATTGTTCCTAGTAGTCTCTTATAATCCTTTATATTTTTGTGGTATCAGTTGTAATAGCTCCTTGCTTATTTTTTATTTTTTAATAATGCAGTTATAAATATTTATGCATTTATTATATATTTATAGTGCTTAATTCATAAACTGGATCATAGTAGGTTATCAATAACTGTTGGATGGCTGCAGCATCATTTTTTCTATAAATTTAGGCACACTTCTATGTATACACTTCTCTGATGGGGAGATTGGCTTACAAGTGTAAACTACTCTAGTATAAGAACTTTTACAAGGGCTTTCTCCCAATTAGATCTAAAAGGAGAATGATACTGCTTCAAGATTTTATTATCTTCTTAGGAAACAATACATTTTCTATCCATAAAGTTGGTACAAAATAAATGACTGGAAACTGGACCAAATGCTTAATGCTACAAGAATCAGAGGGACCTGGGGAGGTCAAAAGAGGGCTAGTGGTTACAGTAGACATGGTGGACCCTACTGAAGCTCCAGAGTGCCCTGTACCGTAGGCTCTTCTCCTGCTTCCATGAGGAAGGGGTCATAGAGTTCCGTCATGTTAGAGCTGAAACTGGGCTGCTTGGGAAAATTTGCGTTCCAGAAAAGGGCACACCTTTCAAAAACTCTACCTAACTGCCCAAGTAAGAGATACACTTTGCTTCTGGAGAGAGGGGGAAAGAATCCTGTTGGGAATCGGTAGAAAAGCTACTTCAAAAGCAACACTTTCAGTGACACATTTTTTATTAAATAAAAACTAACTAATAGCTCTAGCCACTTTGGCTCAGGGGATAGAACGACAGCCTACAGATTGAAGAGCCCGAGGTTCGATTCAGGTCAAGGGCACATGCCCAGGTTGCGGGCTCAATTCCCAGTGGGGGGGGGGGGGGCATGCAGGAGGCAGCCAATCAATGATTCTGTCATAATTGATGTTTCCATCACTCTCTTCCTCTCTGAAATAAATTTTATATATATATATATATATATATATATATATATATATATATTTACATATATATATGACACTAATAGTACACAATTGTTTGCTATATTATTATTTGTAATTTTGTACTTTTCTATAGTCTAAAGATATTCCCAATAGCAACATAATTTAATACAGAAAATAAGATGAGCTCAACCCTGAAGGGTAAGTAGGATTTGGAAATGCAGTGATGAGAAAAACACTATGCTTTTAAGCATGCTTTATTGCATCCACCTGGAAAACCCAAGAGATTAGAGAAATTCAGTCCACCTGGTAGCTCTGAGAAACAGAAGCTCCTTTTATCCAACAGCTGACTCTCAGCTCCACAAGGTTGCAGGAGCTGCAATAGATCTGGGACATTGTACTTGAGACTGTTTACTCTCCTTCTTGTGCAAGGCAAAGAGGGTTTCCTCAGTTCACACAAACCCTGCTGAGGAACCATGGGCTTCTGCTCCCCAGCAGTGTTTGCCAGGCAGGGTGAGCAGGCAGGGACTGTCCCTGATCCCCACGGGCAAAATCTGGAGCCAATGGTCTGTGCTGGGTACTGAGAGTTGAGGGCTTGTGTACACACTTGAGAACTCAATTCCCAGGGCCGTGATCATCCGGAGGCTTGTTACTGTGGAAACAGCATTCAAGTCTAAGATCCTCAGACTGCATGGTAAATAGAAGTGAAATGGGAACTCAAGATTAGAATTTACAAAGGAAAAGAAACTGTTTGAAAAAAGTAAAAGCTGTTCATTGGAAACAGAAATTTAGATTACCTAACTAAAGTGAATAAGCAAGGTGAAGCAGTTAGTTTAAACCGCAATAGTCTGGTTGATTGCATGAAAACATTTGAATAATTTGCCTCAGTTCTCTGTTTGCCTGTGAGAAGCTGGATTGACTGCACAGTGCAGGTATTTCTGATTGTTCCCCATAAAATAGTGATGGTAAAATATAATGCAGACAGGAAAGTGTGTATTCGAGGGCCTGATAAGTGCCAGGCATTTTACATGAGTGCTATTAAAAAAGAGAGAGAGAAAGGACTCTAGACAAAGAGAATTTTATTTCAGAGAAAATAAAAGTATCCGGTTTGCTGTAGCCAGGATATATGCTTCTGGCTAGCTAGACACTAGAAATTCGCAGCTTCGCCTCATCCTGATATGTGAAGTTGTAACAACTGAGATAGAATATAAAGTTCCATGACAATATCAACAGTGTTACCACTTCCAAGTTACCAAACAACAGTGAAAGATACATAGTCTGAATAGTCAACACATTTGGTTGTTTCTAACACCTAACATACAGTGATGAAAATTTTTAATTTCAAAGAGATTAAAATTCTCTTTCTCAAGGCAAATGCTAAGCCACTTAACAGTAGTAAATAATGTAGTTACTATCCAAGAACAATTGAGTGTTTTTATTGATATTACAAATATATGAACATACAGGAAAAAATTAAACAACATAATAAAGATTTAAAACTCCATCTCTATTAAAATTGTTTGGGCCTCTGCCTTGTTATGAGGTTCCTGAGTCAATTTCTTTTACCTGGGGCCTTCGTCCTTTCCCTCATTATTGCTTCTCAAAACAAAGGAAGTGCAACTTTGCAATAAGGCTTTCTTGGTCATCAGACTGTCCACTAACCTAGTTTAAACCTATGAGTCTTGGATATAAATCAATCTGATGTAACTGATTAAAATGTTGCTTTTGAATTTAGGTACCAGCATGTTTAAATTCTAAACATGTGCTGGGCTTTTAGCTATTTGTTTTGAAAGGATGGCTGAATTATTTTTGCCCGGGGGTGGGGCAGGTTTCTGAATGTCATCTCCTCCTTGATGCTATTGGACAGCCTGGACTGCCATCTGGTTATCCCGAGGAAGGGTCAGGCCACACCCAGGGGCCCAGTTTTGGGGAGGAAGGCCAAATGGCCATCGCTCTTCCTAAAGAGATGGCCTCAAAGCCCCTGAGAGAAGTCCAGTCTCAATTCCCAAGAGACAAAAAATAACTCAGATTCCTTCAGGACCAAAGCCTGTCGGGAGGATTCCACCCACCTCTTGCTTTATTGTGTCCTCTTTGCTGTCTGGAATCTCCGACTCCATTCTTTTTTTAAATATATATATATTTTTATTGATTTCAGAGAGGAAGGGAGATGGAGAAAGAGATAGAAACATCAATGATGAGAGACAATCATTGATCGGCTGCCTCCTGCACACCCCCTATTGGGGATCGAGCCCACAACCAGGGCATGTGCCCTTGATTGGAATCGAATCTGGGACTCTTGAGTCTGCAGGCTGATGCTCTATCCACTGAGCCAAACCAGCCAGGGCTCTGACACCATTCTTGGTAAGCAGTTAGATTGGCAAGTGATCTCTAGGAATGAAAGCAAACATTTCTGTTTTTGTCTTTGAAGCTTGTAGAAAACCCTGACTCATGGGAGGCATTATACCATCACTCAGTCCCTTCTTAAAATTCTCTGCATTGTCCTCTGCTATTACTTACAAACTAGTGATTTTTATTTCCATATTTCACATACCCACCTTTTCCAGTGTCTTACACCTGCTTCCCTCTACCTGAATGTTCCATACTGCAAACCCAATATTACCCAAACTGAGCTTACATTTTCTCTCTCCTCATCCACAAATTTACTTCTAATTCCTATATTTTATTTTACTATGATTTTTACTGTTGACAGTATTACAGATATCCTCCATATCCCCCCACTTTGCCCCTGAAGTACCATGTTTGGAAGTCATGTTGACTTGACTCTCTTTTCCTTCTGTGTCACCCCACCATCATGACATCCCATTTATTATCAAGTTCTGCCTCAGTATCTCTTGAATGTGAATCCATCTTCTCTCCATCTATATTGCCACCATCTTAGGCCACCATCATGTTTATCTGGACTGTGGTCTTTACCTCATTCCCCGAATGGTCACCATCGTAATCTGTGCAAAATGCTAGCCCAGTCAAGTCACTCCTCTGCTTCAAATACTTTGAGGAAATCTCATTTTCTAATGTAAGATTCTAACTCCTTGGTTCCTTCCAGTCTTACCTCCAGCCCTTCCACCATGTACATTGTACTTTGGCTCCTAAGGTGTATTCAACATGGTCTCAGTGCACCTGGAGGTCATGGGCTGGGCACCTTCCTTCTTTCAGCTCAAAGACCACTCTGTCAGCCTTCCATGGCCTCGTGGCCCCTCCTGTGTTTGCATCTTTCAGTTCTCCAATAGCACTCTGAATTACACTTCAGTTAATTTTGTTTAAGTTTTTGTAATAGAAACTTCATACTTACTTCAAAAAAATGTAAGATACAGAGAGATATAGTTAAAAAGTGAAAGTATACTTGTCCTCTCCTTACCCTTCATTCCAATCCCCAGAAATAGCACAGTTATTTCTTGTGGATGTTTCCAAATGTTGTCTGTGTATAAATTATATACAAATAATATGTGCATATTATACATCATGCACATTACTATTAAATACAATAGGATCAAACTATACAAATTGTTCCAAAACTTGCTTTCCCCACTTATTAACATACTAGAGGCCCAGTGCACACACAAAAATCATGCACTTGGGGGTGGGGGGTGGGAGGGGTCTCTCAGCCAGGCCTGCCCACCACTGCCCCTGCACTCACCAGCCATGAGCATGGCTTCTGGCTGAGCAGTGCTACCCCTGTGGGAGCGCACTGACCACCAGGGGGCAGCTCCTGCATTGAGCGTCTGCCCCCTGGTGTTCAGTGTGCCTCATAGCAACCGGTCATTCTGCCCTTTGATTTGCATATTAACCTTTTATTATATAGGATCTGGGCTATAGTTCTATACTTACAATATATACTATTGTCAAAGATCATGTTTTGATTCTTATCTAATAATTCCTTGCTTTTTAAAAAATATATGCTTTTATTGACTTTTAGTGAGAGGAAGAAAAAGGGATAGAGAGATTAGAAACATCTCTCTCTGCCTTCTGCGCACCCTCTTCTGGAGATTGAACCTAGGCATGTGCCCTGATCTGGAATTGAACCAGTGACTACTTGGGTCAACTCTCAACCACTGAGCCACACTGGCCAGACTTCCTTACTTTTAATAGGTTAGCTTATCCCATTCACTCTTATTACCTTAAGTGATATGAAGTTCGATAGTGTCAGTTATATGTCCAAATGATCTAGTGCTCATGATCAGTCTTTTTTCTTTCTTTTCTTCTTTTTTTGAAGGCTGTCACCATTACTGAATCTTTTATTGTGACACATCTCTTATTTAGCTAAATTTCATTATCAAAAAGTTTTTTCTCAAGCAGGGCTCAGGAGTGCTCTATTTTCTGAGGTGTTAAATGTTTGAGAATGCATTTATGGTGCCTTTGACAATAAATAACGTCTTGGCCGGATATTGAATTCTTGATTCAATCGTTATTTTTTATTTTTTACCTTTGAACGCTGCTGCTATTATTCCGATGCCTTGTGACATTGAAAGTTGCTATGAAAAACACTCTAGCCTGAGGCTAGCCTGTCTTGAAGATAACTTTCTTTTTTGCCTGTAATCTGATTGAAATATTTATCTTTAAAGTTAAACTTCACCGCGATATTTCTTTGGGTTGACAGTTCCTGCCACGTGGTATGGCCTTAAAGTCTACAGATTCCAGACTTTTTTTTTTTAGGGTTATGCGTGAATTACATTCTATTTACATGTAAAAGTCTCCCCCTGCCCCCTTGCTCTGGTCTGTTGGGGGCACGCACTGGACTTAGTGCCGGCTCCCTGGAGGGAGGGAGGCGGTGAAAAACCTCTTCCCATGGAGAGGCAAAACCCCAGTCTCTGCAGGTCCTGCTTCTGAAAAGACGCTCATCTCCTGGGTGCTCTGTGCTTTCGATCCCGACACTGTTTGCTGCTTCGCGGTGTGAGGGACACTCTCCAATTCCCTGGAGCCTCCTGGGATGAGCTGGGACTCCTTGGGATATGGTTTATGGCAGGCAGGACGTGAGGAGAGCCTCCCCGCGCTGCCCTGGACGCCCAGGTTGGCACTGAGTCCCAGAGGGCGAGGGCCAGGCTGTGTGGTGCCTCGGCCAGTGATGCCACCATGAGTGAGGCAGGGTAGCGGAGGTGACAGCAAACTGTCCCCCGCGAGTCCAGCACTGAGTTGGGTGGAGGGACTGAGTCCAGTGCAGCGAGGGGCTGCGGATCTAACGGAGACTACCGCTTTGGCGTCAGGGTGGGACAGTGACAAAGCCACGTGGACTGAGTGGCACCAACAAGCTGTGGCGGGAGAGGGTGGGACCGTCATTTGCTCCTGGAAGAGATGACGCCCGATGGGAGGCTCAGCCAGGGGCTCAGTTTCTCTTGCGCAGTGTCCCCTGTGCAGCCTCCGAGGCACTCACACAGCATATGTCTGTGTGCACTCGCCAGTTGGTTGTGCTTCTCAGGCTGGCCTTGGAGGTGTGACTGCCTCTGGCGCCGGAGGGTCCTCAGGGCTGGGCTCGCAGATCAGGGAGCAGTTGGGTAAGAGCAGTCCAGGCACTTCAGTGATGGATACCAGTGGGACTGCAGGACGGAGACAGAGGCCGCTGTTGTTGTGGATGCTGGGGGCGAGGGGTGGGGGTGGGTAAATTTTGGTCGCGAAAGCAACCTTTGGGGGTGTGAACAGATAGTCTGTGGGAAAGTGGATGTTCAGGAAGAAATGCCTCCTTGGTAAGGACTGTCATTCGGGCGGTGCTGGTGGCCTGCCTGCAGAACCAATCATTCCCACAGGCTTGTGGGCCACTGGGCAGGAGGATCGCTCTGCAGGTCACTCAATTCCTTCTTGATCCCCTCAGAGCCATCCTTCCCCCGTTGCTGGGGGCCGGGCTGCTGCCAGTCCAGGGCGGCCAGGGGCTGGGCCTGCGGGCTCCACTGCCGCACAGCACAGCTAGGGCCAGAGTCCAGATTCTTTAAGAAATATTTTTCCTGCCATATCCGGTTTGGCTCAATGGATAGAGCGTCGGCCTGCAGACTCAAGGGTCCCAGGTTCCATTCCAGTCAAGGGCATGTACCTTGGTTGCAGGCACATCCCCAGTAGGGGATGTGCAGGAGGCAGCTGATGGATGTTTCTCTCTCATTGATGTTTCTAATTCTCTATCCCTCTCCCTTCCTCTCTGTAAAAAATCAATAAAATATATTTTAAAAAAGAAATATTTGTCCTATTTTACATTTAAATCATTTTTTAACTATTTTTTTCATCTTCAAGGATACGAATTATGTAATTGCATATGCCTTGTCTTTTTCTCTAAACACTTTATCTTTTAAAATATGTTTTTGTAGATTTTTAGAGAGAGGGGAAGGAAAAGGGAGAGAGATAGAAACATCATTGAGAGAGAAACATCGATCAGCTGCCTCCTGCATGCCCCCCACAATGGAGATCGATCCTGGAACCCGGGAATCGAAACATGACCTCCCGGTGCCTAGGACAATGCTCAATCCACTGAGCACACCGGCCAGCCAAGACTTTGTTTTATGTCGTTATTTTCTCTTACTCTTCGTATATCCATATTTTCCTTGTAGCATTTATTAATATGTGACAGTTTCTTATTGATTTGTTTGCTGCGTATCCCCCTTTACTTAAATGTGGCCCCATCGATGTGGGACCTTGTTGGTCTGTAGCCCTGGGCCTGGAACAGTACCTGGCATGTAGTAGGGATTGAATACATCTTTGTGAAGTGAAGGAATACGTGTATTATCATATCAGCCCTGTGTAGTTGCTAAGTGGGAAAGTAAGAATGATTCCATGGTAGGCATAGAAAAAGCAAGGTTCTGCTCTCGAGGAGATAATGAGATGGTTACCTGAAAGGTCTAACCATTAAAAAACACACACACCATTGATTTAACACAATTACTGTTTGATTTATAATTAATGTCTCTGATACTTTACTACACCATTCAGGAGAGGAAAAAAATACATTCATTTTATCTTAGGTTTTTGAAATCTGCTTCTAATTGGTGAAAGCAATATAAATTTTCTGAGTAGTATGCCATATATATATATATTGTTGTTGTTAATCCTCACTTGAGGAAACTTTTTCTGTTGATTTTTTAGAGACTATAGAAGGGAAGGAGGGGGAGAGGAGAGGAGAGAGAGAGAGAGAGAGAGAGAGAGAGAGAGAGAGAGAGAGAGAGAGAGAGAGAGATGAGAGACACATCAATTGGTTGCCTCTCACAAATCCCCTGATTGGGCTGGGGATCGAATCTGCAACCCAGGTACTTGCTCTTGATGGAGAATCAAGCCAGAGACCTTTCAGTGGGCAGCCCAGTGCTCTAACCACTGAGAAAAACCAGGGCAGTAGTGTGCTATATTGATTGTAAATCGAACTCAAACTTAATCAGTATTAGTGTCTGTATGTTATAACCAATTTGAGAGTTTAAAAATTAATCTTTATAAAAATTAAATATGCTCATGATAAAAGATTTAGAAAATATAAAGAATTAGAAAAAAGAAATAAATATTATCCATAATAGTTTATCCCATAACCCTCAGATAACATTGTGGAGGTTATAGTGTTTTAGCTTTTTTCTAATACATAGGTGATATAATGTACACACACACATATGTATTAAATATATACTTTATGCCAATAATTATTCATTCTAATGTGATGCAATCATGATCATATATCTATGGCTTTCCTCTTTCCATGATATTAGGAGAAAACTATTTGTTTATTCTGTGTGGTGGCAGCTCTAATACAGAAATATTCCTGGATTCTCCCCCTTCTCACTCTCCCCAGGACAGGAGAAGTGACTAGTATAACTGGTGCTTTTGGAATGACAAACTAGGGCAGGAGTAACTCTGTGCTTCCTTTTCGGGTCTGCTTGCCTGGGAGAAGCATATAATCTGACTTGCATAGGAATTCATAGGTGACCAGTGTTCCTGTGACTGGTGGGTCCATCTGTGGAAGGAGAGGCAGTCCTGGGAGTCATTTGTAATGCTCCCAAGTCACATCTCCAGCAGCTCTCTCAGCAATGAAGCTGACACTTTTATCACCACAGGTCTGCTTCCTCTGTCGTTCCAGGCAGGGAGGAGAGGGATGCTACTTCTTGGCCTGCTCAAATACCGACACAGGACACCACAAAGCCAGGCATTAAACTCCCCTCATTTCGGCTCAAAAGGCAAAAAGACTGAAAACTTTTCTTGTTAGTTGGCCTCGATTTTGGCATGGCTATCTACAGAGGTAGAAGGGTCAGAGGGGAATCAGGATGTGTGGTGGTATGCAAGTCAGAAGTAGAGTTGTCAGAAGAGGTTTGCCAACACTGCCAGATGCTGCTGAAGGTTAAGACAAATGCAGACCAAGGAAAGGCTGTTGGATGTGTCAATGAGAAATAATTGGTGGCCTTCGAGTAGTAATTCTCAAAATGTGGTCCTCAGTCCATTGGGAGACTGAGTCCTCGGACCTCGCTTGAAAGTGCAAGTTCACTTGATACCAATATGGGCCCATGATGTACAATTCCATAGACTTTCTTTTACTGTCTATGGATTATCTAATGAGTTTGTAAGGGTTAGCACAATTTATATTCATAAACTAAAATTAGCATTTTATTGTGTATATTGAGGCTTTTAGGGAGTTAAGAAGTGAGTGCATAATGAAGAACACCAAGACTAATTTTTATTGAGAGCAAAAGAAGAAAAGATTGTAAATAGAGAGAAAAACTTGGACCTTTATACTATAGCAGTAGCACTCCAGATGACAATCTTTCTTCTTAAGACCCCTTCACTGTGTTAAGCTATCCCTTTTAACACATACAATACCAATATTAGAATTTTGGTCAGAATAATGTTTTGAGACATTTTGAAAACAATTGCAACTTCATGAGTTATTTCATATCCTTGTTCTGTGTGGGTATGAACCTCTAAATCAATTGATCAGCCAATCAATTAAAATAATTCATAAGAAGCTTGATGAATATTGGTAGTGATTAGGAAAAGTTATCTAAATTTCTTGTTTGGAAAGGTATGACCTTGTGGATAAGGGAGATAGATTTTCAGGATCTTCATTAGTTATGAACTTACACATTTTTTAAAAAAATTTTTTGGACTAACACCTTTAAAAGTTTTTGCCAGCTCTGTTTTCTAAGTGCTAGGGAGACCGAATACAACATAAAATAATTGTGTTTGTGTGTTTGGAAGCTGCAAGTAGGTAAGCAAATACCAAGTAAGAAAACGTTGCCATACTATAATGGAACAGTTAAGAGCCTGGGTTAGTGAGTAAGAAAGACATGGATTTAATCCTGGGCTGAGTGCATTTGGTCAAATGATTAACTCTCTCTGAGCCTCGTTTTCTTCATTTGTCCAATGGGGATGATAACTGCATCGATTTCATGGGCCTTCTGAGGACCACATGACTTATAGACGTAAAACTGCTCAAAATGGCAGATAAAAAGTCCTCCCTAAACTTTGCTTGTAGATGTGAATTTACTCTATATCAATGTCAAAAACAGGGAATTAAATGACCTACTCTGTATGTTCAGTACCAAGGGAGACTTAGTAGCTACTTTGTTGATTAAATGAAAGCCCCTGCTGAAACCGGTTTGGCTCAGTGGATAGAGCGTTGGCCTGTGGACTGAAAGGTCCCAGGTTCGATTCTGGTCAAGGGCATGTACCTGGGTTGCGGGCACATCCCCAGTAGGAGATGTGCAGGAGGCAGCTGGTCGATGTATCTAACTCTCTATCTCTCTCCCTTCCTCTCTGTAAAAAATCAATAAAATATATTTAAAAAAAATAAATAAATGAAAGCCCTTTACTTATTTGCTAGAACAGTAATAACATCGAGACACTAAAGAGTGGCCTGATTGAGTCTCCAGTGTTTACTCTCACTGATTGTTACACCTATCAAGGAGTTTCAGCCCAAAGCCAATCAGGAAATCTAGGTCAGTGAAAAAAGCAATGGCTAGTAGAACAATTTGGTTTTGCTGAAGTGATGTACTTCTTGGAGAGAATATACATTTGAGGCTTAAGATCAAAATGACACATTTTAAGCATGTTCTTTGATTTCAGAGCCTCTGCTGCCATTTACTCCCTGCCGTGCCCTTCACATCATGGCTGGGTGAATCCAAATCTCAAACACTACAGAGGACTCTTTAGATATTAAATTAAATTCATATTCATCGTCTTTTACCTTTTCCCCCTCTATGACTACAAATTAAATATTAAGATTGAAACAATTAAATTGAGTGAGTTAGGTTAGATCCTACTCATTTAAAAACTTGTCATAACCTAGTTTTCTTCATTTCATTAATTTCTCATCTCTATTTTAATGTTACCTCTTAATTAGCATTCCCTTTCATATCCCCTAATAACATTTTTTATAAAACACCTCCTCTTTTGTCTTTTAAGACTCCTAATATTTAGCAATTAAATAAAGAACTTTTATACAGTTTAAATTCTATATAATTTGGACTAAGCCCTCAGGCTTAGGATCATGAAATGGCGAAGGTCTTGACTTTTCATGGTACAAAATCACTGGAGGAGATGAGGCTTCCATAAGTTATAAAATAACACTCTATATACTGTTATGATGCTACCATTCTTATACTTTGTGCCTTTGTGTCCATTTATACCTGTAAAAACATTTTTTATAAAACAAACATGTCTATGTATAAAGTAGAAGAAAGTAGAGGTTTAATACAAAGTTATTCAGAGACAGGAGGGGAAAAAATCATGATTCAACCACAAACAGATATTATCCTGGGTACAGTAAACAAATATAATAGCAAGTTACTTGCTTTTCACAGAGTTTTCAAGACTCCTTATTATATGTTCAAGTCAACAAAAATTTCCACATTCATCTCCCCTGATTATGTTTTCTCTCTTGTACTGCTATTTCTTCCCTGTTATTCTTGTTCCTGTGTTGTCTGTCAGTCTCCCATCAATTATTCCTCCCCCTTCCTTTCCTTCAGCATTTTTCATGCTGGAGGCAGAACACAGCAGCCCAAAGCCTGAGTCAAAAAAGACAGGAATTGGGGCCAGGCAGATACCCTGCATGGACAAAGCCCAACGCTCAGGCGAATGCTGCCTGAAAAATGAGGTCAGACAAATTCAGGTTTTTCCATCCAGCCTGATCAAGATAACAAGCTCTAATCATCACAGCCCTAGCCACTTCGTTCTTGCAGCTTTCCCGAAAGGAGAGGAGACTGCCTATCCACTAAGAATTGCGACCAAACTAAACTCAGTGGCGTTTAGGGAGGCTTGGAAGCAGATATCCAAGGGTAAAGTCATAACCAAAGCACTTAGCTTTCTGGTCAGAAACGGATATTGTCCCAAGCCATCAATATATAAATTCTACTTAAACAATGAAGAAATCAACCATTCTCACAGGCCCCAGATGTGGATAAAAGAAGGAGATGGCTCCTTTTTATGTTTATGTGCTTATACTCGATCAACAGGAATATATTCTTTCAGGAATTTCAACCCTTTCCATGCAAACACCTGAGCTGTGGGGAGGCAGGGAGACCACAGGCTCTGAAAGAGTCCATCACAAGGATGGTTTGGAGTCTAATGCTCCATGGAAGGATGTTATAAATTTAGTTTATTTCAATTCTCTCCATGAAGTAGATAATGTTTCGCTTCCATGGCTGTAATAGGATTCTGTGTTCCACTCTTCTGGTGAACTGCCCAGTTCTCCAAGAAACATGATGAAATGAAATGAGTCTATTGGCATGTTTTTTTGAGGTGAGAATAAAAACTCTATGATTTAGTGTCCTTTCAACTTTTATTCTTGGGAATCTTGACTTTTCTATTGTAGTGGGGATTAACAATTTTCTGCGTAACTAAAAAGGAATAAATACAGAAAGTGGACTAAGTCGTTGTCAGTGTTCTTGTGGTTTTATTCATCTGCAGAAGGAGATGAATAATAAGCACACAATCTTCTACAATGTGTTATTTTAGTGATTAGTGCCCCGAGAACCATCTCATTTCCTGAAAAGACTCTTGAGTAATGTTGTCTGCAGCATAGCTTTAATGCACAGCGTGACTGTGCCAATTCCATCCTGTTATAACTTCCCAGTCCTCCCAGTATACTCTTGTTTTTCTTTGAGCATGACTGGTGCCATGATATCAGGATTGCTATATCTCTGATCTAATTATTAGATTTTAGATAGAAGTACATGGATTGATCAGAAAAACAAAGGAGATTATATATATCTAATTCCTCCTGATACAGCTCACTATAGAAATGACTAATTTCATACAACATAATCCAGCATCAATTGTCAAATTAGTAATTCACGCTCCCACTTTAAATAAATAATTATAAGATTTGGGCAGCTGTTCAGAAAGATATTTGGGTGAACAAAATTGACAAACCACATCTTTCTTAAGATTCTTCCTATTACAAAGGATATACCCACTGGACATGAAAATAACATCACTGAAAGCTTTCATTTCACTTTAGTCTAAAATTTTGCTGTTAAATCCTAAATTCCCACTTTGAAATTACTGCCAAGGTATCATTTGGGATTATTATTTGCTCATGTTTCACACTACAGACATGCTAAAAAAATTTCTGGCAGCCCTATATTTTATGGCAAATAGAGATTGACTTCTTGAATCAAATGATTTATTTGGGCCATCTTGATTACTGTTTTCTGCAATATTGAATCAGACAGGAAGTTAATCCAATTTTATTATTAAGATGGATGAAAACACCAGATGCACTCTTTTTGACATTGTTATTCATCATCGCCAACCACAGATAAAATCAGAATTCCCTATAACTTTGTACCAACACCAGAACCATGATATTATTTTTAACAAACTGACTTCTTATTTTTAACCTTTGTATGCCCATGACTTCACACAATGCCTGGAACACAGAGGGAAACCAATACATATTTTTTTTTGAAATAAACTTAACTGAACTAAACATTTTGTGAGGGTTTTAACCAGAGGATAGCACTTTCCATACAAATTAACTAATGAATTCATACATAATTCTTAATGAGAGCCACAATGCTTATCAGGACAGCAAGCTTCAATAAGGAGGTTCTTGGTTTACTGGTGGAAAACAGCAAAGCTGAAGTCCCTGGCTGGGAATTAGTTCAGGGATGTCTCATGTTACCAACTTTCATTTACGGTCCCCCACATCCGATTACAATGGAAGTTACTGACTAGTCTTTTAGTGAAGTCTGAATGCAAAGGCAGGGTCCCCAAGATGTGTTATCAAAATAATGTCTAGATTGAGTGACTTAGTCCACCGTAACCTCTCCTTTCCCTTCCTAGTTATCACAAATGCAAGTGGTCATCTTTCCCCCAAGGTCAGTACGGGAAGTAGACCACACCAAACAAAGAAGACGACTTCTCCACCACTATGTTTTATGAAAATTTTCAGTTCTGTCCAAGTGGATATATTTGTAATTCTATTCTCTTTAGGATGGATATAAATTTTGCGAGAAACTTCTGGTAGGCTCTTTACGGTTTAGAGATTTTGAATTAATTGCATGGCATTTTCTTTTAATTTCCTACTTTGAGGCTGTTTCCCTAGATATCACAATGAATCTCTGCTGACTCACTTTATATACGCACATGAGCAGACGCAGACATCAGTCTCCTAACCTCGCACTGTTTATATCATAAAAAATTTTCTCTTACCTGTTTGAAAATTGACAGGATGTTGTGATGAGTTTGACTTCCATTTGTACTGTCCTTTGTATTATTTCCTCACCATAGCAAACCGGGCTAATCATAAAGCTGTCTAAGCTGGAGCGCTGAGACGAAGCCTCATTTAGTCACCTGGGGGTGACTGCCTGGTACTATTTCTAGAGACACTGCTGATCCCAGGTCTACTGTAGCAGCCTATGTGTTCCCAAGAGATACCCAAGGTGCTTACTGTTTCAACAGTTTACTAGAATTGAAATTCATGGGGATTGTATTTCATGGTAATTAGCAAAATTGTAAGATGAGAAGAACTACATGGGTTATAGATAATGTATGTTTCATGATGGATTTTTTTTCTTTCTGTCTTAAAAAATTATATATCCACAAGGTATTTTATGATAGATATAAAGTCATAAAAGTTCCACTATTTCCTCCAAAATGTTCCTACTCTGTGATAGGGATTTGACAGACAGTTCAACCCTCACCACAATTTAGAAAGCAGAGATAGGATTCATCTTTTTACTGATTTGAAATGAAAGTATTTTAAGCAAAGCCCAAGGAATGAATCTGGGATTCAAATATAAGTTTGTTTGATTCCATAATTGATGGCCCACCCCCCTATAGCATATGCACACCATGATGATTTAATAAAGAGGGATTTCAGATAAATGATGCTATAATTATTATAGCTAGTAAAATATTTGCTCTGAAAAAATAGGAGGGAACGAAGGTAATTAAACATGATCTCTGTCTTTAAGGAGCTAGCAGTCTGTTAGAATAAGAGTAGTGGAAATACTTCCCAGATTTCATGAACTATGGCCTCAAGATATATGTCATAACTCTAGCAAGGCTGCAGCATAACTTAATCATTTATACATTACTAGTGGCCTGGTAAATTGATGTGCTTTTTTTTTAAAGCAATGGAGTACTGTCAAGAATCTTAAAAATGTTCATGGTCTTTGACCAAGTAATTCCCACCTGGAAATTTATCTTAATGAAACAATAGCAATGAATTTAAAAAAATAGATGCAAAGATTTTATTTACAAGATTGTAGTTAAAAATCAGAAGCAACTTAAATGAACACCAGTGTAGAAAAGAGAAGTAAATTATGGTCCATCCAGGGGAGGTGACTGAAAAGGATGCCTCTCCCTGATAGTCTTTCCTCACCTGGCTTGCAGGCTGCCATGCTTTCTTAGTTTTGCTTTCCACCCATGGGCCACTCCTGTTCAAGTCCCCTGTGCTTATTTGAAATAAACATAATGCAAAGATGTATACTTGGCATACCTAATGCAATAATGTATACTTTATAACCACAAAGATATGTTCAGATGTGTAAAGTGGTACAAAGACATTAAAATATTAGTGAATAATGGCTTTTGAAGAAAATGTTATAGATCTTTAAAATATAAAATCACCGTGTATATCAGGGAAATGATACCAGTTGGCAGTTACAGACAATGCATTTACTGTTTTTGAGAAGTGACTGGTTTCAGCCACCTATCTCAGAGCAAAATAACCGCAGTGATTTCAGAGCTAACACCATTCCTGAACATCTGAACATTAGCTCCCACTCAGTATAGTACACCAGTTAAGTGCAACAATTCAGAGTTAGATGGGCTGGGTCTGAAGTATAGCTCTTCCATTTAATAGCTAGATGACTTTGGGCTAGTTACTTAACCTCTATCAAGGTCAGTATTTTCTAGAACAATTTTAGGTTCACAGAAAAATTGAATGGAAGGTACAGAGATTTCCCATATACCTCTTGTCTCCACACATGCATAGCTTCCCCCATTGTCAATATCTTCCACCAGAGTGGTAAATTTGTTATAATTTTTTTAAAAATATATTTTCTTGATTTTTTACAGAGAGGAAAGGAGAGGGATAGAGAGTTAAAAACATCAATGAGAGAGAAACATTGATCAGCTGCCTCCTGCACACCCAGTACTGAGGATGTGCCCGCAACCAAGGTACATGCCCTTGACCGGAATTGAACCTGGGACCCTTGAGTCCACAGGCCGATGCTCTATCCACTGAGCCAAACTGATTTGGAAAAATTTGTTATAATTGATGAATGAATCTACACTGACACATTATAACCACGAAAAGTCCGTAATTTACATTAGGGTTCACTCTTGGGGTAGTACATTCTTTGGGTTTGGGCAAATATAATGATATATGTCTATCATTATAATGTCATAGAATATTTTCACTTCTCTATAAATCCTCTGTGCTCCATCTATTCATCCTTCAATGACCTTTTTACTGTCTCCAGGGTTTAGCCTTTTCAGGGTGTTAAATAGTTGGAATCACGAAGAATGTAGCTTTTCCAGATTGGCTTCTTTCGCTTAATAATATGAATTTCAGTTTCTTCCATGTCTTTTGTGGCTTGATAGGTCATTTCTTTTTAGCATTTAATCATATTCCATTGTCTGGATGAACCAAACTTTATTGAGCCCCTCACTTATTGAAGGATATCTTGGTTACTTTTAAATTTGGGCAATGACAAATGAAGCTGCAGAGGTTTTTTGTTCAAGGTCAATTTTTTGTACCTACCTTGGAGGGTTGTTGAAGGGATTGAGATAAAGCTTCTAAGATGTTTCGCATGTTGCCAGGAACTTAGCATCCATTAAGTAAATGTTGCCATTCATTATTTTGTCATTAGGAAACTGGGCAGATATTTTTGGATCTACTTCACAGATAAGGAAACTGAAATTTAAAATGACAACCAATAAGAGGCAGAACCAGGGCTGGTAAGCAGGCCTTCTTCCTGTAAATTCATTATGGTCTCTTATGTCATGTGGCTATTGTGCTGGAGGCAAGAACAGGGACCCACTCTGCTTAGTGTAGAATATGATGCTTCGTCTCTTGGCGAACTTTTCTACCATATATCTTATTTAGATAAAAATTAACACTGAAATTAACACTAACTCCTATAATACACCACAAGATAATTATATCGCCTTATTACTGAACTATTTACACTGTTTGGGGGAACAAGGGAGATGAGTGTTCAGCCAGATATGTTGTTTCTATTTCACCTTATAGGCACCAGCTGGAGGTTCTGGAATCAAACATGGCCTTTTAAAAATACACATGTAATCACATTAATGAAAAATCTCTTGTGAAAGATGTTTGTTGGGAAACTCAGCTGCCAGAAATATAGAACTAATATGAGAATGACCATGGCTTGAAATATTGGTGTGTCCACCTGGGGATTCAGGAAATCTGGCATGACTAGAAGAACTCCCAGCTAGAAGTAACTATATTTCTATTTTCATGAGAGACTATGGAGCTTCTTAGGAAGAAACCTGTGCTAAGAGTAATGAAGGTTGGGTCTCAAAGAGGGATTTGATTACCATGGACTCGACTAAAATGGAAGGGGAGGAAAGAGGGATGCAGGTCTAGGCTTGTACCAGAACCCTGAGGAAATCAAGCCTGAAATTTAGAAAATAAAAAAAAACCTAAAATATAATTTTGGGCACATAGATAACCAAGGATCATACAAGAATGACAGAGAAAGGTAAGAGAGGAACTCTCTTCCTTTGGTGCTATACATACAGAGCAGAGCTTCCCATGGAGGGATCAGGCTGATCAGGACACTGGGAGCTTAAAGAGGACACTCCAGAGCTGTCAGAGAACAGTGTCCTCCGTTCAGGAATCAATGGCATTCACATCAAACCTGGAAAACGCGATACAGACACAGGCAGACATCAACCCTGCCAACAGCTGGGACAATTTGGGGGCAAACTTACCCCAGGCCAGGTAACTCCAGGGAGGAAGCCTAGGAGTCTTTTCTCCTGCATGTTTTGCAAAACTAAAAATAATTTTGACTACGATGCTAGTCTTATCACCACGCTGGTATGGCTAGAGCAATATTGGTTTCTTTTGACTTTGGGGTTGCCATATACTCCAACATGCTTTTCTCTTTATCACTTTTCAATTGCCTCACTTTTTCTCATCATTCAGGCCTCAGTTTTAATTAAGTGACCCTTCCTTGGGGGTGGGGGTAGGGTTTTTTGTTACATCTCCTGGATTAAATGAAATTAATGTCGTATGCGTTAGGTTGAAATTCTTTTTAAATATGATGGCTATTATAAAGTATCACTCAGAGTCTCAAGAAAGTTCAAGTGATTTTGGGTTTCAAAGCAAATAATCAGGATGTTGAAATAGCTTCAGAACAGAATAAAGGGAGATGAGATCAATCTTTGATGTCTTCCCAACAATCCATGATAAAAATTTCACAATAACTCTAGAATAAAATGATACGTTCATCAGACATGTAAGAATAAATTCACATTTGTTATTAAGTCATCAGAATTCTTCTGAGTATATTATTTTACAATTTTATATTATCATTTGTTAAAAATATAATAGCATCATTCATTATTCATATACTTCATCATAGTGTATATATATTGTTTGTATTACATTAAACTAAAGAAATATGAGCCCCCAAATTTATTATTTTCTGTACTCCAAATACAAAGTTTCATGATTTATTAACATCAGTAGAATCATTCTTGATATATGAAAAAAAAACACACCAAAAATCTTGCCCTACCTAGTTTGGCTCAGTGGATAGAGCATCAGCCTATGGACTGAAGAGTCCCAGGTTCGATTCCAGTAAAGGGCACATGCCCAGGTTGTGGGCTCAATCCTCTGTAGGGGGCATGCAGGAGGCAGCCAATCAATGATTCTCTCTCTCATCATTGATGCTTCTATCTCTCTCTCCAACTCCCTTTCTCTCTGAAATCAATAAAAATGTATTTTAAAAAAGTTTAAATATTTTTGGTTATCAAATATATCTTATTTGATGTGATCTCTTTATGAGGTTCAATTTTTGAGTGCTGCCAGCTGGTGTGTATTTTGAGGAAGGCAATTGCTAAATAACAAATCTTCAAAATATTGTTTTGTGTCCATAGGTTCAAAATGCATTTAGTAGATTTTTAATAATAGATCAGCTTTCTTCCATTTTACCTGAACAACTGGACATAGGCACAATAAAAGTGAGTTTATGTGAATCTCACCAGAATATACAGACTTTTTTTTTACATTAAAGCTTTCCTAGACTTATAAACAAACACTGACTCTATGACTATGAATTAGGTCTTACCAAGTGCCAATTTGCTCCTTTAAGGCAAAATAGAGATGTGATTTGTAAATTATATGTTTTGGCTTACTATAACTAATTTTTTCAGTGCTGAAAATAATAATGAAAACAAATTTATTAGACTTCTGCCATTGATATGAAAATGAAATTACCATGGTGGAAAATACAAATATAGAACACAAGGTGGAAAACACAAACGGAAGAACTCTCTACCAATTGAGAATTTACATTGGTAGGCAATCACAATAGACACTAAGTATACTAACAAGTAAGTTAACTAAATGCTAAATAGACTATGTCTTCACATTTAAGAGATTCCAGTCTGAATAAAAAAAATTTTACTAAGCTGATCAGGATCATAAAGAACATGTACCAGTAAAATAAGCAATAACTCGAAAGGAGTATGAATAACTCTTGTTCCTTTCTTTGCTCTTGCCTGCTCTTCACTCTTTCTTTGGGCCTCCTGCTTGTTTTCTTTCACCGGCTTGAAGTGGATGTTTACTTGGGCCACTCAACAAATATTTATTGAGTTTCTAATATATACCAAGCTCTGTATATGTTTGGCATGCAGTGGTTATTAAAGCACCGTCTCTGCCCCCACAGTTCTTTCCTGCTCTTATCAAAGGCAAGTCCCTCCATTTATGCTCCCATTCCCTGACCTAGTCTCAAAAATTCCCTTCCTCTTCTGTCCTCTGCATTATCAGTTCCTTCCTCACCATCAGATTATTCCTACAAACCTCCAATATGCATAAGCCATCTTGAAAATTAAGCCTTCATAGAGGCCACATCTCTATTGAATGTCCATTTCTTTGTTCCCCATCACAAGAAATATTTTCACACAAATAAGCTATAGTCTCTGTCTCATCCTTACCTCTATGTCACTCTTCAACCACTCTTATCTGACACAGATCCCAATACCTGAAAGAAACCAATCTTGTAAGAAAGAAACAAATGGCCTCTGTGTTGCCAGGTCCAATAGACACTGTGTCTACTTATCTAATTCTCAGCAGCGGTTTGGCACAGTTAACTACTGGCTAGTGGAGTCCAACGGCCAACTCTGGGCATGAAGACATAGCACCTTCAGATCATAGAAATGAGAACTGCTGGCAATAACTGCAGGAAGCACCTTGGAGGGTGCCAGGTCAATAGCAAGTTCAAATGCCAGAGTTTGATACTAGATCTAAGTGGAAACACCAAGAAGCAATCAATTGAAGTAGACAGGGTCCAACAGGTACTCCACAAATATGTGAGGCAAGATTTCACTGGACCACTGGATAGGAACTTTCTATCCAGATCCTGTGGACTCTAATGTGGAAGGCTGGGGTGATGCTAAGACAACAATGTCCATGAAGAAACAAATGAAGTCATGTAGAAGTAAAATCAGGAGCAGATCATGTCTGCGTAAAGAGCGATTTTCTATTATTCTCAACACCTATCAGAAGGCAGAGCAGTTTCTTCTTTCTACGTGCAAGTAGGTCATTTCCACATATTCAATAAGGAAACATTATCGCCTTGACAACCCCTCTAGAGAGCTACCTGCCATCCCCCTTCCTTGCTGCTGCCCAACTGTGCGTGCGTGTGTGCACACACTCATGTGCATGCCAGGGGCAAGGTAAGAGGCGTGTAGGGTATAAACCAGAAGGAGGCACTACCTCAGGGTTGAGTTAAAATGAAGTAGTTGGCATTTGGGGGATTAGAAATGGGATTGGAAATGACATTAAAATCAGATAGTCTACTTGCATGACCCTGAGAGTGAATGCCTCCTACATTTTGTGCCCTTGGCATCTTTCTTGCTTTTTTCTAGTCTTGGCTGTGTGCACAGACACCTGTGTGTGTGTGTGTGTGTGTCTGGGCGGGGGGGTGGGGGGGGGGGGCGTTGGGCGGGTGGGACACACATAACTATGGGTATTTCATTCTTGTTAAGCTCTTTATACTTAGGTTGGTTAGGGCTATTTGTTTTAGCATTTGAAGACCCCTGATCTAGTCACTTAACCTACCCATTTTTGAGAGCAATATTTACATGAATATCCATATGGCTCTTTACAATTGCAGTAAATTTGCCCAAGGCCACACAGGAAGTTAACAACAGAAATGGGATTAGAACCAGTCTGCTTCTTAGTATCCTGCTTCCACAATACCCCCCACTGCCTACACACCCAGGGACAGACTGTTGACAGCCTTGACGAATGTGTGAACAAGCTGGAACCACAGGCCTTTGCACTAGTGTTTGTAAAAGCTGAAGTTTCAAGATGATTGCTCTTTCAAAATGAAAACTCACTTTTTTTGTTTTTCAGTCATTGTGAAAATTTTTTAAAAAATATGAAGATTTCTCACCTTTTCACTAAAAGGTGACCAGCAATATTTTATGTATCTCTCTCCAGGCTTATTTTCTAACATACAAACAAGATGTTATATATTCTTATTCTTATTATTTTTCAGAAGAAATAGGTTTATAACGCTGTACAATGTTATCCTTTTGTTTTCATTTAATGTATGATGCCATTTTCTTTGTTAAAATATGAGTTTATCTTATTATAATATAAATATTTTATTATAATTTAATTAATCCTTATCAGTGGAGATTTACGTTGTTTCCATTTTATCTGATAACATTCTTTGTGTCACTTTCTTAGCATTTATGGAATTAGAATGGGTCCAAATCCATGATTTTTCAAAGTACTTTTGATAATTTTGTCAAATTGCCCTCCAGGGAGGTTGTAAAATATGTGTTTCCACCCCAGTGTTGTGGAGCTGGCTGCCTTTTCATGGGATGAATGCTTTTCTGTTTGAGATGAGCCCACTCATTATAAATTTCTACTGCTGCCCTGTGTCATTGGTTGCTTTTATTTCTAGAGCCATGAAACACTGAAATCAATTATAAATAAATTCATTTATTTTTTCAAATATTTATTGTGCACATAGCTAGTTTTAAAGATGATAGCGGAAAACATGAATGATACAGTCTTTTCCCTAAAAGATCTAAATTTGACAAACAACATTAAGTAATCTGAGACACTGGCTTTAATTCTCACAACAAACCAAGGAGGGTGGATACTTTTAATGTTCCCATTGTATAGATGAGGAAACAAACTGAGGTGCATTACTTCAAGATCACATAACTTGTGGTGCAGTCGAGATTTAAATTCTGGTGGTCTGACTCCAGAACCTATGCTGTTAACCACTATGTTACAATGTCTAAAATATATACATAAATCTTCTAAAATTTGAAAAAAAAAATGTGGTAAGATTGTATATGTAGATTTTGGTCAGAAATAGAAAGTGGAATCCTATCTAATAATAGAGAAACATGGTAATTAACCATAAACTCACTACACTTCCCATTGGCTAATCAGGGTGATATGCAAATAACTGCCAACCAAGATGGCAGCCTGCAACCAGGCAGCTGAAGCAAACAGGAGGCTTGCTTGCTCCAGTGACGGAGGAAGCCAAGGTTCCCCGCCTGCCACCGCCCAGCTCTGAGCTGCAGTCTAAGAAAGAATGCTGCAATTATAGAAGCTAAATAAAGCCCAGAAACCCGCTTTAGGCAGCCGAGGTCTCAGAGCTGGAGCCGAGCCTCAGAGCTAAAGCCAGCTCTCAGTTCCAGTGACAGCCATAGAAGGTAAATAAATCCCAGAATAAAAAAAAAAAAGAAAAAAAGGAGAGGTTGGGACCTTCCGTCACCACCAGCCTGAAAACGGCCCTCAGCCCCTCACCCAGACTGGCCAGGCACCCCAGTGGGGACCGCCACACTGAAGGGGGTGTGACCAGCTGCAAACAGCCATCATCCCTTCATCCAGGCTGGCCAGGCACCCAAGCGGGACCCCCACCCTGATCCGGGACACCCTTCAGGGCAAACCAGCTGGCACCCACCATGCACCAGGCTCTATCCTATATAGTAAAAGGGTAATATGCCTTCCAGCACTGGGATCAGCGGAGCCGCAAGGCCTCCCGAGCCCAGGATCAGCGGAGCAGTGAGGCCTCCCAGCACTGGGATCAGCAGAGCTGCGAGGCCTCCTGGCCCCTGGATTAGCATTATAGGGGGCAGCGCCCCAAACCCCTGATTGCCCTGCAGCTCTGTGTGTGACAGGTGACGGGGCCACAGCCTATCTGCCCTGCTCTGTCCGTGACAGGGGAAGGTGACCCAACCCCCTGATCGGCCCTGCTCTGTGCCTGATAGGGAGGAGCTCCCCAACCCGCTGATCGGCCCTGCGCTGTGTGTGATAGGGTGCGGAGCCCCAAGCCCCCCCATGGGCCCTGCTCTGTGTGTGACGGGGGCAGTGCCCCAACCCCCTGATAGGCCCTACTCTGTGCATGACAGGAGGGAGCTCCCCAACCCCCTGATCAGCCCTGCTCTGTGTGTGACAGGGTATGGAGCCCCAACCCCCTGATGGGCCCTGCTCTGTGTGTGACAGTGGGGAGCTCCCCAACGCCCTGATCGGCCCTGCTCTATGTGTGACAGGGTACGGAGCCCCAACCCCCTGATTGGCCCTGCTCAGTGCATGAGAGGAGGTGGTGCCGCCACCTCCCCATCGACCCTGCTTTGAGTGTGACAGGAGGCAGTGCCTCAACCCCCCAATCGGCCCTAACCTGAGTGTGACTGGGGGTGGCATCGCAACCTCCTGATTCACCCTGCTCTGTGCATGACAGGGGGCGGCGCCCCAACTTCCCAATCGGCCCTGCTCTGAGCCCGACCAGGAGCTGCACCTAGGGATTGGGCCTGCCCTCTGCCACCTGGGAGCGGGCCTAAGCCAACAGGTCGTTATCTCCTGAGGGGTCCCAGACTGTGAGAGGGTACAAGTGGGGCTGAGGGACACCCCCTCCTGCCAGTGCACCAATTTTTGTGCACTGGGTCTCTAGTGTAATTTTACTGAAGCAAAAAATTCTTTACATGATAATAGACAAACCCTGACTTGCCTATGTGGTCCATCCCCTGGCCCAGTGTAGGCACTGAACCTGTGGCTGTGGCCTCCTCAGATTTGCTAAGATTTCATATCCCCATGGCATGAGTTGACCATCAATTACTAATATGCCTTCATGAGGGACAAGGGAGACATTGGGGAACTATATCCACTCACTTGCCTCCTAACCCTATGTACATCCTGGCACTTCTTGAATGCTTGTTTGGGAGTCATCTGAGAAGAAAGACACCTTGAACTGTGACCGAGTCATTGATCTTTCCAGGCTTTGAATCTGGAGTAGGAGTTTTGTTTGTCTCCGATCACCCTTCCCGACAAAGGACAATCATATTTAAAATACTATAATAGTTCAAAAGAGAGGTGAGGTGATCAGAGATGATTCCGCTCCACCTCTATTGGTAAGGGCCTTGATGGACAGAACCTCAGTTTGGAAAGTATGGGGAGAACACTGCAGGAACCAGAACAGGAGGCATTGTACATAGAAAAAGGGTGGTGTGTGTGTGTGAGTGTGTTTGTGTATGTGTGTGTGTGTGTGTGTGTGTGTGTGTTGTGGGTGTGTGTATGATGAAAAATCCAGTTTGGCCAAAGGTACTGACATATATATGGGGGATAGTGATAGAAAAAGGATGAACAAGCAATTCAGGTTAGGTGCATTTACATTTATCCAGAGCCTCAATTGCCAGGCTATGGAGTTTGATTTTGATTCCAGTGGTTGGGAAACCATGGAAAGTTAAGCTATTTAGCACAGCAATAAAAGTCCTCAATAAATGAATCTCAAAATTCCTATGTAAGTTCTCAGCACACAGCTTCCCTACCAGCACATTTATACAATTCTCTGATATCTAAACATACCATATTACTATTTGCTCATTCTCCAACATGCCATGTCATTTTATACCCCCTTGTCTTTCCTTTGCTTATCATGTTCTGGATTGTTCTGTAGCCCCCAACTCGTCTATTAAATCTTGTTTATGCTGAAAATCCCAGCCTAAGTACTACTTCCATGGTGTCCTTAACCCAAATCAGAAACTGTCCTTTTCCTCTCCTACAGCTGATTTGCTTCTGCCTTGCTTGGTTGATGTACGTGGAGCTATTATTGGGAAACTGACAACAGCAATTCCCAACTCCCTTTTTTCTTCCTTTCTGCTTCCCACACAGGGGTTGGAAAAACTAAGTACTCATTTCTGCAGCCTTCCTTCCAGGTACGTGTGGTCATATGGTATAATTCTGACATGTATGTAGGGCATTTATAGGGAAGCTTATGCTTTCTTATAGAAGATACAGGCACCAGAGAGTCGCTCTCTGCCTCTTGCTTGTGAGAAATGCTCACCTGTCTGAATTCAAATAATGGACTCAGAGACAGAAGTATGGCAACAATGAGACTTGTAATGTGGTCTTGCAAAAGCAGGTGTCTGGTTGAAGAGGCATACACGGAGCTGTGATCACAGGTTATTTACTCCTAGTGTGCAAGAATCCCTCCCCGGGTTCCTCATGAGCTGAGTACTATGGGGTTAACAGTTTCCCCCATATGTTGCCTAGGTCTTATTTTCATCTACTGGGCTATTTTAAAAAATGGGCGGAGGCCTTTGCTAGTAGTCTTTACCTCCCTTGTCTAGTTGTGCTGGGTGCATCTTCCTGGAAAACGTGTTATTGGTCATGTACAGGGTCCTTTGTTTTTATGCCCTCTCCCCTCCTCCCTACATCCTGTTTGCCCTGGGGAAATTCAGTATCCAACTGGCCACATGCTGTCAGTTTTCTCTAAAACTTGGCTATGCTGAAGGTGGATCACAGAGGCCTCTTTCCTACATTTCTCATTTCTGCTTTGAACACGGACATGATGCTCAAAGATGTGGCAGCTACTTTGTAGCCATGAGGTGGGAAGCACAAAGCCAGAAGGCACAAGCCAAGGGTGGCATAGCCAAGGGATGAAATGCTGTTGAAATACTGCATCTGAGTGAGATTGCTCATTGACAGACTTCTTCCAAGTGAGAAGTTAAATTTATTTATTGCATGAGCCTCTGTTAATGGAATTTTCTGTTTCTTGCTGATGAAAGCATTCATAATGGATACAGTTTACTTGCTTATCTTTACCAGCAGATTATTAATGTTTGGTTCAACATACTTTAAATTCTTGGATGGAATATTTTAAATATCTTCATCTTCGTATTTACTTTTTTTATTGCCTGAACTTTTAATAAATTCTGAATTGACTGAGTATGGTCTCATCCATCAATGTGATCAACTAAGAGGGAGAACAACATGTAAGCACTACTCAGTGCTGTATTTTCTTTAAAGATATTCTGTGAAACCCGTTTTTAGGTTTTAACATTTTTCCTTGTTATAGTATCTAATCTGGACAAAGCCGAATGCAATGTTAGTGAGCCAATTTCACATTACCTGGATGAACTTTGGAAGAGAAGGCATATTAGTCATTTGTTTTTGTAAGATATCACACAAGGAAGAGATAAACAACTGGCAGCAGACAGGCAAATACAGCTGCACTTCTCATCATGTTTCACTATCACTCTTGCTTGGGCAGTTCCCCTGTAGATACAGCCAGGTAAGCATCTGCTTAAAGATCCACCCTGAAGTCATTTTCAGTAGTTCTGTCCCAATAAAGATTTCATCATAAATTAGTAAATAATTGCTATGGTTGAATGGGAGGATTCAAAGCACTTACAGTCTCTGGAATTTATTTTGTAGAAGTCAGTGATCAAATATCAAATGGTAGAACTGTCCAATATATTTTCTAACTTTGAGTAGTAGCATTAAAAATAGCTAGTCTTTCCTGGCCAGTGTGCTCAGTGGTTGAGGATCATCCCATGCACCAAAAGGTCATCTCAGTTCCTGGTCAGAGCACATGCCTGAGTTGTGGACTTGATCCCCAGTTGGGGGCATGCAGGAGGCAGCTGATCAATGTTTCTCATTAAAGTTTCTATCTCTCCTTTTCTCATCCTCTCTCTCAAAAATCAATAAAACATATTTTAAAAAATATACAGTCTTTAAGAATGTAGACATAATATTATTTCCACAGAGGTTTTCCCCTTTATTTTCTAGGTATATGCAAAAATCAATGGTATAAGGTCAGTCAGTATGCATTAATCTCCTTAGAATGACCATCTAATTTTTTAACAATTCCTTAAGTATAGGATTTAAAGCACCACTTGCTTGAATATTGAATTAATGCAATGCTGCTGCTCTTATATATAATAAGTATGAAATCTATACCAAAAACTAATGTTGCCTAGAAACGCTTACTGAGAAAACATTTCTCTGATAAATGTGTTTGGAATTTAAGTAGTTTCTCAACTAGAATGAGAATGCCCTGGGGGGAATGTATCTAGCATTTTAAATGACAATGAAAATCTCAGTGCCAGGCATATTTCTCTTTGCTTAACAAATAGCATACTTAAGTGTCTATCTTTCACAGGAAGACAAAAGCTCTCTGAGTCAATTAGCTTTAAGACCTCACAGGTAAGAAAATCAAACCTAATTGAAATGCATTATGGCAATTCCATGACTGCTTATCTTGTCAGCATTAACTAGGATCTAACTGATTGTTCTTCTAAAGGGCAGTGCATATTTGTGAATATGCAATGAAGCATCTAACAAAAAATCAGTGTGTCCTTGGGCATCACTGTGATTTCTCAGTGACAGTGAGGACAGGAAGATGAAGACTCACTATAGTAACACTTCATAACAAGAAAAACACAAGATGAAAAGGGTATCTTCAGCATTGAGGTTAGATCCTTACATCTGATAGACACAACAAGTTTCTGAGCCAATACAATATTGACAAGAGGCTTTTCTGAAATAATATTTTCATGAGACATTATTATGAATTGATAGGTGCCTACAAACTATGATACACTCATCTTCATTTTGTTTCGATTTCATGTCAGAAGTTCAGTAACCATGTTCCAAAATGTGAAATTTTTCAGGTCAATGGGGGAAAAAAGGAGACATATGTACTTCTAAATAGTGTCCCAAAATTCATGCAAGAAGTAATTTTGATAGAAAACACAGGTTTATAATTTAAAATTGTAAGTTTTTTATTGATTCATAAAGTATACAGGATAGGGTTATGAATGAAATAGCATATCGGGTAAATGGCCTCCACGACACAAAAAACTGGATTATCATGTCGCAATAGCGAGCACCATTAACTGTTATTGCCTGAGCAGCCGCATTTCGGTCATGGAAAATTTCAACAAAAGAGTCTGTATGTGCCAGCAAAGCCGTGGAGGCCATTTACCTGATATGCTATTTCATACATAACCCTATACTTGTTATGGGTTAGCTCAGCGAGATACACCACCGACTCAGAATTTAAATTTAAGAGCCTTTATTAAGCTGGCCAGCTGACTACAGTGCATCTCTCTCCCTCTGGGAGTCTCGCAGCTGTAGTGCTGGTGGGTACAGCAGAGCCTTTTATCTGCAACACTACAAAGCATTTCCTGGCACTGGCAGGGTTCACACAAAGTTTACAAGTACGAAAGGGGAGGTAAACGGAGTCAAACCTGGTTGGGTTGAATCATAGTACATTGTTTTCTGAGACAATCTAGCAATTTTTCTCTGTCACAATCCCGGACCTCAATACAATAGGTAACCTTTCCATGCCTCCATCCCTCCCCCTAGCACATTCTGTAACCCTTCCTTGCCTCAGTCCCTCACCCTAGCACATACTGTATACTTTATGAATCAATAAAAAATTTACAATTTTTAATTATAAACATGTGTTTTCTATCAAAAGTACTTCTTGGGTGAATTTTGGGACACCCTTTATTTGTAATACTTTAAACAATAAAATAAAATTTAAGAAAATGAAAAAAGGGAAAATGAATATAGAGATTATATTCATAGTCTGAAAGATTAAATTGAAGTATTCATTTTCTAATAAACTATGGTGGGTTTGCGGGGAGGAAAAAACCCCTGCCTACAAAATTCTCAAAAATAAATGCTATAGCTGTTAAATAAGTGCTCCCAATCAAACAATACTGTTAGATAGATGTTGACTTCCATCCAAAATACAGCAGAAATCTTAGCCTGTCAACCTGGGCAATTCTGGTCTCCAAGTCACTTTCCTTGCCTGTTTCCAGATAATTGAAACAAATGTAGCTTGTACTGGATATTTATGATTATTAAGAGTAATACAGGCATTTATTGCACCGTTTACATACACTAGTTCACTGACTTTCCCCTACCCCTATGCAGCAGGTTCCATTACCATGTCCAATCTGCCAATGAGGAAATAACAGATGAAGAGCAGAGAGATCAAAGACTTGCACAAGGTCAAATAGCTGTAATCAGTGAATATAAGATGCAACTCTAATGCCAGACCATTAGCCATTACATTGCCCTGTGAAAGGGAGACTTTGCCTGATTCAAAACCTGCAAATAAAGCAAAATTTTAATGGTTTCATTTAGCATTTACTAATATTTACATCAAGATTTTCTTGTTTTTAAGACATTACTTCGTTTTAGCATTTTAGCTTACTTTACTTCAGTCAAGAACCTTTGAGATGCATTGTCCAATTGCTAGGGATTGTCAAAAAGATGTCTTTGTCTTTCTACTGTGTTTAAAGACAGTTTAAAATTCTGCTTTTTCTCTTCACCAGTTGACCTTCTTGACACCTTTCTTCTCTTCTTCTTTCCAATTAGGGAAGCCACAAAATCCCAGAGGTGTCAGATTAAAAGAGGAGCTCACAGTACTGTAAGATGTTGTTCTAAGTGTCAATACAATTGCACAAGAGACCAGGCAGTTGAGCAGGTGAAAGAAACATTTCAGTAATGCATAAAGCATCACACCACGGGCACCCACATTACCCTGCAAAGGCAAGCATTACAGGTACATCAATGTAAGTTTTCCAGAACATGAAAGCTTTCATGAAACATTAACACTGACTTACTACTCCAGGTGGACTCCTTATGAAAGTGATTGATTCTCTGAAGTGCTTTAAAAAAAGGGAGAAAGAAAAATCTATAGGCCAACTCCATTTAGTCCCCCAAAGATTAGGTTTATTTTGCTGCTGCATGATCACCTCTAATAATATTGCAGCACTTTTAGAAAGGATGGATATGATTTCCCTAACCCACATCTCCCATCTGAGAAAGTACAATAACAATTAACTATTAATGACAAGAAGAAAATAAGCTTTCTTTTCCCTTGGCAATCTGTCACAATGAACTAAGATAGTAGCTTGAGAATCAATTCAGCGTGTTTTCTGTCAGAAGGATATTATCTTAGGGGGAAGAGAAGCATGCCCTTCAGAAAAGTGCTCTTCTTATAGATAAAACTAAATGGGTTTTGTATTATTATTGCTAATGTGCTTCCATTTTCATAAATCATGGACAGATTTAAAATTTAACTGAATAGCCCTAACCGGTTTGGCTTAGTGGATAGAGTGTCGGCCTGTGGACTGAAGGGTCCCAGGTTCGATTCCGGTCAAGGGCATGTACCTTGGTTGCAGGCACATCCCCAGTAGGGGGTGTGCAGGAGGCAGCTGAATCAATGTTTCTCTTATCGATGTTACTAGCTCTCTATTCCTCTCCTTCTCCCATCCTCTCTGTAAAAAATCAATAAAATATATATATATATATATTTTAAAAAATTAACTGAATAGAGTCAGCAATAAGAAAATTACACCCTCTCCCTCTCTGGTTCTTTAAAATCAACCTCTAGTTTAATTACTTGATTGTTTAGACCAGTGGTCAGCAAACTCATTAGTCAACAGAGCCAAATATCAATAGGACAACAATTGAAATGTCTTTTGAGAGCCAAATTTTTTAAACTTAAACTATATAGGTAGGTACATTGTTATTAACTTAATTAGGGTACTCCTAAGGCTTAGGAAGAGCCACACTCAAGGGGCCAAAGAGCCACATGTGGCTCGCGAGCCGCAGTTTGCCGACCCTGGGTTAGACCATCTTTTTATCTGAAAAATCAATGTTTGGTAGCAAATTAATTTTAAGTTTTAGCATCTGGGAGAAAGAATTTTGGTACATTTTTTGAGATCATTTGTTGCACTTGGGATTGTCTCAGAATTATGATTGAGAACCATTGTTTTTGCTAGCACTTCTTTTGTTATGATATGTGATGTCCTAGTGCTGGGAGCCAGTCCATCCTTGCTGCTTGACACAGTCGCTGCAGGGAAGAAACATCTGCACAGCATATGTTGCAAGGGACTTGGCATATATGGCATACTGTTCTTAATATGTTTGCTCACCTTCTTGGCGCTATGTGTTTTAACCAAGGTCACCTCTCTGAGAAAGGTTGTTTCCCCAGCTAGGAATTTTCCCCTGAAGTTAGGGAGGGAATAAAACCCCTTAACTAAATGCCAGGCTGGTAGTTAACCACTTTAAGCTACATAATCTTTACTCCCTGGAATGGAGATAAGAAACACCCTAACCTTTGGAATAGAGATTGATAGGATTGGAATCAACTGGTATAAATACAGATGTAACAAGTCAATAGGACACAGAACCTAGCGAGAGAACCTGGCTGAAGAACCAAGAGACAGAACCTAGAGAAAGAACCCAAAGACAGAACCTAGAGACAGAACTCAAAGACAGAACCTAAAGACAGAACCTAGAGACAGAACCTAGGGAGAGAATATGGCAAAAGATCCTGGACAGAACCTGGCTACAGATCTTGGCTGGAGAACCTAGACAGAGAACATGGCAAGAGAACCTAACCAGAACTTGGCTGGAGATCCTGGCTAGAGATCTGAAAGGGCGAGGGCTAGGCCCTCCACCTTGCCCCAGGGTAAAGGCTAGGCCCTCCACCTTGCCCCAGGGTAAGGGCTACGTCCTCCATCTTACCTTGGCCATGTGCTTGGCAAGAAGGTTCTTCCCGGAAGTCTAAGACTCTGCTAGCCACACCCAGGAACAAGACACCGACTTGCGCTTGGCCAATCGGCAGAGCACAGTCCTTTCTCCTCCCCTTACTCCAACCCCCACTATAAAACCCATCTCCACACAGAGTTATCTCTCTCTGCTTCCTGTCGCTGTGTCGGCAAGGTAGGGGAGCCGAGCTAGCTCAAATACAGACTCTTATGCTTTTGCATCGGACTGGCTGGCTCCCTGATGTGGTTTCTTGGGGATCCTGAAATCTGGGCATAACAAGATCCTGGCTAGGCTGCTGATCAACTGAAGGCTGTCTCCGTGTCATTCTCTCATTGCCGACTCCGTCCAAACCTTTGGGGACCCCTGGACCTGCTGGGGTTGGACCCCAGCACCCTAGCTGTTTAATAGATGCAGCAGGAACCAAGCTCTTCATCTTTTTGCCTAAGCACACAATTCCATCATCCTGTTCATGGCATTGGCTAATGAGCTGCCGTCTTCTTGACCTATTTTCCTTCCACAATGTACAAAACCCCTTAGGATTAAGTGAAAACTGAACCCTCTTGACAAAGCCTTCTAGGGGACAAAGGATAATTTTGCTATTGACCCATCACAAGTCCTTTGGGAAATCTTCTGAAAACTCTGCTTGTCTCAAGGCAGACATTTTACTTTCTTGTCAAAACAGAACTTATACCTACTAGAAATCTCTCTGTCAAAATCTAGCTCCTGTCTCCTTTGAACTTATCAAACTTTTAAATCCCATGGATATTTTGTTTCTTCAAATTTGAAAAGTAAAAAAATTACACTTTCAAGCATCATGGAGTAAATGGGACTGATCCACCCTCCTACCTGAAACAAATAAAAAACCAGACAAAATCTATGAAACAATGGTTTGCGGACATTGGACAACAGGCAGCATAGAACAGTGATCCCTGAGAGAAGGAATCCAGCATGGCAGTGGTTCTCAACCTTCCTAATGCCACGAACCTTTAATACAATTCCTCATATTATGGTGACCCCCAACCATAAAATTATTTTCCTTGCTACTTCATAACTGTCATTTTGCTACTGTTATGAATCGTAATGTAAATATCTGGTATGCAGGATGTATTTTCATTGTTATAAATTGAACATAATTAAAGCATAGTGATTAATCACAAAAACAATATGTAATTATATAAGTGTTTTCTGATGGTCTTAGGCAACCCCTGTGAAAGGGTCGTTCGACCTCCAAAGGGGTCTCGACCCACAGGTTGAGAACCGCTGCAATAGGGGGGCGGCTCACCAGTATCTCAGCTTCTTGACTGGGGAGAGGAGAACCTGAATGGAGCCCAGAGGAATCTCGGAGTTTAGAATTCAGAAAGGCCAAGGAGGTTAGACTTTGGGAAGACGGGGAGGCACAAACACTCGATCCATAACATTACTCTCCCCTTTCCACATGCTGGCCAGACCTTATTCCTGAAGCCAGTGCTTTCCTATCAAGAATGTCTCCAGCAAGTGGCAATTAGGCATAAAACATGCCCACATGGATAGCCTATCTCCCAGCCCCTCCCCCTGTCAAGTGGTGAGTAGGGTAAGGAAGTTTTTTCCTTGTTATGTAAGTACTTCCATTTTTTTTGTCTTGTTAAGTTGCTGACTCATAGACTAAGATTCTACTGCTTGAAGCTCAGCAGTTGCCAACAGTGATGTCTCTAACCTGTATGTGGCAACCCATGCTAGGTCTGAACAGTGGGGTGACAGGCTCTGGGAGTGGAGGAAGAAGTATCAGTTTTGCCTTTGTGACTCACAGTGCTCCAGTGGTGCCCTCAAGACATAACAACAACAGTGGGTCAGATTTGGCCTGCAGGCTATAGTTTGATGACCCCTGACTTAGATTAAACACTACTCTGATCCCACCTAATAAAGTCTTGAAGGAATCGACAAAGTCTTGAACACAAGTCTCTAGAGAACCAAACTGTTTGTAAGGTAACTACTTGGGAATTTAACAAAGAAACTTAAAGTTTAAAATATTTAAGGAATACAAAAATACCCAGCACCCACACAGTTAAAGTTCCCAAAGTCCAGAACAAATAAAAAACCAGACAAAATATATGAACATGTTTTTGTTATCAATAAAAAAAATTTCCAGGCTTACATAGAGGCAGAAAATGTAATTCACATTGCAGAGAAAAATTAAAAAAAGAAACAGACACAGAAATGAGAGATATAGACTTAATACACAAAGAAATTAAAGGAATTTTTACAATGATATTACAAATGCTCAATAAGATAAAGTATGAGCATTCTAAGAAGAGATAGTGAAGATATGAAAAAAGACCCAAGTTTCACTACTAGAGATAAAAATTATATGATCTAGGATAGAAAATACAGTGGATGGGACTGACAGCAGATTAGATCAGACAGAAGAGTAGATTAGAGCTTTTAAAGACATAGCAATAGAAACTATCCCAAATAAAACACATGGAGAAAAAAGATAGGAAAACAATGAAAAGAGCCTCAGTTAGTTGTGGGACAATGTCAAATGGCCTACTATATATATACTAGAGGCCCAGTGCATGAAATTCGTGTGCTGGGGATCGAGGGGCAGGGGAGTGGGGGAGGTCCCTCAGCCCGTCCGGCTTGCGCCCTCTCGCAGTCTGGGAGCCCTAGGGGGATGTCTGACTGATGGCTTAGGCCCACTCCCTAAGCTGTCAGTTGGACATTTTTAGTACTGCTACTGAGGCAGGAGAGGCTCCTGCCACTGCCACTGCACTCACCAGCCATGAGCCTGGCTTCTGGCTGGGCGGCACTCCCCCTGTTGGATCGGGCTGAAACTGGCTCTCCAACATCCCCTGAGGAGTCCCAGATTGTGAGATGGTGCAGGCCAGGCCGAGGGACACCACCAGTGCACGGTCAAGGCCAGGGAGAGATGTGTGAGGTTGGCCAGCTGGGGAGGGACCGCAGGAGGGCTCCAGGGTGTGTCTAGCCCAGCCATGGGCAAACTACGGCTCGCAGGCCGGATCCAACCCGTTTGAAATGAATAAAACTAAAAAAAAAAAAAAGACCGTACCCTTTTATGTAATGATGTTTACTTTGAATTTATATTAGTTCACACAAACACTCCATCCATGCTTTTTTTCCGGCCTCTGGTCCAGTTTAAGAACCCATTGTAGCCCTCGAGTCAAAAAGTTTGCCCACCCCTGGTCTAGCCCCTCTTGCTCAGTCCTGATTGTCAGGACCCCAGCAGCAAGCTAACCTACTGGTCGGAGCATCTTCCCCCTGGTGGTCAGTGCATGTCATAGTGACTGGTTGAGTGTCTTCCCCCTGGTGGTCAGTGTATGTCATAGCAAGCAGTTTAGTGGCCTTAACATCATTAGCATATTACGCTTTGATTGTTTGAACAGCCAACCAGTCAACCTGACACTTAGCATATTAGGTTTTTATTATATAGGATGTAATTGGATTCCCTGAAGTGTGTGTGTGGGGGGGAGGGGAGGGTCAGGGGGGAAGAAGGGGAGCAATCAGAAAAAAAAATATTTAAAGAAATATTATATATGAAAATGTTGCCAATTTAATGAAAATCATAACCACATATGCAGGAAGGTCAATATACCTAATGTAGGAAAAATGGGAACAAAACCATAATACAGCACCCCATGGACAAAACTGTTTAAAAATGTCAGAAGTCAGACTGTAATAATTGAGTTTCTATTAACATAGAGTTTGAGGGAAGTACAAATATAAGAAACTATATATAATGGAGTGAAGATTTAGCACCATGAAAACTGAGGCTTCCAAGAGCATACAGAACTTTTGGTAGTTTATATGTACTAAGCAATTCAGGTTGCTAGTCATAACCAAAATTACTTGTACTGAATCTGGGGAAAAGGTATAAATTCTCATTCATTCATTAATCCACTAACATTCATTCAACAAACAGTTGAGCTCCGGTTTCTGAAAAAGCACATTAGGACACATAAGAATGAACAACACTGCCCTAACTGGTTTGGCTCAGTGGATAGAGTGTGAGCCTGTGGACCAAAGGGTTCCAGGTTCGATTGTGGTCAAGGGCATGTACCTTGGTTGCGGGCATATCCCCAGTAGGAGGTGTGCAGGAGGCAGCTGATTGATGTTTCTCTCTCATTGATGTTTCTGAATCTCTATCCCTCTTCCTTCCTCTCTGTAAAAAATCAATAAAATATATTTAAAAAAAAAAAGAACGAACAACATGAGCCCTGCTCTCCAAGATCTAATAACTTAGTTACCTTATGATTGCTAGGGCTGAAACAATTTTGCAAATGTTTGACAGACACATATGTAGGTTTTAGCTGTGTCTTTCTTATTTCCTTATCACATGAAATTACAGCTAATTTAGAAAAATGCTCTTTCTGGAGTTTTCTTTGTCTTCTCAATGTGTGAAATCATTTTCTGGGAGCAGGTGGTGGGTGGTAATGCTTGTGGTAAAAATAGTTTTCTGTTCAGTCACCTCTTGATTCATCATTCCTTATCACTAACACAAATGTTTCCTGAAGCTTCTTATCTAAAATTTTATGACAAGTAAAAATGTAACAGTCATGCAATGGTGCACAAATATTTACAAACAAATATGGAATGAAGGAGCACTCCCCAAGAAAACTGACCTTTGTGTAGATGTATATGAAAATGAATGAGCATGTCTCAAAAAAAAGACCTTTAAACAAGTCTCTGTATAGTATAAGAGTAGTCATCACCATAAATCAATAACCTGAAACAGATAACAAAGCAGAAAGTATCTCATAGTTGAAGTACTGAAAATCATGGGACAAGAACCTCAAGGGGGTATACAAGATGATCCAATGAAATCAAGACAGAAATTGTTAGAATTTTTATATATATTTATTTTTACATCATTCTTTAGGATATTTTTTGTCATTTTTTGGGGGGAGGGATAAGTTTCACAATGAATATAAAATATGAGTACACTAGTAGATATGTGTTATATAAGTAAGCCAGCATATACACATTAGGGAATATAACAATTTTTTAAACTTTGGGTGTGTAAGAGGCCGTGGGGGTCCAGGAAAGGCCTGACCTCACTCCAAGTCATGTAAAGGACATGAACTTGGCTTGCACCCCAGTTCTTGTGATCTAGGCAAGCAGACATTTTGTCATAGCAACTGTTTGTCATAGTAACTGTCAAACATAGATGGAACTAGACAAAGCTTGCCCAGTCTTGCCCAGCTTGTAACGATCTGCTACTTCCCTATGATAGGCCAAGCCCTAGCAGTGATCTATGAGGCATGAGCAGTCACAGCTTAGCTATAAAACAGTGTGTGTAAAAAATAAAGTTGCTGGTGCCTTGTGCCAGTCCTCCTAACCCCGGTCTCTGGTGCTTTAATCCCACGCTAACTCTACCCTGTGGGACCCTTGGGAGCGGGTCTCCACATGGGTGTATGACCAGAAAACATTTGGAGAGCACAGACATAGTTAAGTTATTTTAGAATGTCATTATAAACAGAACCCCTTTTTCATAGAAATTATGCAAGTCACCAAAATTAAAAGGTAAGCATAATATTTAAACAAAAACTATTTTTGACATAAAGACTGTTTTTCAATTTCCAAGTTATAATGTCTGAGTTTTACAAAATCAATCAAGAAATGTATGATGGAGAAAACCAAGATGGCGGCATAGGTAAACACCGGAGATTGCTGCCTTCACAACCACTTCAAAAATACAACTAAAAGACATAACGGACATCATCCAGAACCACAGGAAGGCCGGCTGAGTAGAATTTCTACAACTAGAAGGAAAGAGAAAAGCATACCGAGACTCAGAGGATGTGCGGTGCTGAAGTAAATACAAAGGTGCAGAGGTCCATGTGGAGAGGGCTGGCGGCTGAGGACACGATTGTCTTTTTCAATCTGGAGGGAGTCTCAGGCTCTGAGCTCCACTTCCGGGAGAGTTTCTGGGGACCCAGACTCATACGGGAGAAACAGGACTGTCTGGCATCAATCGGAACTCGAGGACAGCTTTCTCTCAGAGGCACTCGCGGTGATTGCCAGGACCTCTGAAGGCAGGACTGAGAGCAGCCATACTGCTCGCTCGCTTGGCCCACCCTGTTGATCCCCTGGGGCCCCGCCCTACCAGAGCCATGCACAGAGGCTTTTGCATATGAAAGGTCCGGCCCTTTGTAATCTGAAAATAACTTAACAAACTGCAGCTGCCCCAAGGCCCCAGGGCAACTTGCATTGCTTTACAGCTGGCTTCTGCTGGGTAGCCTCTGGCAAAGGCTAGATTAGCACCTCCTTAGATCCAAGAGCCAGTGTACCCAGTGGTCAGAGTAGGACCATCCAATTACAACTCCTCAGATCCATAAGGGACACACTCAGGGGGCAGACTCAGTGAGCACCAAAGCCCCACTGAAGCAAGTCTTACCCCAGAAGGGTGTCTTCAGCACAGAAGTTCTCCCACCATAGACACAGCTGATTCTCACAGCAAATTGGCCTGGAGGTCAATTCCTCCCAGTGATACCTACAATAATCAAGGCTTAATTACAACAAGACTGTGCACAAAGCCCACAAGGGGGTGCACTAAGAATGTCTACCTCAGGTAATCGGGACACTTAGCACAGAAAGCCACTCTATTGACACAGAGAAGCATAAAAAATGCCGAGACAAAGAAACAGGACACAAATGACAGAAGTGGAGGAAAGCAAACTACTGGATATAGAGTTCAAAACCACACTTTTTAGGTTTTTCAAGAATTTTCTAGAAACCGCCAATAAATGTAGTGAGATCCTCAAGAAATCTAGTGAGACCCTCGATATTGTGATAAAGGACCAACTAGAAATTAAGCATACACTGACTGAAATAAAGAATATGATACAGACTCCCAACAGCAGACCAGAGGATCGCAAGAATCAAGTCAAAGATTTGAAATACGAAGAAGCAAAAAACATCCAATCGGAAAAGCAAAATGAAAAAAGAATCCAAAAATACGAAGATAGTGTAAGGAGCCTCTGGGACAGCTTCAAGCGTACCAACATCTGAATTATAGGGGTGCCAGAAGAAGAGAGAGAACAAGATATTGAAAACTTATTTGAAGAAATAATGACAGAAAACTTCCCCTACCTGGTGAAAGAAATAGACTTACAAGTCCAGGAAGCGCATAGAACCCCAAACAAAAGGAAACCAAAGAGGACCACACCAAAACACATCATAATTAAAATGCCAAGAGCAAAAGACAAAGAGAGTATCCTAAAAGCAGCAAGAGAAAGAAAGTCAGTTACCTACAAGGGAGTACCCAAAGGACTGTCAGCTGATTTCTCAACAGAAACTTTGCAGGCCAGAAGAGAGTGTCAAGAAATATTCAAAGTGATGAATACCAAGAACCTACAACAAAGATTACTTTAACCAGCAAAGCTATTATTCAGAAGTGAAGGTCAGATAAAGAGCTTCACAGATAAGGAAAAGCTAAAGGAGTTCATCACCACTAAACCAGTATTATACGAAATGCTGAAAGGTATCCTGTAAGAAGAGGAAGAAGAAAAAGGTAAAGATACAAATTATGAACCACAAATACACAACTATCAACAAGTGAATCTAAAAATCAAGTGAATAAATAATCTGATGAACAGTATGAACTGGTGATTATAATAGAATCAGGGACATAGAAAGGGAATGGACTGACTATTCTTGGGGGGGAAAGGGGTGTGGGGGGTGTGGAAAGAGATTGGACAATAATCGTGCACCTATGGATGAGGACAGTGGGTGGGGAGTGAGGGTGGAGGGTGGGGTGGGAACTGGCTGGAGGGGAGTTATGTTGGGAAAAAAGAGGAACAAATGTAATAATCTGAACAATAAAGATTTAATTAAAAAAAAGAAATGTATGATGCATATTTGATTATGAATAGGTGTAGTGTTATCATTATAATTAGTTAGTTAATATTAATAATAGGAAGAGAGCAAAGAGGAGGACAAGCATTATAATCATGGTCATCTGGGCAGCTTCGCCAGAAAGCTACAGCTTTATGCTCCCCAGGGAACCGCTGGCACATTCCTTGCAGATCACTGGGGGAAGGGATAGAACAGAAGGGGAAATAGGCACATGGGCAGTAGAAGTCCCAGTGATGCAGGGGAAGTGCTTGCCTGTCAGTCTAGCCTGGGTTACAATGGACTGACTAGGGGTTGGACCCCCTCAGAAGTGGGCAAAAGCTGTGGTTAAAATGGCCAAAGGGGCTTTCTCTCTCGCTTGCTCTTGTTCACTCTTGCTCTCCCTTGTTCTGTGACCCACACTGATCTGTGCGCTTGCCCTTTCTCTCTCCATAGCAACGTGGCCTTAAGTAGCCTCATGGCCCAAGGCTGTGCGAACCCCACATGCAATGGACTGCGGCTGGGAACAAGCTAAGCTAGCCAGAGGCTGGATTGGACTGGACTTTAATATGAGGCAGAAACGATGAGCAGTGGCTTTGACTCTGGCCCTGCTGAAGACAAGATTGGACTTCTTCCATGGTGGGATGGACAGAGATGGGACCTGGGAGCAGAACCCCCTTAATTTTACATCATCAGTTAAGCTTTCCATGAAACCCCATCCTCCTGTGGGGGCCTCAGGAAATTCCTTTTCTAATGGCATCCCAAGGACTCCACTTCTACCGATAACAGAAGTGTTTCATTAATTTCAGCTTCTGGATTTATTTCTATGGATTTTGCAATACTCATAGATAAGTCACTATGAATGATCACAGCTGATTCACATCTTATCTTATCCAGAACAGTGCTATCGTACTTCCTCATTACTACTAGTACTGCTAAGTGGATGTGATACTTTTAATTCAATAGAGGGAGCAGGAGAAACCTTAAGTTCCACATGAAAATGAATCCAGCAGGCTGCACATATTATGAGCTTGTGGGGTGCAATGTGTCAAAATTTAGCATATGTACTTATTTTTAAAAGATAATTTAATATATTTAAAGTATCTGAAAAACAATGTAAAAATAAAATATTCGTAGAACTTCTGTTCTAGTGTTCCAAGTAAAACAAAAATAATCATTAGCCTGCAGGTTTCCTTTAATTCTTTCTTTCTTTCTTTCTTCCTTTCTTTCTTTCTTCCTTCCTTCCTTCCTTTCTTTCTTTCTTTCTTTCTTTCTTTCTTTCTTTCTTTCTTTCTTTCTTTCTTTCTTCCTTCCTTCCTTCCTTCCTTCCTCCCTCCCTCCCTCCCTCCCTCCCTCCCTCCCTCCCTCCCTTCCTTCCTTCCTTCCTTCCTTCCTTCCTTCCTTCCTTCCTTCCTTCCTTCTTTCCTTCCTTTTGCTGTAAAGGACATTATAAGACTGTTTGTCAATGAATTAGGTCTATATGTTAGGTAATAGTAGCAATGGTATTTTTATGATATTAATAATCATTCTATGAGTGAGAAAGGGAATATTCTTTAAGGACTATACGCTGAACTATTTAGGGGTAAAGAGTCAACATGTCTGCAATTTATTCTCAATGATTCAAAAATTTTAATATATTTTGTTGGCTTCTAAAACTTAACCATGATGAATTCCTTCTCAAGGAATAACCATCAGCATTACTCTATTCTAATGTATAGGTACACAATGAGGCTCAATAGGCTGAAGAAAGATTGAGAGTGCCTCCAAAGGAAATGCCAGTTCAAAATGATTGGTTCAAACCGGACTGTTGTTCATACAGTATCACGTCCTCTAAGAAGGGAGATGTGTGTATTTCTAGAGATATATTTGTCAACAAGAGATATGTTTGACATACACACACCTTAACGTGTCACTCAATATATTTGCTCTAAATCATTTATAGCTGTCTGGAATTATCTTTTCTTGTTAGTTTAATGTCTTTAATTATCTTTCTTCACCCACTAGAATGTGAATTTGTGAGATAGGACACACAAAACTATCTCGATAGCTATTTATCTATCATCTATCTAGAAAGGGATAAGGAGCAGGAAAGAGAATGCAAAAGAGAGGAAAGGAGGGAGGGAGGGAGAGAAGAGAGAGAGAGGATGACAAAGCCGATGTTAAGTATTAATAACAGGGGAAACTAGGTGAAGGGTATATGATAATACTATTCTTGTCCTTCTTAGGTAGCCTGACATTATTTGTAAATAAAGTTACAAATGAAGACTGAAATTGATAATCTGGAAGAGAGCTATATAGAATAAGGCTGATATGGTTTAAGATTTTGGAGTTTCTCTACTTATACAGTGATTTGAGTTGCAGTTGGTTCATAGCTCTCATGTTGCCTTGGAGGCCTATTTCATTCTACCTTATAAATAGTCTATTGATCATCTCTATCAAATTGCCTGAAAAGTCACAAATATTAAATAAATTTTAAAGTATTTATATTAAAGATATTTTCAGAAAAGAAAATAATAATAATGAAAATACCTTACTGATCTCTATACTAAAATAAATCGTGGCAAACTAAAGAACAATTTTAGATATTTGTCCTTTTTTTACTTTCGAATGAGAGAGATGTTAAGGGCCTTATTGAAGCTTATAATTCAGCAAACAAATTGACTAAGATAGCTCTGTAGTGAATACACAATTGAGGAAGCATGAACCCTGACTTTAAGAAGCTCACAGTCTTCAACAGAAAAGGAAGAATAAACAGAAAAAAGTAGGCATTGGCCAATATGTTTTAAAAAATATTTATGGTCAGGGTCATAAGTAGAGTCATAATCACAACTGGGTTTTGCCAAGATTTAAGCTAAGATTTAAGGGGCTGCTGATAATCTCCAATTGCTCCAAAAATATTTCACTTCAGTTTCTTCCACATGGCCTGAGATGACTACTCTAGAATGCACATGACTTGGAAAAGGTAGACCTCTAAGTCCCTTTCTGGTGGAATCCTTCAGGTCGTTTCTCTTTATGATAGTCTAGAAGGGAGCTGAGTATGAAAGTGAAGGTCAAGTAAGGGCATGGAATGAAAGAACTGGAGGCAGCCCTGGAATGAGAGGAATACAGAGAATCAGAAATGGGAGAATAGCTGAGAGTATACATTGCCTTTACATATGTTGCTTTTGGTAAAACTTGTTTATACAGTGGCTTTAGAATTAAATAATCCAATAATATAAATGTGTACACTTTCTCCGTTGTTGAACTATTTGAAGGTAGTCTCTGAATCGAGTCTAAATTACGCGCAAGAAGAGAAGTCCCCCTCTCAGTTCACCATCTGATTTTGTGAAATGTGAACCAAGTGCATCATTTCTTTGAAATTTTAAGCTAAAAATGAAAAAGAATCAAAAAGTATATTTATAGTTGGATTAAAGAATATTAACAACAGCTTAAAATAGCATCAGAAAAACAAAAGAGCTTCTATGCAAGCAAACTGGCTGCACACGGGACGTAGGGAGGGATGAGTACATTTATACAAAATCAACAACAATGCTTGACAGCTGCAATTTAAGCCATAATGAGTGCCCTGCTCTGAAATCACTATTAGACACCACTTTGTTCTGTCGGTTTGGTACACAGTGGTGCTCAATAAGCCAAGAAAATGACTGTAGACAAAGACTCTTTCATTGACCAAACTGTAGACAGGTTCCTCTGAGCCCTGTTTACTACTAGACTTTGTCCTTTTTCGGTCCTCAGCCTGCCAGGTCCAGTTTGAGCAAGAATCTTAAATCAGTTTAGAGAGAATCCTCACCCTTGATATGTGATCTCCCTTGATATGTGACCAATGATCTCATCTCCCATATTTGATATATTAGTCCTTGGCCTGCCTTCAGCAAGAATCCTGTTAAATAGGTTTAGCAAAAATCCCCTACCTTTGATGTCTCCTCTTATTAATTTCCATCCACTGACCCCTCATTCTTCTTATTGGCTATAAATCCCCAGCTGTCTTGGCTGTATTTGGAGTTGAGTCTGGTCTTTCTCCTGTATTGCAACAGTCTTGCCTTATATCGAAATACAGTCCTGAATAAAGTCTTCCTTATCACGTTAACAAGTGTCAAAAAAGTTTTTACTTTAACAAGTCCAAAGTAAACACCAGATCAAAAAGGACTGATTAAGGAAAATACCAGGCCACTATCCAAACAGGCCTGTTTCCCTCCAAAAAGATAGCCCATCCTTCAAGAGATATTTCAGTATTTGTCCACAGTGTTCATTTAAATGCAAAATAGGTTGAAAGTGGTTATTTCTTTTAATGCATTGGTCCTGACACAAAAAGAAAGTTTTGCATACTTGAGGATTGGCATTGAGGCTAGTGCAGTGAGACCTTACTTGGTAAGGGGGGAAAAATCTATATTTATTTAAGTAAGGAAAATATTTGTCCACAAGGCTTATTTCTGTGGTTACTGTATAAAATTTCAAATACTGAGAGAAAAATCAATCTCAACATTCCAGGAAGCTCTCAATTATTCACTAAGCAGTCAGTGAGCACCACTGTATACCAGGCTCGGTTTGTTGAGGCACTGCAGGACATGCAAAGGAAAGGCCGCCTGGAAGAGGTAATACTTTACCTGAACCTGGAGACCAAGAAACAGACAGTGGCATGAAACTTGAACAGATTTGAATCACCCACTGGAATCTGTACAAGTGAGTGGTAAAGACAGCAAACGTTTCCCAGGGAAATGTACAGAGTTTGCAAAACAGACAAACAAGAGAGTTATGCTTTTCTGCATCAGAGAAATAGACAATCCATGCTGCCGGGAGGAAGACAAGTGGAAATTAATGCCAGAAACGAGGTTAATTTTCTCTCAAATTAGAAAAAAATGAATTTAATGTTCATGAAAAACATTTGTCATGCACTGTGGAGGCTGAGCCAATTGTTCGTTTATTCATAATTTCGTGTGCCTGGTACCAGACGCGTGGTGGTACAGTACGCAGTAGAGGATAAAGCAAGCGATGCCAGGATTCTGCATGCAGTTAGATGGTGAGTTGTGGAGCCTCTTCCCTCCCAGTGCACATGTGTATAAATAGCTCCTCCTACCTTCCAGACACCATCTGAATGAACGCAGAGGATGGGAATTAAATGACTCCCTCCACTGATACCAAGGCAGAATTGCCAATAAGTCATCTCAACAAAATCATTTTAAAATGCTCTTTGGCCTTTAGAAAACTGCCACTGCGGAAAGAGGCATTGACTTCATTGTGACCACAATTGAACAAAATGTCCTTTCATCTCTTAATTCATTGGTTGATTAGAGCATAATGCCAATAAAATTAAGGACATGGGGCTTGATCTTTCTTTAGATCAATTTTGTTGATGCGTGTTTTATCCTTGGGCATAATACCTTTCCCCTAAAGCCTGATTTTTTAAAAAAACCAAAATATTTTAAAAATATTTTGGGTTCACCTCCTTTTTTCCCAATTTTCTCTCCATTTGCCTTTTCTCCTGCAATGCAAACACACACACACACACACACACACACACACACACACACACACTTGGCTTATTTAAAAAAAACAAAACAAAGTATCTGGAATGTAGGATTATCCAGAGGTTTAAGACTGTCTGTTAAGCTAGAAAGAGAATGACGCAGCAGAGGTATTGCTGCAATTGCATACATGCAGTTATAACAATGAAAGAAATGGATGGTGAGTTGCTGTAGCACATTCTAAAACTGACCCACAAACAGGGCAGACAACTCAACTCCCTGAAAACCTGGATACTGCTGTTAATACTCTTTCAAGTTATAGTGTCCGGCCTCACTGACCATTGTTTCTCTTAGAAACTAGAGAAAGTGATTAGCAGAAAAACTGTCCTGGACCTATCTCTGACCCAGTGGCAGCATTATCAGCTCCCTTCCGGGTATTCCCACAGAGCCCTGTGTTTATCTTATGTTAGTATTACTATTTTACACCTCACACTTATTGTACTTCCCACATAACTCTCTTTGCTAACCTTGAAGCTTCACCTCCTTCCTTATAGGTCCCACAATGGGAGGCAGCAGGAGCAAAGACTGCACTCCCCAGGAGAGAACAGTGCCTGACCCCAGCTATGGGAGGAGGTGGCTGCCGGAGCAGGGGCCAGGTCCTTGCCTGGGAGAAGTGAGACCACACAGAGGTCTCAGAGGCCAGAAGGCAAGGCCAGCAGCTCAGAGAGGACCAAGGAGGGCAGGACTAGTCAGAAAGGGGCTGCCCTTGCTGTCTTTTAGGACTTGGTTGTGGAATTCAGCGAATGGGCTGTAGTTCAACTGTCTAAGTGGCCAAGTTGGTGGAGGGCTGGGCTCTGTCTGGAGACAAAATCCCATTTGATCCAGTGATCCCACTTCTAGGAACATATCTTAAGAGACCTGAAACACCAATCAGAAAAAAATATATGCACCCCTATGTTCATAGCAGCACAATTTATAACAACTAAGATCTGGAAACAGCCCAAGTGCCCATCAGCAGATGAGTGGATAAAAAACCTGTGGTACATCTACACAATGGAATACTATGCTGCTATAAAAAGAAGGAACTATTACCCTTTGCAACAGCATGGATGGACCTGAAGAGCATTATGCTAAGCAAAATAAGCCAGTCAGAGAAAGAGAAGTATCACATTATCTCGCTCATATGTGGAAACTAATGAAAAAAATAAGCTGATGAACAAAATAGATCCAGAGACATTGAACCATGGAACAGACTGATGAATTTCAGAGGGAAGGTGGGGGTTGGGGTTGGGAGGGGAGAGATTAACCGGAGAACTTACATGCACATATGCATAGCCCATGGACACAGACAATGGTGTGGTGAAGGCTGTAGAGGGGAGGTGTTGGGAGGAGGGGGTCAATGGGAAAAAAACACAGGCAAACAAAAGAAAGTAAAAAGAAATAAAAAGTAAAAACATAAAAAAGCTATATGCTCATGTGGGCACAATCAGAAGCCTATAATTGATGTAGCATATTGGAAAAAATGATTTCTTTCTCTTTTTTTCGAGCTTGACTTTTCCCTGGACAGTTTTACATTAAATGTCTTATCTTTGAGTCTGTGTTTACCTTGCTGAAAGAGATCATTATGCTAAGAGAATATTCTATTCTGTTGATATTATTTAAGTAACTATTAATACAATTTTATAAATAGACATAATTAACTCAACACTGGCAACTTTCTTTGAAATTTTCTCTTTTCCTTCCTGAGCTTATTGTAATCTCTGACTGTAACTTGTAAACATCTGTCTAAAAGTGATGAAATGTCCCCCATTTGGATCCCAATCAGCTCAGCAACAGAGACTATCATGTTTAAGAGCTGAGCATCACTGCAGTAAGGTAAAAATGAACAAACTAAAGTGTTCTAGTGGGAGAAGCTCACAGGCTAATAATCCCTCTAAAGATTCCCTTTATACAAAGCTGAGACTTTAGGAGGGAAGTGTTAAAGGAAAATGATTACCAGAATAACATCATAAGTAAAACACTCAATGGACGGAAAGTAAGGATTTTTCTTAGAAGATGAGTTTGAAATAGAATGTGCCAGAGGCCCCTCCAGTGTCCTCAAGCCTGCCTGCTCCCTCTCTGCCTCCATAAAGGGTAGAATTTGCCCCAACATATTACCCCACCCTTTGTACCTCTGCAGACATCCGTTAATGCAGAGAAGTCTTTTGTGTCATCTGGAAATGGATATTCAAAAGGAAAAACACCTTGCAGCCTTACTGCAGGTCCAAACTTATTACATCCTTAGCAAGTACCAGTGGAAGGACGAATCATCTTCTTTAATCTTTACAGCGAGGCTCCTACCAGCTGGCTTTTCATCAGTCTCACAAAGCAACCACACACCTGGATAAACAGACTTCAAACCTCCTCTGTCCCATCTTATCTGCCCCCAAAGCTGAGTGACGACTGAACATAACTGTTTTTTAAAACGTTTTTATAAATCCCTTTGATTAAAGAGTTGGCCATATTTTCTGTTGTTACCATAAGCTCTTCTGTTAATCCAGTGAACAAACATTTATGAAACACTTATTTTATGGCCACTCACTGTGCTAGACTCAGGGAACACTATAGTCATGCTCTTTCCTTCATGGGAAAGACAGACAGTAAAGAAGGCTCAGCCCCACTGTGGTCCATGCTATGAAGATGACAAATGTGATGGCCTGAGTGAGGCAGGTAGGAATGGATGGATCAGGGATAGCTGAACTGAGAATTGGAGCATGAGAATAAGTCAGATTTTCCTCGTGCACGCATCTTATAGCGTTTTCTTTTTAATAAAATATCAATCTAATATCCCACACAAACAAAAGTGTGTGTCTTTTGTTTTTTCCCCAGAGTATAAAGGTCATGAGACCAAAAAGTGAGAAAACCACTAGCACTATGGCTTATCCCCAGCCATGATTGGTCCATTTGTGGCTCTGACCTCAGATAGCGCCATTGTGATGGAATTGCAAACCACTCCTATATAAGGCCCTGTCTGGGCCGAGGATTTCGTCCGTTATAGCCCAGGAAGCTGCTTGTGGTGACCTGTGGACTTGGACTCCTTTGCTTGTTTTTGCCATTGTTTGATCTTGTTTGTGTTCTTTGAACACCATGTCTGAATTGGCAACCTCCTCTTCCCACTTTTCCACCCCTCCCATTCCCCAGGTGCACTTCGTTGGCGATTATGTGCTCCTGCGAACAATAGGGAAGGGAGCGTGGGCCACGGTGAGCTTGGCCCGGCACGTGCCAACTGCCACCGAGGTGGTTATCAAAACCATCGATCGAAAGGGCAGTTCTGAGTTGCCTCAAGAAGCCCATTGTCTTGAGAGCTTAAACCACCCAAACATCACTTCACTGTTTGAGGTGATTGTCACCCAGGACAAGTTTTACCTGGTGATGGAGTACGTGAGCGGAGGGGACCTCCGAGAACACCTGGAGACCTCCGGCGCCCTGACTGAGCGAGAAGCACGGGCCGCGTTCCGGGAGCTGGTGTCGGCGCTACAGTACTGCCACCACAGGGGCATCGCCCACCGGGACCTGAAGCCCGCCAACATCCTCCTAGATGCCAACAGGAGCATCAAACTGGCCGACTTTGGTTTCGGGAAGGAAACCAAGGGCCACAAACTGAGCACCTTCTGCGGCACCATCTATTACATGGCCCCCGAGCTCTTGAAGAGCCAAGACTACGATGGCTGCAAAGCTGACGTCTGGAGCTTGGGGGTGACCTTATACAAGATGCTGACGGGAAAGGTGTGTTATGCCCAGAGTTCGGGGTCCCCAATAATCCACGGCCACGGAGCCTTTTCCGATGCAAAAGCAAAGGGTCTTTTATTCAAGCCCGGGACTTGGTCCCCCTCCTGCCTCCATTACTGGATGCAAGAGAGAGCCCCGAGTTCTAAGAGAACAAAGAATTTATAGGGCTTGGGTCAGGGGGTGAGGGCTCACTCGGACCACTGATTTGGCTGATTCTGGTTGGTTGAGTGATGGCCGGGGGGGCTAATGACGCAAGGGTAGGGTGCAGCTAGGGTCTGGTTACACAAAGACAGGAGGTGGCTAGCATACTTTTGCCCTTGGGCTAGTTTCCTTGCGTTCCTATTGGCTGAGATAAGGGCTGGCTGGGCAACTGATACATTCTATGGCTTTTGCTTGAAGAGGAGTTAGGAACACGGTTATCAGCCCCTTTCTGTCCTTTCAGGTGCCGTTCCGGGGGGAGAACATTGTACGACAGAGGCAGAAGATCCTGGCGGGGAAGTTTGAAGAGCCGAACTTCGTGAGCAGGCGGGGCAAAAATTTGTTAAATCGCTTACTCACTCTGGACCCCAAAAAGAGGCCGACCATGGAAGAGGTCATGGAGGACCGCTGGCTCAACGTGGGCCAGGAGGATGAGCCACTGCGGCCCTACAGCGAGCCGCCCCAGGAAGACTTGGACCCCCACGTCACCGCAGTGATGCTGGGCCTGGGCTTCAAGCAGGACCAGATCCAGCAGTCCCTGACAAACAGAAGATTTGACAGAGTGATGGGGACCTACCGCATCCTAAAGATGACACAGCCTAAGATGCCCGGCCGCACCATCCGGGTAAGGCCCTACCCCTCCCTTGAGGCCAGGAGCATTCTATCCAGCCAGGAGGTCGGTCAGTCAGTTGATAAAAAGACTGAAGAGCCTTCCTGTTCACTAGGCTGCCCGGGGTCGAAGGTGACCACTCCCCCACCCAACCTGGTGGAAACTATATCCACCAGTGCCCCAGCCGACCCTCCTGCGATGAGGACAGCTACCCCCAGCCCAGTCCTGAAGCGCGGCCCTGGGGGCTCCCCCACCATGGGCAACAATAGCCTCAGCAACAGCAGTGTCAGCAGTGGGGGAGCCTCAGGGGGAGCAGGCCATGGACTCGGCCTCCACACTGGGCAGGCTGAGGAGGAGAGGGAAGACCTAGACTGCCCAGGGTCGAACGCGACCACTCCCCCACCCAGCCTGGAAGCCATAGCCGCAGCTCCCCCAATCACCTCCACTGAGTTCAGGACAGCTACCCCCAGCCCAGTCCTGAAGCGCGGCCCTGTGGGCTCCCCCACCATTCGCAACAGAAGCCACAGGAGCACCATCAGCAGGGGTAGAGCCCGAGGGGGAGCCGCGCAGGAAAGCGGCCTAGACACTGGGCAGGCTGAGGAGGAGACGGAAGACACAGACTGCCCGGGGTCGAATGCGACCACTCCCCCACCCAGCCTGGAAGCCATAGCCGCCACTCCCCCAATCACCTCCACTGAGTTCAGGACAGCCACCCCCAGCCCAGTCTTGAGCACCATCATCAGGGGTGGAGCCAAAGGGGGAGCCGCCCATGAAAGCGGCCCCCACACTGGGCAGGCTGATGGGGGCAGCCCAGGCTCTCCCTCTGGCCACAGCCAGGGCCGGCCGGGGTGGCTTAGAAGGGCCTTGAGAGTCATTTTAAAATGCACATGCTGTGGGGCACCCCCCAAGAAAAAGGGATTTAGAAGGACGAAAGTCCAACCCAGGTAATTTTTTAAACCTGTGAACGGTGAAGGCGGGAGCACAGTTAACTCGATGGTGCAGGTGAGAGCTCCAGGAAGGCGGGGCACGTGGTCCGGGAGCTAAGCTAGAGGATGGACATAACCAGCTCAGGGACAGCGGCGCCAGAAAGAAACGCTGCCAGTTCCAGGAGAGAGCACGTGGTGTAGCCGACAATGGAGGCGTGCAAACGGCTGAAAGGATGTGTGCAAGATCATCATGAACTTGGCTCACTACCACCGCCAACGCCCGGAACAAGGTGCGCTGAAGAACGCTGCCCAGCAGGCTGAGCCAGGGAACTTCTCCGCTGCAGTCCAGGTGGCAGGGCTCCAGGCCTCCCCCGACAAAGTCCGGGAGGCAGCGACCCAGCTGTTTCCCAACACAGCCTAGGAGGCGAGGACCTAGAGCTCCCCCAATGCTACCCAGAGCCTGGTTCCCAGGTAATGAAGGCATTTCGGAGACCGGAGCGCGAACCAGGCAAGTTTCAAATGAAAACCCCTCTCTGGAGCCCTATTCTAGGTCCTGCTTCTGCAGCAGAAGCTGGGGAAAGTAAAGGGTGGTGTGGGTGGTTAAAAAAAAAAAATGGGTAACCAAGTGGGGTCTTGGGAAACATCTTTTCCAGAAAGCCTGCTGAGCTTGGAAGACTGCTTGGCGTCCCCTGGCGGTCAAGAGGAGAGGCTGCCCTCTCTTGAGAGTCCACTCCTCAGCCCCCACTGAAACTTCAGAGACTGGACTTTTCCCTGTGTCCCTTTCCTCCCCTGCTCCTTGGCTCCTACGTTTGTGGAGCTTGTTATTACAGTATTTGGTTCTCCCAAATTTTCTAATAAACGTGATGATCCAGAAAAAAAAATCATCAATCTTCTTTTTCAGAAACTGTTTCTCTACCTTAGTGGATGCTAAACATTTGTGGTGTGGGACTTTCTGAAGTCCTGGGTGGGCTTCTACTAGAAAAGGAGTTGGGAGAGAGGAGGGAAAAAAGAAGGGGAAGAAACAGGGGGAAAGGAAAGGGGGAAAGGAAGGGGTAGGAGAGAGAAATACCAGTGTTACCTAAATCCTGGGTTACTACTGAGAAGAAAGCTGAGATTTGAGTAACACCTTTCCTCAACTGTAATAGAGTGCTGATAGGGTGTGAAAGAGAAAGAGTGAGGTGCAAAGGGAACAGTGATAATGGAGAAGGTGAGAGGAGTGGGAAGGGGTGAACTCTCAACCCATTGCTTCACAATGGTGGTGACACTGATAAAAACCTGTTTATGAGCCCTGCTGTGTCATCTGCTCCCAACTCCTTTGGGAACTCCTTCAAATTTCTATTAAATAACCCTTAAGAAACACCTCCTCTAAATTGGACAGACCAAAGAATCCAGGCTTTTTATTCCCCATGACAAGATGAAGAAGGCTAAGCATAATTAGAGACAGGGTGAACATTCATCCGAGGTTTTCTCCAAACATTTCTGACTTGAGATATTCTGTCCTATTGATCCCATAAGCACACATAAGCCTTTTCAGTTCATGTGCCCAGACTGTTCGTTAGAAAATAAACTGGTGATAGGGATGCTCAGGGATATGAATGATTCCAAAACACTTTTAAGTTCATTGGTCCTTTGCTCCAGATCATGTCAATCCTCTTCCTGGAACTTTCCAGGGACTTGCATTGGGTCCAGAAGAAAATCTAAAATCCTTGCCATACTCCTCAAGCCCCTATAGAATCCGATCCTTACCTCCTCTCCCCTTTATTCACTACCTTTCAGTCCTATTGGCCCGCTTTCTTTTCTGTGAACATGCTGAGTTTATTCCTGCCTCAGAGTCTTTGCCTTTGTTCTTACCCCTGTGGAGAATGTGCTTTTACATCAGGTTTTCATGAGCTGCTTCTCCTGGTTCAGATCTTGATTAAAACTCCCATCTTCTCGGCATGTCGCCTAAACTAGCACTACCCCCAACCGCAATACCTTCTTGGGCATGGCCCTTTTAAATCACGTTCATGGCATTTACTATCCTATATAATAAAAGCCTAATATGCAAAGTGGCCAGTCATCCGGTAATTTGTTTAACCAATCAAAATGTAATATGTAAGCCAAAACCGGTTTGGCTCAGTGGATAGAGCATCGGCCTGCGGACTAAAAGGTCCCAGGTTCGATTCCGGTCAAGGGTATGTACCTGGGTTTTGGGCACATCCCTAGTGGGAGTTATGCAGGAGGCAGCTGATCGATGTTTCTCTCTCATCGATGTTTCTAACTATCTCTCTCCCTTCCTCTGTAAAAAAATTAATAAAATATATATTTTTAAAAAAAGTAATATATTAATGATATGCTAAGGCCACTCAACCACTCACTATGACACGCACTGACCACCAGGGGGAGACAGTTGCCCTGTCAACTGGTCTCTATGACAAGCACTGACCATCAGGGACCCTGATGGCAGAAACTTGGACCAGTAGGTGAGCTTGCTGCTGGGGTCTGGCCAATTGGGACTGAGCAAGACAGGCCAGACATGCCCTTGAGCCCTCCTGCAATACCTCTCCAGCTGGTCAACCTCCTGTGTCCCTCTCCAGCCCCAATAATGCACCAGTGGGGTCCCTTGGCCTAGGCTGCACCCTCTTGCAATCCAGAACCCCTCAGGTGACGTTGAAGAGCTGGTTTTGGCCAGATCCCACAGGCATAAAAGGCTAATATGCAAATAGACTGAGCAGTGGAACAACTGGTCATTATAATGTTCACTGACTACCAGGGGGCAGACGCTCAAGCCAGGAGCTGCCCCTGGTGGTCAGTGTGCTCCCACAGTGGGAGTGCCTCTCAGCCAAAAGCCGTACTCACAGCTGGAGAGCGCAGCGGCAGTGGCTGGAGGCTCTCCCACCTCCATGGCAGCACTGAGGATTGCCAGCTTAGGCACGCTCCCCATGGGTCCCTCTGCAGGCAGTTAGCCACCCCCTAAGGGCTCCCAGACTGCAAGAGGGCGCAGGCCAGGCTGAGGGACCCCCCCGAAGTGTGCACGAATTTTGTGCACCAGACCTCTAGCGATCTATAGACATCTTATTTACATATTTGATGACGTTTTTTCCCCATTAGAGTATAAGCTACAGGAGGCTGAGTCTGTCTCTGCCTCACTCCTACAAAAGCATCTAGCACAAATAGATTCCCAACAAACAGTAGGTATCCAATAAATATTTACAGAATCAATGACTAAATAGAGGTATGTCTCATCTCCTTTGTATTTAAACCCAGTGTACGGCACACCACATGCCTTAGAAATGGGGAGGAGTACCAGTCACTGAACCCGAGAAGATCACTAGCAAGCCTGGCCGGCCCTGTCTCCACACCCCGACCCCTTCTCTTGTCCTTTTAGCTCCCAACCTCTGAACTAACAGTGTCTTTGGGGGAAACATTTCTCACTCTACATATAGTTTACTATATAAACTGCTGCAAAATTCAACTATTAGTTCTAAGTGGCCCTTCTCATGGAAATGGGATGAGTAGAAGAAAATGACTTCAAAGGGAGAATTATATGCACTTTGGTTTCATCTTCTCTCTGCTCATTGCAGTTTCCCCTTTGAACATTTTCCTCTACAAAACACATAGACTACAGGCTGTTCCTGAAGCAGACAGGTTGCCCACACGGCCACATTCCCACGCTCAGCCTTGACCATGTTGGGATTATTTCTTAGTATGCAGTGCTCCCTAACACATACGCTGTGCCAAGCACTTCCCAGCAGTTTGATATTAGCTAGAACGCAGTTACTTTTCTACACTTATTCAAACACTGATCATCTTTAAGTCTGTCTACAACTGCAAAGCAGCACCTCCGTAAAGCCATATTAGTCTGGTTATAAGTTTTCACAAAATGAACCAATTAATAGCTGTTGTCGGTAGTTAGGTGTGACTAATCTTTTATTTTTCACATTTTTTGGGGGGTGGGGGCATTGAATATGAAAGCCAGCTCTTCTAATTCCTGGTATTTATTCATTTGAAAGAAACATTTATTGAACACCTTCTGTATTCCAGGCACCAAGCAAGGCACTGAGGATACAAAGTCTAATGGGATACGTTTCTTCATATCTTCCAGGATCTTGTTGTAGTCTCACCCTATGAATGTTGTACCCTGAGGCTAGGATGGAGATATGTGCAGGGACCTGTGAAAACACAGAACATCATGGAAGCTCCATGCAGGCAGTGACTTTTCTATTCTGTATCACACTGTCTAGAACACATAATAGTCACTTGATAAAGGAATGAATGAATAAGTGAATACATCTAAATCAGACTGTGCTGTCAAGTAAGATTTCCTGGAAAGAAGACTGAGGAATGTATTCGAGAAAGAATGACAGGGAAGGACATTCTAACTTCCCCTGCCCTTATGTGGTTCTCAGTCTTCCAGGGCTAGGGGAACCCTCAGGCTATTACTAACCATTTTGTGTAATGATGAAGCATTTGTAAGAACAATTTGGGATAAACACAGTTATTTCTGTGTTCTTTCAATTAGAACTCTGTGTGTATTGATGGTTGGGTCTAAGCTTTTGTCCCTGAGACACTAATATTATTTGGCATAAGAAAATGTGGCCATTGAAAAATAAAATAAAAATGTTGTCAAGTCTCTCCCTTCTGAATGGCACTTTGGACAGAGAAGTGTTTTTTGAGTACAGACTACCAGCTAAAGACCTTGACCTCCCCCACGCAAACCATCATTCTGAGGAGCACTGAGTCCTGTGGTCATATCTGTCCGTCAGGGGGGTGCTTTTAGCCAAGAGTTTCACAGGTTTAGGCTCAGCCCTGCCTATGAGAGTTCTTAAGAACTCAGTTATTTTCTACATTAGTATTAAACTTCATAAAGTGCTTCTTAAGAACAAAGTTGGGGTACATTGAGCAGATTTTATGATATTAGTCTTATTTTCGCAAACATAAATAAATAAATAAATAAAATCAAGGCTCAGATTGATAAATTGATTTGATGAAGATCACACAGTTAGATAGTGCGGGGGGGGGGGGGGGGCGGGATGGGCTGGACCTTGATCTCAGGGTTTGGCTCCAGGTCTGTGCTCATTCTCCTGCTCTGCATTCCCTTCCAAGGGAACAGCAAGACTGGAAGCATCAATGGAGCCACTAGAGACTAATTAAACAAACAAAAAATGTGGGGGTAGCATCATGTCCTGAGGTTGAAAGATGGATGCAGCAGGGTTTGCTGGCCATTACAGCAACCAGACAAAGGGCCCCACACTCACAGTGGCTTTAACAATCAAGAACTACTGTCACCCATGCACTCTGAGTGCAAAGCACGTCCTGCTCATTGCAGTCCCTCAGGGACCCAGGCTGCAGCCGGCTTCACCTTGACATGCTTCCATCACCTCGGAGGCAGGGAAAGAGTTAACTGTACACTGACTTTTAAAGCTTCTGCCTAGAGGTGACAAATGCCACCCTGCTCCCATTTTATTGATTGAAGCAAGTCACCTGGCCAAGTGTGCCATCAATACTCTCCCAGGGAAGGCAATGAATCTCCACAGCCTGCCACCGCTGCTCAAGCAGCTTTTATCTTCTTCTAAAGCTGTAGCAGCTATGGCAGCACCATTGTCAAAACAGCAGCTCTGAGTCTAAAGGACAATCACTGATCTCTCACCTGATCAGACTGTCACACTTTGTGCTTCTGCCAGAGGATACCTTTGTGCAGGGATCTGATCTCTTAGCCACGGGGGGAGGGGGAGGGGGGGGCTCTGAATTCTCTTTGTGTATCCAAATGCGCTGCCTGCAATGGCTAGAATCCAAGTAGCTGTGAAATAGTTACGCTTTCATCGCCAGCCACTAGTCTAAGCTCTATGAAAGCTCTAGTTTGTTCAGTACCTTGCACAGTGTCTGACATACACAGTGCTGATAACAACTCACACATGTGCTAGCTACTCTTTAAATCTTCACAACCCTAAGAAGAAGGTACTGTTACTCTGCTCATTTCACAGATGAGAAAAATGTGGCACTGCGGTTCAATGACTTACTCGAGTTCCCTTAGCTAATGATTAGTAAATGGAATCAAGAGAGTCCCCATTTTAAAGCTTACTATGTAAAACTGTAAACAACAAATGTTGAACATATTGCTGAATCACTCATTTCAGTTTGTGAATTTGGGGGTAGGAGTGGGGTTAAAAGCATTTCACTATTGTGTACCAAGAATATTAATATACCACTAGTCATAATCATCAATTGATAGCCTAGGATAAAGGCCCACATTAAATGTTCTCAAAACCCATTTTGGGCCCTAGCCTGTTTGGCTCAGTGCATAGAGCATCTGGCCTGCAGACTGAAGGGTCCCGGGTTCAATTCCAATCAAGAGTACATGCCCGGGTTGCAGGCTAGATCCCCAGTGGGGGGCGTGCAGGAGGCAGCCAATACATTATTCTCATCATTGATGTTTCTTTCTTTCTCTCCCTGTCTCTTCCTCTCTGAAATCATTACAAATATATTTAAAAACCACACATTTTGGCATTTTATAGAAACAAGGAGCGAGGCTGTTGAGAAAAGTGACAGGTGTTTCTTTGGGCCTGCACACGAAGACCAGGAAATCAGGGCTCCCACCTATCCTATCAGCTGTGGGAGGCTTTGGCCTCATGGGGTGTGAAGTGTCCTGTTGTTAAAATGCTACAAAATAGAGCAGCCCACACAAGTGTTACCATTTTTGTTTTGGCTGCTGTTCAGAAGAGCTAGCTCAGGAAGGACAGATGGCAGGCTGTCATCAGAGGCCTGACTTTTGGCTCACGGGCATGTAGCCACATGAAACGTTCTACTTCCTAAGAAAGCATTTCCTACCTCCAGTCATATTTATAGCCTCTGACACCTCACTGCTCCTCCTTAAAGATCGCTTAGCCATGTAGTCACTGGTGACTGACACTATACTTTCTGTCCAGATGACAAAACAGGCCGGGCGCTTGCTTAACGTGTTAAAGCCTTTCTTAACCTCAGGAAGTCTTCCAATCGAGATCTGACCACTTACACTGGAGCTGGAAGGCCCTTACAGTAGCACCCTATTTATGTTAAAACCCAGCGCTGCTGATTCTTGCTCCCACGTTTTGTTTTCCTGTTTACATTCTGAAACAGAATCTTTCCTTGCTAGCTCTAGTGTTGCCTCCAAGACTAAAGAAATACACAACTTTGTCTTGCCAAATTTGTTGTTCCCCAAACCTAGAAAAGAATCACAGGGCAGAATTTCTTGCTCACTGAAGCAACACTCTTCATTTAAGTCACAGTGTTCCAACGTTCCCATAGGCTGGAAGCTCCATGACCCGTTGATAAACGCTTCCATAGCTTTTGCATTTCTGCAGGGCAGGGGTTGCAGATTCCAATGCCAATAGTGACCATCTAAGTAATGTGAGTAAGTAAAACAAGGAGGGCTGGAGAGTGGTGTGGTGTAGAGTCAGGTTCTGTCTGTAGGAGCCACTGCCTGGAGCTCTGGAAAGGGGCTCCATGGTGCCTATCTGTTTTTGTTTTTTTCAAGAGAAGTTCAAAATTCAGATGTTTTAAAAGGGAAAACTTCTGATTTTTAAATGTCATCTCAAATTTTAAAATATAAGGGAGAAAGGGCACTCCAGGCAGCGAAAACTTGAGAGAATGGGTACATTTGCGGAGATTCAAGTCATTGAATGTGCTAGGGTGCAGCACGCGGTGGGGAGTCCTGGGAAATGTGGCTGGGAAGTCACTTGGATTGGGTGTGTGGGCGATGAGATCCCGGTTCAGGACAGTAGCAGTCATATAACATGGACAGATTTACCTTTGAGTGGTGAAGAGGATGAGTCCAGGAGGGAAAATGGATCGGGACAGGACTCAGTAGGGTGCCACCAGTCAGAGGAACATGTTGAGGTCCACCATTGACCAGGATGCAGAGGGCAGATAGACTTAAGAGCTCAGAGGAGGAGAGTGAGCAGGATGTGGGGATGGATAGTGAAGAAAAAGGAAGTAGAAGATGCCACTCAGGTTTCTAGTTTGGAAAAGGGAATGCTGAGTGAATCTTGTCATTCACAGGGGCTGGGAATATAGGGGCAGGAGCAGGCAAGCTGGGCTAGTGAGTGGGGGAAAGGCGGAGGTGGTGCCTTCAGTGTTTGACGAGTTTTGTATGATGTGCTTGTGAGACCTACAGGTGGGCTGGAGACAATTTTTTGGGAGACTTCATGCAAAGGCAGTGCTTGAAGTCTTGGGAGGGGAGGGTGAGACAAGAAACAGCCTGGGCACAGGAGCTGGAGAACAGCCACCTTTAGGGTGAAAATAGAGGATGATGACTTGTGGGGTGAATGAAGAGCAAGTACTCTCACTTTTATCACATGTACCCTCCGAGACCTGACCCCCACAAAGAGCCTCATTGGGGGCATGGGGCAAAAGCAATGCTTCCCTCCATAGATTGAATACAGTAAAGAAGCTTTCCTGGGGTTGCCCATCCTCTCCCATGCAACTATTCAAAAAGCAACCATGGCTAGGCATTTTATCACACTCGGAAAAGGGTGCACCGTGACTTGGGCTTTGACTCCATCAGCAGGCTTTCTAGAGATTCAGGCAGCTATCGGCTTTTGAATCTGCACGGGCATATCATGGGGAACAGAACCCAGATACCAGCCTCATGGGGCTTGGGCTAAAGTTAACTGTAAAACACCACCTGGCACTGGGCACCAGACACCCTCAGTTACTGTGCTACTCCAGTTGCCCCATAGCACTGCAGGGGCCTTCAGAATATGGTAGCCTTCTGCCATGGCAAGGTGGCTCAGTCGGTTGGAGCGTCATCCAGTAGAGCAAAAGGTTGTGGGCTCGATCCCTGCTCAGCGCACATACCTAGATTGCAGGTTTGATCCATGATCAGGGTGAATACAGGAGGCAACCTTCTCTCTCTCCACCTTCTCTCTCCTGCTCTCTAAAAAAATAAAATAAAAACAGTGAACATATCCTCGGGTGAGGATAAAAAAGAAATATGGTAACCATTTTTGAAACATTTTTAAAGATAAATATATTTTGCCCTAACCGGTTTGGCTCAGTGCATAGGGCGTCGGTCTGCGGACTCAAGGGTCCCAAGTTCGATTCCGGTCAAGGGCATGTACCTTGGTTGCGGGCACATACCCAGTGGGGAGTGTGCAGGAGGCAGCTGATCGATGTTTCTCTCTCACCGATGTTTATAACTCTCTATCCCTCTCCCTTCCCCTCTGTAAAAAAATCAATAAAATATATATATATTTTTAAAAAGATAAATATATTTATACTTATGTAATCCATTTTTAAAATTTATTAAATTTGTTACTAAGCTGTAGGCTTTTGCTCCATATTGATGGTGACAAGCTTATATGTCTGTGTAGCAAGCCCCACTGAATACTGAATGACAAGGTTCTGAGCAACCTGCTGCTGCAAGGCCCCAAATTTCTTGGACCACCTCACTGGAAGTTTTGATGTATAAAGATCTCCCTTGTTCAACCTTTTCAGGCTGATAAAATCACCTGGTTAGTGCAAAATGCAAAGTTAGTTCACTTTCTCTACTACTTTAGTAGAGAAACTTGGCGAGTTACTCACAGCACGAGAGTATAAGCGATGGTAATGTAAGGTCAATCCGGGCAGGGTTTTCCGTTCTTTTTATTAATTGCTATTTCTTTCATGGCTAGCATCTTGCCTAGGACATAGCAGGCCCTCAGTTTATATAATTGTTGACTAGTTAGTACAATACGTTATTCCCAGGTGATCCTTAGGAGTAAGTCTCTCAGAAAGGAGAAGAGTTGCATTGTTGCTCTAGGAAGCAGTAATTGCCACTTGATACAAGGCATTCTGACCATTTGCCTTCCTGACTAGAAAATATACTTTTAGCATCTTTTTTGGAGGCAAATGATGCTCAAAGTTAAAGGTACAAGCAGCATGTCTGCAGTTCATGGCAGGAATGATTTAGTGAATAGAGCATTGACTTGCATTGAAAGACACTCCTGTCCCTGAGCAGCTCGCACCTTGGAGAAGCTGGCGGCAGACGCCTGGGTCACACAGCCTGTGGATCTTGCTGACTGCTGAAGAGAGGTGTGTAGAATAAACAAGCCAGAAAGCCAAGTTCTGCCCACTGGGAATCTGGAGACGGAGAGCAAGCAGGAGCCCAGGGAAGTGGCCCTGGGGGAAGCTGCACTGGGCCTCTTGCTCCAGGGGAGGCCCCTCAATGCCAGTGTTGTTTGCGTGAAGTGGCCCCGCACTGTGATTGCTGATCACTGAATGCCAGCTTCTGCTGCTCTCCTTCACTCAATTAGGAAATCATATTGTTTTCAGGCAGAGAGAGTAAATTCTTAAGAACTTCTAAAAACTCAGGTGCAAGTTTAATAAATGCAAGAACAAAAGCCAATGATACTGTATTATCTGAGATTCATAAAACAGTCTTGCAATTCATTTTATTTTTCATGACCTTGAAAAAAACACATTCATACTCTAAAAGGGCTTTCGGTATATGAACTTCTGAAAGGTATAAAAGTTGTTTAATCCTCTTTCTACTTTTGTATAAATGCAGGTACTTTTGTTTCCTCCGACTTGCTATATGCTCATTGCTATGTGGACTTTGTAAAACTGGTTAGCCAAATGACCAGATTATTTAATTAACTTATTTCCTTGAACATTTTTTCCAACTAAAGCTTTAAAAATATATATTTTTTTATTGATTTCAGAGAGGACGGGATAGGGAGAGACAGAAACATCAATGATGAGAGAAAATCATTGATTGGCTGCCTCCTTCACACCCCATACTAGGGATCAAGCCCACAGCCCAGACATGTGCCCTGACTGGGAATTGGATTGTCATCTCCTGATTCCTAGGTAGACGCTCAACATCTGGGCCATGTCAGCCAGGCTAAAGCAACTTTATAAATTAAAAATGTTATTAAACAAAAACCAACAAAAAAGGTAAGGAGAGATCAACAAAAATGTGGCTATAAAGCAAGAAGTGGTATAGGTCAGTTAGCAACTGAGATAGTGTGTTCTGCACTGAGCATCCACACCTGGTTCCAGTTTTATTTTTTTCTAAACTAAAAATCCCCCTACTTCTTGGATGTGGCTTTCAATCAGTAAAATAATGAAGGATGCTGGACTATATAAACTCTAAATGTTCTTTTTCTTATGTTTTATGCTGCAGGGGGCCTTGGCTGCCTTCATGAGCACTAATCAGTTTGACAGAAAACAAATATCCCACCCCCCACCCCCCATTCTGGTGGAATATTATGATTTTTCTACTACAAGCTCAATTTACACATTTCTATCTCTGATTATTACAGAGAAAACTTCTGACCTGGAAACATTTCCTTACTTTGATCCTGGGGTCTGAATCTCATTTTCTCAGCATTCTTTATAAAACAAAATTTTCAAAATGTCAGCAAATCCTCTTGAATATATCAAGAATAAATAGTCCATCGAGGGTGGTATCTCCAGAGGTTCATCCACATTACTGCTAATTGAACATTAGAGAGAAGTGTTTTCACGAATGATGTTGCATATTGACTACCTAACATAGATTGAGTCTCAAAGCAATCTAATTTGTTTAAGTAGGGCCACTAATTATTTAGCACAAGTTTTATCTATTCTGTAGCTCAACAACACTAAAAGTTTAAACCCGCTGATGTCATTCTTTCTTAATGCATTTTGGTCCTTGGATGCTAGCAACATGAAAATGACTTGTGTCACAAGTTATTGGTTGAGGTTATTTGGGAGTGAAAGAGAAGAACCTTGACTACTTGGTATTCTAGATTATTTGGTTGGCTACAAAGGTGAAGAAACCAGGGGCAGACAACCAGAACCCAAAAGTGATATCACAGAAACATAGTAAAAAAAAAAAAGAAAAGAAAAAAGACTGTACATTGCTAGCAAAGGCAAATAAAGCCACATGGGTAAACACAGACACAGAAGGGAATACAAATACAGCAAATAGACAGCCTGAAATGGAACAAAATCAGGCAAATTACGGCAGGAGTCAGATGAGGTTACACCACAAAGACCTGGGACAAATCTGATTTGCCTGTAGAGATTGGCCTAGCTCTCTAGACAGGGACTGCTAATTATTTCCTTAATCTCCATATCCAGTATCTCTGTTTTCCCTTAATAGAATCCTCCAAATTTTAGCTGAACACGTGGCCACTTATCTACAGAGAACATTTCCCAGCCTGACTTGCAGCTTGGGATGGCTTCATAACTCAATTCTGGCTATTGAGATGTCTGGAGAGGTCATGTGTGCACCTTTCTGCATAGCCTCCAACAGAAGCTGTTTGCCTTCCACTTCTTTTCCCACCTACAGGCTAGAATGGGGATGATGTGATGCTGAATCACATGACCGAGGCTCATCTCCTAAAGCAGAGTGGAGCAAAGAAAGACACAACCTGGTCTTTGATGAACTCATGGATAAGAACCATCTTGCCCACGTGGTCTGCCAACCAGGTCAGATTTTTTTTTGCAGGAAAGGGCTCTAGATACCACTGAACTAATATCCTAACTCAGTCCATCTTTCTTATTCCTCTTTATTCTACGTGTGCATACACGTGCATATGTGGGCATATGTGCCTTAAAGTTACCTGATGCATCATTGATAATGTGAACATGATTACCACAAGTGAGATGACTTAAATAATTTAAGATTAAGGGAGAAAAATCATGGAAATATGCAACTGTAACATGTGTTTTATCTGTGAAGTTATACAGGCTATTTTAAAACTATCATAATCCAACGTAGTTGAATCAATATCGGTTTTGGGAATTTAAGTTAGGAGGATAAAACATTTCATGAGACAACATCTGTACGGTCTGAAACCTCTTTCTTTTCTTTCTTTCTTTTTTGAAAGAGAGGAAGGAAGAGAGGGAGAGAGGGGGGAAAGAGAGAGAAACATCAATCAGTTGCCTCCCATAGATTCCATGACTGGGGACTGAACCCACAACCTGGGTATGTGCCCTGACCTGGAATCGAACCCACAACCCTTTGGTGCACGGGATGACACGCCAACCAAACTGAGCCACACTGGCCAGGCCTGAAACTCCTTTCTATTAATAGTTACCCATTGACACAGTTATCAGGTAAAGAAATCATTAATTGAATTAATATTAATAATAAAAGAAATTGTTATTGGATTATCGACTTAATGATATATAGAAAGAACCTGGTTACTAGTGGTTCTAGGCTCACTGCTGATTGTGCTCATATGGGAACCAAGAGTAAAGCTTGGCTTCTCCCCACCTGTATAGCTGGAACACTTGTTGGTAATCTTATTTGTGCTCAAAATCCTTTCTTAGAAGCAGGTAAAAACCCTGCTAGTTCAACGCCAAAGTGCCTATGCTGTGCTGCAATAGCAGTGCCCTCTTCTGGACTTCACTGCTGTCCATCACTGTGACCATGTCTTTGGATTTTGAAACATGAATTAAGTAACTACAGGTCATTGGATACTGATTTTGTTTGTTTCTGAACATCATTATATTGACTTACTATTATAGACATGACAATTTACCTCTAATTTATTGCCATAACTTACACAAATTTATCTGTAGGTCAGAAGTCTGACATGGATGTCACTGGGCTGAAATCCAGATCTACTGACCGCATTCCTTTCTGGAGGTGCTAGGGAGAATCTGTTTCTTTGCTTCTTCCAGCTTCCAAGGCTGTTGTGTTCCTTGTCTTGTGGCTCCCTTTCTCCATCTTCAAAGCCAGCAATGGCAGGCTGAGTCCTTCCCACACTGTATCACTCTGACTTCCTCTCTTGCCTCCCTCCTCCGCTTTTTTTAAAGATATATATTTTTAAATTGACTTCAGAGAGGAGGGGGAGGGAAAGAGAAATATAGAAGCCTCAATGATGCAAGAGAATCACTGATCGGCTGCCTCATGCACACCCCTTACCGGGGAATGAGCTGGCAACCCGGGCATGTGCCTTGATCGGGAATTGAACCTGGTTCATAGGTTAACATTCAACAACTAAGCCACACCAGCCAGGCTCCCTCCTCGACTTTTATGATTACACTGGGCCCAGGAACCCAGGATAATCTCTCCATCTCAGGGTCAGCTGATTAGGAACCTTAATCTACCTGTAGCCTTATTTCCCTTTGCCATGTAAAGGGACACATGCACAGGTTTCAGGAATTAGGACATGGCCTTCTTTGGGGGACCATTACGCTGCCTACAACAACCATTTCTGAACTTAGTTGATTAATTTTTTGGCATCACTGATTGTAGCTGAGCTGCTTCTGTAACTGTACTCTTTCCAACACAGGATAGAGATTAGGTGACTCTGAACAATTGGAATGAAAGTAATAGGAGGGTTAAACATGGACATCTCTTATAACCCATAGGAAGTAGTCACTGTAAATTCCTCACCCTCTCAGAAGGTCTGGGTCCCTATGGGGAGGGGCAGGAGTTGTCTGTGTTTCTCCATTTGAGCACATTAACACCTGTCACTGCATAGGAGGAGATTAAAATGAAAGAAACCTCAGAATAATCTCCTCTACCCAAAATCATCCGGACAGGGGTCAGGCTCACTAGAGATACTATGAAGTCACCGTGCATTCAATGCACTATGGTCAATGTGGTCAGACCATCCTCCCCTCTGAGTTTTTCCAGCTTTGTTTTCTTAAACTGAGCTTACCTCAGAGATAAGAGAGCCTTGGGACCAAATTCTTTTGTGCTCTCAGCAACTGAGCCTTCTTTGGTTGTACTGGAGAAATTCCTGCCTTCTCTCTGCCTTAGAAGAGCTCTTTGGTAGAAATTCCATTCTAGCTGAATTGTTCTCGGAATCAGACTCCCCTGAACCAACAAAATACCACAGTGCACTAACAGCTGCAGCTGGCCCTTCCCTCAGCTACCTGTGACCAGCAGCAGAGTCTGACACAGTATTCGACATGAGAAGAAGGCACAATTTCAAATGTAATATGGTGTGGGTAATTCAATTTCTAGTAGAGATACTGTATAGTTTCCTATATTTCTTGTTTATCTTCGTTAGCATTACAAAGTAGGCAGGCTGTCCCCCACTCCTTGGCTGGCTCTCTCAACCCTGACTCAGTTGATCATCTAAAAATGACTAGAATAATATGTGGCAATAAAAAAGAATGAACTCTTACCGTTTGCAACAGCATGGATAGACCTGGAGAGTATTATGCTGAGCAAAATAAGCCAGTCAGAGAAAAATTACTATCACATGATCTCACTCATATGTGGAATCTAATGAACCAAATAAACTGATGATCGAAAATAGACCCAGAATCATAGAAGCATAAACAGACTGTTGAACCTCAGAAGGGCAGGGTAGGTGGGAAGAGATCAATCTATGAACTTGTATGCAATATATGAATAACCTGTGGATACAGACAATTGGGTGGTGAGGGCCTGGGTTGGGGGAAGATGAGAGTAGGCTGGAAAAAGGGGGACCTAGGTAATATATTCAACAATAAAGATTTAAAAAACTTAATAAAATAAAAAATAAAAATGATTTGTATTGCTGGAACTTAAATCTCACAATGTGACTCCCTGATTCCCAGCACCAGAGTCCCTAGGAAATAGCTGAAAAGTAGGACACAATTGCACATTATGTTGCTTAAGGTTAGGTAAAGTAAGAAAACTTTTGTCATAAGAACTGACTACCTATTGCAAATAATGTAAGAATTGAAAGTGTATATTAATTCCAACTACACACAATAAAGTAGTATTTAAAAAATATATATATATATTTTATTGATTTTTCACAGAGAGGAAGGGAGAGAGATAGAGAGTTAGAAACATCGATGAGAGAGAAACATCGATCAGCTGCCTCCCGCACATCTCCTACTGGGGATGTGCCTGCAACCCACGCACATGCCCTTGACCAGAATCGAACCTGGGATCCCTCAGTCCGCAGGCCGATGCTCTATCCACTGAGCTAAACCGGTTTCGGCAAAAGTAGTATTTTAAATGAATAAAAAATGTAAGTCATAAAACCATAAAATTCCTACAAGAAACCATAGACAGCAAAATCTCAGACATCTCTCATAGCAATATGTTTGCCAATACATCTCCTAAGGCAAAGGAAACTAAGGAGAAAATAAACAAATGGGACTACATCAGAATAAAAAGCTTTTGCACAGCAAAAGAAACCATCAACAAAATAAAAATGGAGCCCACTGCATGGGAGAACATATTTGCAAATGATACACCTGTTAGGGAGTTAATATCCAAAATATAGAAGGAACTCATACAACTTAACAAAAGGAAGACAAACAATCCAATTAAAAACTGGGCAAAGAACCTAAATAGATACTTCTACAAAGTGGACATACAGATGGCCAAGAGACCTATGAAAAAAGGTTCAATGTCACTAATCATTAGAGAGATGCAAATTAGAATGACGGTAAGGTATCACCTTACACCTGTCAGAAAGGCTACCATCAACAAATCAACAAATGACAAGTACTGGCAAGAATGTGAAGAAAAGGGAACCCTCGTACACTGCTGGTGGGAAAGCAGACTGGTGCCGCTATGGAAAATAGTATGGAATTTTCTCAAAAAATTAAAAATGGAACTACCATTTGACCCGGTGATCCTACTTCTAGGAATATATCCTAAGAAAACCAAAATATCAATCAGAAAGAATACATGCACCCCTATGTTCATAGAAGCACAATTTACAATAGCTAAGATCTGGAAACAGCCCAAGTGCCCATCAGTAGATGAGTGGATAAAAAAGCTGTGGTACATTTACACCATGGAATCCTATGCTGCTGTAAAAAAGAAGGGTCTTACCCTTTGAAACAGCCTGGAAGCCAGTCAGAGAAAGACAAGAGTTACATGATTTTACTCATATGTGGAATATAATGAACAAAATAGATTTAAAGGCATAGAAGCCGGGGGTTCGGAGAAGGCAGGGGGGTGGGATCAGAAGAGATTAACCAAATAACTTATATGTATATATTCATAACCCATGGACACAGATAATAATGCAGTGAAGGCCTGTGGGGGAGGTTTGGGTGTGGCATGGAGGAGATCATTGAGGGGGGGGGGGAGAGGGGGGTACATCTGTAATATTTCAACTCTAAAGATAAATTTTAAATAAAATAAAATATTCAGCATGTTCCAAATGTTTCATTTAAGTTAATAAAAGTAAATACAATTTCTCCCTAATTTAATAAAGATTTCTGATATCAAATACAATAGTCTTTATTTCATTTAATTGCTCAGGCATTAGTTTTCACTACAAATCCAATTAACATTTTAGTAATGAGAGTATGTGTATGGACACACAGCACTTATGAAACAATTTACTAATATTAGTGGATAAGCTTTTCTGTTAATGTCCCCATGGTACTCTATCAGCATCGCCAATTTCCTTTAGCTAATAGGAGGTCTCATATATTCCAATGTAATTTTGAGAAGTTTCTTTAAAGGAAATAACAATGTGAATATTTCCCCTGAAGGAGTTTAGAACAATATTTCCTCATATAAAGCCCAATAAAACAATTCCTATGGAAATGAAAATATATTTTATTTGTAACCAACTGCTATCCTTTTCATGTATAACTTGTGAATTTTACTTTTGTATATAAATATATTTTACCCTTTTCCCGTAATTCTCTATAAGCAGTACAAGAGCAGATTGTAATGAGTACTGTCAGATCTATAAAGTTATTGAATTGCTTAAATACTGCTCTTTTGGAAAATTGTGTCTAATAAAGACCTAAATACCTGTTTAATCTTGGGTTGTTCCACTTTGAGACAGCATGGAGGGACTTGGAGAGTATTAGCTGGCAGATACTTACTAGATTTATTTATGGCATATACTAGTATATTAGTTTCCTGTGGCTGTTGTAACAAGTTATCACAAAACTGGTGGCTTAAAGCAATAACAATTTGTTCTCACAGTTTTGGTGGCCAGAAACCTGAAATCAAGGTGTTGACAGGCAATACTCCCCTCAAAAGCTCTCTTCAAGGATGTGTTCTTTGCCTCTTTCAGCTTCGGGGGGCTGTTGGCATTCCTTGACTTGTGGCTGTATCACTCTAATCTTTGCCTTCATGGCCACATTGCCACCTCTTCTTTATCCACTCTGTCTGTCTCAAATCTCTCTCCATTTATCTCTTATAAAAACACTTGTTATTGGATTTAGGGCCCATCAGGACAGTCGAGAATTATCTCCTAGAGTTAAGATGCTTAACTTAAAACACCTGAAAAGACCTTTTTTCCAAATAAGGTAACATTCACAGATTCCGGATATTTGATGTGAATATCTTTTGGAGGACAATTACTTGACATTTAAAACTATTTCATTTGAAATCTTCTAGTTCTTCTGCCTTATAATTCTACTAGAGGCCCAATGCGTGAAATTCATGCACTCAGGGAGAGGGGGGGTCCCTCAGTCTGGATTGTGAGAGGGCGCAGGCCAGGCCTAGGGACTCCACCAACCAGTGCATGATTGGGGCCGGGGAGGGACATGGGAGGTTGGTCAGCCGGGGAGGGACCATAGGAGGGCTCCAGAGCTTGTCCGGCCCATCTCACTCAGTCCTGATGGGCCGGATCCCAGCAGAAAGCCCACCTACCAGTTGGAGTGTCTTTCCCCTGGTGGTCAGTGCATGACATAGTGAGTGGTGAGCGGCCTTAGCATATCATTAGCACATTATGCTTTGATTGGTTGAATGGCTGACCTGTTGACTAGACACTTAGCATATTAGGCTTTTATTATATAGGATTGTTCCCTCATTATATTAAAAGAAATAGAGATAATCCTAGAATATTTTGTGCATATATCCCTTACTTGAATATCTTAAGAAACATGTTCTCATCAAGCTTGTGTAAAAAGTCTTTTATTCCAGGAGTTGAAAGAAATCTCCCACAGTGAAAAAAACAAAGAAATACTTGTACTAAGAAAATGACAATTGTCTCTCTTTATATAATTGACTTACACTGAGAGTGGAGGCTGGCAAAGAGGAGTTATTTTTTTTTAAGTGTTGCTTATTGAATTGATGAATAGAAGGAACTAAGTAGACTCTGACTTTTTCTGCAGCTTCACTGCTGTTAGTCATTATGCTGTCTGGTTAGGGTTCTTACCCCAGAAATGTACATAGCAAGCCAGTCTACAAAACTCTTTACAGATTTAAAACATTAAACATATTTAACTTTCTCATGAAACATGCACATGGCTGATATTTATTGAGTGTTTATTGTGTTCCAGGATTCTCTGGAAGTAAACATGAACATCTAATATGTAATATCAATATTCTCAGGACATACAAGCTCTCAGATGTATTTCCCATCGTTAAGTGCTCTTCCACGAACTCCCCCATTGCTCTGTAAAATATATGAAGCCAAGCTGCAGGCCTGCTGAAAGCTGGTAGGTCAGTGTGATTCTGCACCAACTCGTTGTTGGCTTACTAAAAGCCAGTTGCAGATGTTTCCAAACTTGTTTATGCCAATTATATTCATTTTGTCATGTTTGTAACTCAAGACCTCTTATATTAATGTAGGATGATTAATATGATCTGGATTTGGTAGACCAGATCATTGTTATTTCTGTGAAAACAAAGTTGAAAGCTTTGGAAGATTCAATATGCACATGATGCTGAAAAAAATTCCTGTTGAATTTGGTTTAAGTTAGACAATTGTACTAGACTAGGAAAAATTATAAAATTCTAGAAGGATTCTGTACTCACAGTGTGTCATTTTATAGAAACCAGAAGCAGAAACTAGATATGATAAATTTGAATGTGGCTTTTTCAAGAAAGATAAGAGGGCACTCTAATCAGTGCATTCATATGCGAAAGATGTTCTAAAGTTATGCATTTGAAGCTAAATAAAATAAAATAAGACTCAAAGGTGTATCATTTTTATTATTCTCTACTGTAATTGAATTAGAGTACTCAATCAATTATCAGCATTGAATACATTGCGCAAGAAGGTTTGTACTGTTTTTGGTCTTGATTTATATGAGAGCTTTAGTTCAATTTTAAGATTAACAATTTAAAAATTTGAATAGTTTTCTAATGGAAACAGTGACCAGTGGACAAATGTTCACAGAAAATAAATAAATCAGTACAAGGTGTGTGCAACATATACCTTGCATTGCACTAGGTATGGTAGGGAAACACAGAGAACTACAAATTGTGTTTCCTGCTCTCAAGGAATTAGTGTTTGGTTGAGGGTAAGATCACGGCAACATTAAAAAGAACAATAAATACATAGAGGACAAAAGTCTAAGATAGATTTTGTAGGCATAATAAAAAGAACATAAAAGGGGAGATTTGTATGGGCTATTGGAATCAGACAAAATTTCAAAAAGGAAATTGCATCTGAGTTGGACAGTGAAGATGGAAGATGGAGCAGTTAGGGAAGATAGCTGGAGGGAAATTGCATAAGCAAAGGCAAAGAGGCAAAAGTGAGAACAGTGTATGGAGGGCAGTAAGAGAACTGCTGAAGCGAATGCAGCTGGCTCAGTCTCTCCTGAAAGCTAGCCCTGAACACCATGAAAGCAGGTTGTGATGGGTGCCACATGTTCTAGGAAGGCTTCAGCGAGAGTTGAAGGAACACAAAAGTAGAGGGAATAGAAGCTGATAGGTGTGCATAGGACATTTCCCCCAAAACACAAAGTTTACAACTAAAAATAAGAAAAAATAGTTGGAAGTTATCTTCGTTACAAAAACAAACTTAAAAGCATCGAAAAAATAACACTGAACCATATTAGTGGTTCTGAACAGAACCTCAATATATATTTACAGCAACTTAAGATACTGCAAAGTCAGAATCTCAGTAAGACACATTTAGAAAGAATTAATCAATGTGCTCATAGAAGTGACATTTAGAATGCTTTTTTTATATCACCTTAGGATGACTCCTGTGTTCTTCTTGAATTGATCATTTTTATCACACATGCGCTCACAAACACACGCACACACCCCATACACACATTTCCATTAACCACCAAGTCTATTATTTCCTTTAAGAAGTTACTCAACCACATCATAATCCTAGATCTTCAGTGGCTAAAATGCCCAAGAAAGGGTATCAATCTAGTGCTATGCACTGGGCCCGGGACTTCTAGAAAAGGCCACACCAATGTGGCTTAGGAGGCTTAGAGAAAAATGGAGAGTCTAGACAGAAGGGAGAGCAATTCACTCAATTCCTGCATCTTGCTGTGTGAAGTCCCCTTCACTGATGAACTCTTTGATGATTGAGCTTTTCTGTGATCGTCTGGGATAGGCTCATGAACCCGCCTCCTTCCACCCAAGGGCCCCGAGTTTGGTTTTATGACCCAGTTGTTTTAGAGTGTTAACGTGGATCACAATGTGTTGGTGTGAAGAAAAAAGAAAAGTAATTTCAATGCTTAAAAATAACAAAATAAAATAAATAAAGATTAATAATGAAAAATAAATTTGCATGGGTATTGAAATACAGTATATGGAGCCCAACTAAGAAAAAACTAAAAGACATAGTTGGACAATCTCCAAATATTTGAAGAATATAAATTACAGAGTAGAAAACAAATTAGTTAGCTTGAGGCATATTGCTATGGGTAGAAGAAATGGAAAGAAATGAGCAAAGAAAATATATTTTTTTCAACCATTAGAGACCAGAAAAGCACTTCCAGGTCTATTGGAAGACTACTTTATGACTTTATCTGCCAGGAAAGATAATAGGACTTTTTTTGGAAAGGCCTATGAACAAATGGCTTGGGAGCATTTTGAGAGGAGGTTGGTATCTCACCAGATACAGCTAGAGAAGGGATGGAGCCCCAAGCTCAGATGCCTGGCATAGGTAAGCACTTAAGACTCATTTACCTCAAGAAATGGTTATTTTGGTTGCGAAGAAGAAAGCATATGTGGGCATCTATCTCTCCTCAGTCTTCCCATGATTCCCTCTGCTTGTCCCTCAGCATCGAATTGCAGCTATATTTTTATGTGTCGTCTCCCACCCTCCGCTTCAACTATAAGCTCCTTCTATAGGGACCCCTGTTGAGGTGTCCAGCCCTCTCACACCCAGGCCTGGCATATTGTAAAGCCTCACAAGTGGTAGACTAACTTTTCTGCTCCTGGAAAACAAACACGGAGTTAAGTGCAAAAATGTTGACCAGAGACCTTGCTCTGCCACAGTTTATGCAGCGGTGAAACCGGTATAACCACAGTGCGCCCATATCATGGGAGGGCTGTGAAGATTAAATGCAGCACATGTAACATGCTGAGTATTGTGCCTGGCTTGGCGTCACTGCTCAATAATTGTTAGCTCATTGTTATCAATGCATTAAAGTTACGTTTAAATCATAAGCATAATCAAAACCTTGGATCCAACGCGTCCTCTCTAAAAGTCAATGTGGATCAGAATATGGTCAGTCTGGCACTGATAATTCAGGAGACTGGTGAATTTATGCCCTATAGTATGAGTCTTGGGCTGTAATTATGTAATCTTCTACATCCTTCGGTTTGCTTGGTGAGGTAAAATTCTGGACCTGGCAAACCACACCCTTCCCCTCCATCCTTCATTTTAACCCAGTTTAAGGATCTTTCCTTGTTCCTGCTTCGCTAAGGATGAAATGCCAATTAACGGGGCTTGTTAATAACAGGCTTTAGATTTAACCCTCCCACAACCCTAATGCCTAACAATAGAGACTTTTTGAATTTCAAAATCTTGTGACTTAAGTACCAAATGAACACCTAGAGTCTCCAGAAAGACTCCGCAGAAGTGGGGAAGTTGGCTGGATTTTCATTTTAAGAAGGATTTGTTCTATTTTTTTTTGCAAAGAACAGCTTATAAATAGTCGTAACATATAATTTGTGTTACTTGATTTGCATAAACATAATGATTTTCAGTGAAAATAATTTGCACTCAGTTAATTTTGGAGTACTCCCTTCATCTTTTCTCTGAGACTCTGAAAAGAACACTATTTCATATGGGTGTGATCTTAAGCTAGTACTACCTAGAACTAAATATGTCCTCAGGGTTGTTATGAGTTATAAGAAATGCCCACCCACTCATATTACATTCAATGGGAGGAATGCCTCTAAAATTAACAGAGTTCAGATGTTGACTCAGTATAGGCCTAAACCAATCATCAAACAACTCTAAAAATAAAATATAATGATTTAGTGTGTAGACAGCTGTACTGGCTGAGTAATCTCCATTTGCAATAATTATCCGGTTCTGTGACCAAATTTGATTCTCTCAGTATTGTCCTTTCTGGATATTTAATATGCTCATCTGTGTTTATGCAGATTAATGGATATTAAATTATAATGATCAGATTATAGATTTAACTAACAATTTAGTAATAGAGGTGTACTTTGAATGCTTTGTGGTTACTCTTAGATTTTGAACAATATAAAATAATAATTTATATTCAGATTACTTACAGCTACCCCCAAACACTGAGGCAGAATATGTGATAAATGCTGAGAATAATTTGAATCTGAAAAAAAGAACTTCTAATAAATTTCTGTGTAGTGTTTATTCAAGCAAATATAATTAAATTAAATAACATTTTGGGAGAATTATCAATTAGGTATTTCACAAATATTTATTTAATACAGGTAATTTATGACAATCTCATCATGTTTATGTTATATAAAGCTTTGTGATCTAGCGCACAACCCTAATTACAATTTATCAGTTTGTGATTATATGAAAATACTCCCCTTATTCCTAACAGTTGATTCATCAATGAACTTTGTAAACAACATACTTAGCCTGGAAAAAGAATACAGAGATGGAACTATTGAATTATTTGGAAAAAACATATTAGGTGTGATTTATATAATTTCCAAAGGTAGAAATTTAAACAGTGAGTGAAAGGTGTAAAAGGGAAATTTCTGATCAAAGTAAGAAGGAATTTCCCAACAGGCTTAGCTCCCCAGAGAAGGACTATCTGTTTCAGATGGGAGTAGCTTTCCCATTGAAGGAGGTTCTTAAGAATAGGCCAGAGAGCCACTCAGCAATGATCGTGTAGAAGGAATCCAAGTCCAGAAAGAGTGTTTAGACTTAGCTGCTAAGGTGTTGTCTTTGGGCAGTTTCCAAAATGTGTTTGGGAATGTCTTTAGAATTTATTCAACTCAAGTACCAGTTTTTCTCATAACATAGCATGACACTTATTTGTATAGAAACACATCAGCAAGTTTGAGAAGAGGGACATCTAGTGGATAAAATAAGCAAAAGGAAAGGGGTTTTCCTGTTCAAATTTAAATGTTTTTTACAATTTTTTTTCATTGATTTCTCCATGAAGAAAAAAAATCAATCTATCTAGCTTCATAATTATATAGTTGACAAAGTACAGTAGTTATTCATGATCAGGTGATTTGGGTAAGATAATTGTTGCATCTGATCCTTTAACATATGTTTAACAAATGCCTTTTGAATCATTTTTCTTTAATCGGGTCACATTAGGCTCTCTGAGGATGAATTCGTTTGCCTTGTAAAACATAAGCATGTGCCCCTCTCAGCTACCAATGAAGATCTGTTCTTTTAAGCTTAACCATTCAACAGAGAGAATAGCAAGTAAACAAAAAGGAAATAATTGCCTAAACTATAAATGCAATTGTTCTTTTCAATTCTACTAAAATATTCATTTCAGTTTTTGTTCTCATCAACTTGAAATTAATTCAAATGTTTTAATATGGTAATACATTTTCTTATGGGGAAAAGTAATTCTGTACCCTTTTCAAGAAAGAGTAACACAGCAGTAATTTAGAACCTGCTTGCCTAAATTAGTAAGATGAATCCAACTTTATTGACTAAAATAACTAACTCATTAGTGACGTTTTCCCATAATTAATAGTTATATCTAAATCACAAATAAGTGCTGGAAGCATCATTCTTGAGAGCAGGGCTGCTATTTATCTCTATTCTGTATCCAGAATAGAGTATACATTTTAGGCACTTAAATACTTGGTGAATGAAGCTCTTCAAATCCATCTTAGCTGAGGGTAATTTTACCTCACTTTGAGCACTCAGAGCTCTGTCTGGTCCTATATAAGAAATTGGGAATTGAGGGAATAAGAATTTATGTACCCCTCCCTCTCCCTCATTCATTCATTCATTAATCCATTCATTCATTAATTAATTCATTCATTTATTCGGTGCCAGGCCCTGTGCAGAACACAAAGGCATTTTGCAAGGTGCCTTCCTTCTTTAGGTCTTTACCTGCGAGAATGAAGATACTGCCCCTTTGTTGCTTTGGACAAAATACAACCTCAATTTGGATTTTGTTAAATAAATTAATAAGTTGCTAACTTTTTTGAGTGTTTCATCCTAACATATTTTTTTCATTCCCTTACCTTTTACTTCAGTTCCATATACTGCAATATCATAAATAATAGCAAACATTTGTTGGGCATTCATTAAATTCAAGCATTGTTCTCAATACTTTATACATAAGCAATTTAATTTTCATAATAACCTATAATGCAGGATTTTTAAAAAAAATACTTAACTTTCAAACAAGAAAACTAAAGTTAGGTAATTTACCCAAGGTAAGAGAGCTGGTAAATGGCAAAGCCAGCATTTGATCCCAGGTAGCTTCTGGTTCCAGAAATGGTTCTTTTAACTACTGCATTTATCCTGACTCTCAGAATGACCCTTTGGTAAAATACCTAGATACATGGACACCAGTAATCCTATATAATAAAGGCTTAATATGATAAGTGTCTAGTTGTCCAGTTCTCCATCTGTTCAAACAATCAAAGCGTAATATGCTAATGATATGCTAAGGCCGCTCAACTGCTTGCTATGACTTGCACTGACCACCAGGGGGCAAACAGTCAGCCGGTTGACCAGTCGCTATGACATGCACTGAACACCAGTGGGAAGATGCTCCGACCAGTAGGTGAGCTTGCTGCTGGGGTCTGGCTGATTGGGACTGAGCGAGGCGGGCTGGACATGCCCTGTAGCCCTCCTGCAGTCCCTCCCCGGCTGGCCAACCTCCCATTTCCCTCCCCAGCCCCAATCGTGCACTGGGGGGGTCCCTTGGCTTGGCCTGCACCCTTTCATAATCCAGAACCCCTCAGGAGATGTCAGAGAGCTGGTTTCAGACCAATCCCACAGGCTGGGCTGAGGAATCCCACTGATGCACGAATTCATGCACCGGGTCTCTAGTAGTGAAATAAAAATGGGTATTATAGTGATTTTTATGAAAAGATGGAAAACTATTTTAAGTACAGACAAAACCGGAAATGGAAACAATAAGAGCAACCAAAGACCCATATGGAAAAACCAGAGAAGTATATTGGGTGGAGATTAAGAGCACAGGAGTCTGAGTTCATATCTCAGGTCCATTACTTACTAGATGGGGAACCAATACAACCTAGTTAATTGCTAATCTGCCCTTGTTTCTTTAATCTAAAAACAAAGGGAATAAGAGAACCCAGTCTAAATATTTGAGATTAAAGATGATAATATGTATAAACTACTTAGAAGACAACTGGCACACAATACTCACTAATATTGTCATTGCCATAGTTCATCGCATTGAAAACACCCTCCATCATCGAATGATCTATTATTTTCTGTATTGCCTTGATAGAAAAAAATGCCTACTATCCATGCATAATGCCATCAATTTGGAGATGCACTGTGGTGTCAGAGATGCTGAAATGTGAAATAAAAAGTATGTCTTGGAATTAATGAAATACCATTTTAGTATTTAAATACCATTTAGAAAAAGGCCATTTGGGAGAATGAAATGTTTGAGTACATTAACATTTTCAATTTTTTCAACTCTATTTTCCACTTTCTCACTGTTGTTTCAGATATTTTATGCCTGATCATCACCTTTTGCTATCATTGTTCTGAGAATACTACTCATATTTAGATTTAAAAGGTAATTGTGGTACTTATTCCTCAGGAAAAACAAACAGGGTGTCTTAAAGAAAGGCAAAAATGAATGACTGAGTGTGTGGTGGGGAAGAGAGCTGAAGAATGTGTGGATGGATAGTTTAAACATTTTATAAGTCAATATTCAAAACTACTTGACAAATATGAGAATCAGAAAAATGCCAGGGGCTGGAATCAGGTGTCAAAATGAGTTGCCAAACTTAAGGCAAATCAGTTTTTCATTCAACAAATATAAAGTTAACCAATGTGAACTCAATGTGCTACATATAATATGTAAAGAATATATATTATATATATATATATATATATATATATATATATATATATATATGGTAAGACATTATCAATTATAGGAAGAAAAAATACATAAAAGAAAATTGGAGTTAAAATTATGTTAGAAAGTGGCATGCCCAGAAGTACTCTGTATTCATCAAACAGAAATTTGCTATCTACTTAGGAGAGGCTGATTTGGTACTGAAATTAAGTTAAACACTTTCATGGGACTGAATTCAGCCCCAGAATTTGCACCAGAGATTGTGAGAATTTAGAGGAGGCAACATTAATGTGGGGTAGTGGAATAGTTATTAATTGAATTCAAAGCCAGCTTTGTATTGTGCAAATTACCTTATCATTCTGGGCTTCTGTGCCCTTGTTCATACAAAGCACACACTGAATTTAGGACTTTACATTTCCTTCCACCTTCCATCCTTTAATTTTCTGATATTATTTTCAACATGATGAGTGAGGCAGGAAAACAAGCTGCTGTCAGATGCTGGGCTTCAAGTACATGCTTGATGATTCCTGGGTACAATCTTGGGCTTTTCCAAAGAAGTCTTCGGGGTCCTCATGGAATATTATCTTGGTAAATTTCTACTCTATGCACCTGATAATAGTTATAACTACCATTCAGGGCCAGGATGCCTTCACACTTTATCTCATTTACTCCTTACCATACCCCTCTGAGGTATGTGTTAGGACTTTCATTTTGTGGAGGAGAACAGGACAGCTAAAACTGATTATTAATGATAGTAACGATTATTTGTGCTCACTGTCCACCATTACTGTGCCAAGGGCTCTTCATATGTGAACTCACTGAGTCCTCACATCCACCTTCTGAAGAAGGTTCTGCTATGATTCCCAGGTTCGCAGCTGAAATATCCAATGACTAAATAACCTGGTCATGTCACATGGCTGGTGGTGGAGAAACAGCACTCAAACCAAAGTGATCCTGCTGCGGGATCCAGTACTAGCCATTGCACATTCTGGTTATGAATATTCAGGAAGTCACACACCTAATAAGAAGGAAAATAGGAACCCAGACTTGGTTTCAAAACACAAGTTTTGAGTTTTGAGTACTAAGCAAACTCAAATTTCTTCTGGGACCTGAAATGTAAAACCATGACTTACCATAGGGCCTAGGACACATTGAAGAGTGCATCCTCTCTGCCCAAAATCATCCAAATTCTAAGTGCTCTTCAAAGCATTGGGAAATCAAACAAACAAATCTGCTGAGTTTAGCCTGGTGTAGAAAAATGTGGGCTAAGAAAATTCTTACATGAATGATACAATAATCTTCTAGCTCTCTTTGCAGAATTAAAGAATTTCAGTGTATCTTTTTCATTTAAAAAAAAAAATGTTGTGCCCGGCTGGTGTGGTTCAGTGGTTGAGCGTTGACCCATGAACCAGGAGATCATGGTTCAATTCCCAGTCAGGGTACATGCCCAGGTTGTGGGCTCGATCCCCAGTAGGGGGCGTGCAGGAGGCAGCCAATCCATATTTCACTTTCATCGATGTTTCTATCGCTATATCCCTCTCCCTTCTTCTCTCTAAAAACCAGTAACAACATATTTAAAAAAATTTTTTAAATTGTGATGGTTGTTTTATCTCCAGGAAGATGGCACAATAAAACCACCAACTTTGTGAGTGAGATTCAGACAAACACCCAAGAGCAATAATCATTATGTGGGGTCCAGAAAAGGGTTCGTTGGTGTCAATAACTAAAGCTGGCAGATCCAGCCTCATCTAGGGCAGCTGGGAAAGCGGTGGAGGAAAAGCACTTGGGAAATGAGGGAACTGCTACAACTCCATAGTCGTGACAGGCAACCTCAGGCCATGCAAAGCAATGTAGGAATGCAAACAGGGCTAGGGGGCGACTAGTCACCCACACAGTTCTACTGCTCTGTGGATAGAAACCATCAAGGAGGCAGTGAGAATGAAGAGAATGAACATGAGTTTAGTAGGCAGACATCCTATATTCCAACTCTAGCTCTAGTTCCAGCTCCAGGAACTATGTGCCTTGAGCAAGCCTCATAGCCTCTCAGAGCCTCTCCCGGATATTAAAAGATAGTCATTTTGTCCTGACTATATCATGAAGATACTTTGAATAGAAGTAACTGTTACGTACTGTATGAATATGAATATAGATGTGTTTTTCCCAAAAGGCTTTCAGGCCAAATTCCATTTAAACAACAACAAGCACTGCATATGAAAGAAAAACATCTTATTACATGTTTTGAGACTCCCCATGCCCTACTTACTAGTATACTGGGAATATTTGATACAATTGAAACTCTTACAGGTATTTTGAGACAATCTTCTGAAGTTGCTTGTAATATAATTAAATCTGTGTACTTCAGTAAGTAGAGCAAAGTTTTCATTCATTGCCTACACCACTTTTTACTCCCCAATATTTTTTCCTCCTGTATCTCTTCAGACAACTACTTTAAAAGAACTTCCAAGAGAACATGCTAACTTAACATTTTTTATTTTATTTTCAAGACTCAATTCTTTTAACATATTCTTATTATGTGCTTATTCTAATACAAATGTTGTCAGGCACATAAATGTCCAGGATCTGGGAATATATTGATTAAAAGATAACTTCTTCATCTAATTAGTGTCATTTTGGGGGGGAAGGCAGACATGTCAACAATTACAGGACAGTGGTAATGGCTACAATGAAATAATAATAGGAGCATTGAGAAAGGCCACCTAATCCACCTTGGATGTGAGCAATGAGTAGACATTTTCCAGCTGCAGCTGCATAGACACAGGGCAGATGAGAATGAACACTGTGAGTTCTCCCACATGAGTAGTTTAGCTCAACTAGAGCATAGAGAACATAAGTGAGACTAGAAAGGATGGAATTGGATGTTTTTGTTATTATCATAATTATCTAGCTAATATTAATAGGAAGAGAGCAAAGGGGAGGTCAGTCATTATACCGGTAAGTATGGTCATCTGGGCAGCTTCCCCAGGAAGCTACAGCTTCACACATTGTTCCTCCAAGGGGATTAGCACCCCTCTTATCCTCGCTCCAGTACTGGACTGTTGGGGGAGAAGGGGTGGTAGGTGCATGCACAGTGACATTGGGGTGATGAAGGGAAGGTGCTTGCTAATCAGTCTAACCTGGGGAAAAGATAATTGGATTAGGGGCAGAGCACTTCCAGTGCATGAGCTTAGAAAGTTATAATCCCCAAAGAGTTCCCTTGCTTGTGCCCCTTGTTTCCTCTCACTCTCTTGCTCGGTGACTCACCTGTGCACTAACCTGCCCTGTGGCCTTAAGCAGCTGCATGGCTCATGGCATGTGGACCCCACACGCAATGGACTGCAGCTGGAAACACAAGCCGAGCTGGCCAGATGCTAGACTGGACTTTAATATGGAACAGAAACTCTAGGCACTGGTTTTTATTCTGGTGCTACTGAAGACAAGATTGGACTTCTCCCATGTGGGACAGACAGAGACAGGACCTAGCAGGAGAGCCCCGCTGAGTGTTACATCATCAATAAAACTTTTAATGAAACCCTACCCTCCCATGGGGGCCCCAGGAAATTCTTTTCATTGTGGAATCCCAGGGACTCCACTTCCACAGATAACATTTTCACAGGCAAGATGGTGAAGGGCTGTGTGTGGAATGGTAAGCAGTACTTGATGGTAAACCACTGAAAACTTTTGAGTAATCTAAATATATAAAAGGCTAAGTGAACACTCGACCATCCGACCAACTGGTACCTATGATGCACACTGACCACCATGGGGCAGACGCTCAGCACAGGAGCTGCCAAGCTGCGGTGACTTGGCAGCAGCAGTTCTTTGGTGATGCACCCGGAACCAGAGAGGAGAGAGCCTGATTCCTCACAGGGCTGCACAATTCCACTTTGGCTGTGGGTCATGTTGTTCCTGGGGCACTGTTGGCCATGAATCTGGTTTACTGCTCACTTGTGTTTGCATTTCACACTTTATATGACAGCAACTTTGCAGAGAGCCCTCTCACACTCCAGGACCCCTCGGGGGATGTTGGAGAGCCTGTTTTGGCCCAATCCCCGCAGGCCAGGCCAAGGGACCCCACTGGCCAGAGGGAACCCAGTCACTCCACAGAAGCCCTTCTAGCCGAGGTGCCACCCCAGGCTGGCTGGGGAGGGACCGTAGTAGGTTGACTCCAGGACATGTCCAGCCTGTCTTGCCCAGTCTCGCTCCACCAGCCCCACCCAGGACCGCCTGCGTTAGTCCCTGCACCAGAGCCAGCGCCATGAGCTGGAAGACCCGAGTGTGAGTTTTCTTTCTGTTTCTTCCCCTCGCCCCACCCCTCACTCCACAGACACCCTTTGAGCTGTGGCACCGCCCCAGCTCAAAATTAATTAGTAATTCTAATTAATTTCCTTTCAATGTGCACGAATCTGTGCACTGGGCCACTAGCATGAACAGATTTGCCTGTGGGAATAACTGCAGAGACAAAAGAAATCTCACCTGGAGTCAGGAATGCCACATTGCCAGTTACTACTCTAAATAAAAGCAGGAAATTATAAGTCCCTAATCATTTCAATGGCAGTTGCGATGGCAAGAGTGTATAAATTATAATTATTTAGGATTGTTTTTTCACTTGACTCAATACGTGAGGTGAGGGAAGGAAGAGAGGGGCGGGGGAGAATTTAGTGTCACTCTGTAGTTATGTTTTGGACAAATGGATGAATATATTTACCAATACAGGGAATAGCAGGTGGTAAGAAGAGAAAATTATGTATAATTTGATTTTAAAATAGTTACATTTGAGTTACCTATGTAACATCCGAAGGGAGATATCTATGAAGAGGTCGAATGATAAAACTGTTAATGGTGGTTGGTTCTAGAGCTCTAGAGAAGAGTCTATTCTAGAGACATAGATTTGGAGAGTCATTAGCAAATTAGAATGAGATTGACCAGAGAGAATAATAGAGTAGAAAGAAAGGACTTGGGATAGACCACTGGAGAGCACAGGCATTTAAAGGGTGATTGGAAGGCTGATAAAAAATAGATCGAGAAACAATAGAGGGAAAAAAAGAGTGTCATGAAGAAGAGAATAGTCAAGAATATCAAAATCTCTAGTCACATAAGAGTTAACACTTATTGATTGGTCAATTAGGTCGTTGAGACAATTATAAGACTGTTCATTGGAGTGGTGAAGATAGATCCATACTGAGGTGTGTTAATGGAAACAGAGAGAGAGAGAGAGAGAGAGAGAGAGAGAGAGAGGAAGAGAGAGAGAGAGAAAGAGAGAAAGAGAAGATTATTCTTTCAACATGCTTGACTTTGAGACTATAAAATGGAATATATAGGTATTTAGTAATTATTTCAGCTTGCACACAAGCAAAAAAGCATAAAACATACTAATGCAAACATATTTTGGAAGTGGATGTTGACTGATTGAAAAATAAAGTGCTCCAAAAATAAGTTGGTTAAACTTTTGAAATCTATAAACAATGAATATGATTCTCCACTTGTGAAACTGTCTATGAATATGGGATAGGAGTTTGGGAACACATAAAAGCCTAATTGAGGTGACATGATTTATCACAGGGAGACAGGAGAAGAATCTATGTATAACTTAGACAGCAAGTACATAACTCAATTATATTGTTTCTTGACAATAGACTGAAATATGTAGAGTCAGCCTTGGGGGCACAGAAGTGAAACCAGTAAGAGCCAGTAGTTAGGGGCATTTATCTAGGAGGTGTGGCAACCTTGAAGGTGTGCTGCTCAGATCTCCCTAAAGAGGGAACCTGTTGCTATGGTCTCCAGCTGCAGATCCACCAGTTTCATATGGAGGTTATAGTCATCTCACCACCCCAGCCACCGACTGCACACAGTAGGAGCACAAGAGCCAGGCCATTCCTTCCCAATGAGGAACTCTAGTCAAACGTTGCTCCTTGGTTCCCCATCAGCATGGCTAAGGCTCTCCTTAGCCAATTCTTTATTTCCCTCTCTCATTTCACAAGAATGGTCCTACAAACTGCCATGTTCTTATACTTTAGATTCCTGGTCAATTCTCACTCCAATTTTCCACAATGACTATTTTCAACCTTCTTAATGGTTCTTAAAAAGCTATTTTCTATTCCTCTTCCCATTCCTGAAAATGAAGCAGAGAGGACTCCGCTAGAATTCCAGGATCAGACATGTTGGTGTCGCGTCTATTTCTGGTTCTCCTTAGAACTCTGCAGTGTTTCTAATTAAAGGGATGTCCTTTCTTCTATGGAGGAAGAAGTTGCTCTCCTGAGAGCTCTGGATTTTCAAGAACACTGTTCTAGCCCCTCTCTCTAGATTCAATCTTAATCTCTTCCTTCTTTTGGTTGTTTTCCATTCTGCATTAGAACATATTTGAGTCTCTTCAAACTTAAAAGTGACCCTACCAGCCCTTTAGGGAGTGTATGTTCCTGTAGCTGCCAACCTTTTTTCTTCAAAGCTAGACTCCTCAGATGGGCATTTACAGCTAGGTCCTAATGCCCTTACATTCCACTGTTTATCATGCCCTATGGTCACCACTGCAACAAAAAATAGCCTACCTTGGAATAAACCTAACTAAGGAGGTAAAAGATGTGTACTCGGAAAACGAGAGGACACTGAAAAAAGAACTAGAGAAGGAGGATACAAACAAATGAAAGAATATACCCTGTACATGAATTGGAAGAATTAATATCATTAAAATGTCCATACTGCCCAAAGTAATCTATAGATTCCAGTATTTCTTATCTCAATAAATGGCTTAGGCATCAGTTTTTAACACCAGGATATCCAATCTTTTACCAATTGCTGCTAATTCCATCATCTAAATATGTCTTTACTCTCCAAGCCTATATAATAAAAAGCTAACATGCAAATAGACTGAATGGTGGAACAACTGGAAAAACCAAACAACCAGAACAACCAGAACAACCAAACAACCTGTTGCTATGACATTCACTGGCCACCAGGGGGCATGTGCAGACAATGGCAAGCACTGGCCGTGAGCAGGGGCGCCAGACTAAGGTGGGGTGCCAATCGCTGTCATTGGGACGAGCCCCTGGTGGTTACTGAAAATTTTTTGCTCCTGCGCACTGCAGTCCCACCCAGCACTCACACCTGCTGCTGGCGCTGGCTCTGCTCCCACCTGCAGCCAGCACCAGAGCCGTAGCTTGCAGCCCCTGCCGGTGCCCAGCACTGGTCCCGATCACTCGGCACCATCAGCAGGTATGAGTGGCAGCTGCCGGCCCCGATCACCCCTGAGGGCTTCTCCACCTCCCCCTGCTCCTGAGGTGTGATCTGGGCAGCAGCCGCCACTCGTACCAGCTTCTGGCCCCGGTTCCAATTGTTCCGTGCCATCAGCATGCGGGAGCGGCAGCGGTAGGAGGGGGGCTGCTGGCAGACAGGGGACTGGGGGCCATGGCAGGAGGGGCCGAACGGGGGCGCAGGGGATGGGTTGAGACCCACTCCTGTGCCTACTGCAGCCTCGTGGCCCACAGTTCCTTTTAAGGTGCACAAATTTGTGCACTGGGCCCCTAGTAGGTATTATATTTGTGAGTGCTTTGAAATATAATAGACATAGTTATAGAAGATTGAATGTTAAGAGAAGAGGAGAGATATAATTACGTAGATCAACATTTTAAAACTCTGGTTATGCATTAAAATCAGCAAAGTAGTTTTTAAAAATACCAATACTTGGTCCCTGGCTGATGTGGCTCAGTTGGTTGAGCTTCATCCTGTGTGCCGACTAGTTCAATTATGAGTCAGAGCATGTGTGGGAGGCAGCTGATTGATGTTTCTCTCTCTCTCTCTCTCTCTCTCTCTCTCTCTCTCTCTCCCTCTCTCCTTCCCTCTCTACCTCATCTCTTTCTAAAATCAATAAAAACCTATTAAAATGTTTTTTAAAAATACCAATGCTTGGACCCCACTCAAGGATTTTATTGCCCTTGATCTGAGTTGGGCCAGAGGTGTCAGTGTTTTCCTTTTCAGAGATCCCAGGGGATTCAAGATAACATCAGCTGACATAAGACCAAGGGGGAAGTTTTTTATTGTGTTATCATTGTTTTACTTTTATGATGTGAGCATATGCTTATATAGTGAGAGTAACACAGTAGTGAAGAGGGAGGTTGAAGATTCTGGGGGAGGGTGGTAATTGATGGAGCAAGTTCCTGAAAATGGAAAGATGTGAGTTTGGCGCACAGCATTTACCTCAGATAGAAAAATCATATTTTCTCTGGGATCTGAGGAAAGGAGGAAAGGAGATGGAGATATATGGATCCAGAGATGTTTATAGACATGAAGAGTGGCAGGAAGTATAGGAAATTCCTTTGTGATGACTCTCTTTTTTTTTTTTTCTTGAGAAATAGGAAACAAGTTTATTAGCCAAGAATGAGGCTACAAACTCATTACAACAAGATCTTGGCAGCGGGTGAGCACGGACTTGTATGCAAGTCTTCTCTCCCAAATGATTTATCATCTTCTCAGTGACAGAGGAACTCTTTATGTATCTGCCTTTCGTCAACCACCTGTTATAGGGAAAACCATAAGGCAAGTGCTCAAGAAACATTCTGGTATATCTCAACTCAACTTATTTTTTTTTCTTTCCAGCTATTGTAATAATCATTCTGGTTATTATTTTCTTCCTCATCCTGAAAACATTACTTGCCCAGTCCAAGTCATTGATTTTTTTGAAACTTCATGGTTTATGTTCAAACTCCTCACTTTCATAAAGTTCTCAGAGAGCTTGCCTTTCATAAAATCCAAACTGGGACAGTTTCTGGGAAAAGACAGTGAACACCAGGATACTTTCTGGAAAAAGGCACAGTGGACACTGGGGTTGTTTCTGGGAAAAGGACACGGTGAACCTTTTCAGTGCTGGGAAAGCGCCTCTTGAACCCCACAAGGCTCCATGCCATTTTGTGCAGGCAAATGCCAGTTTTAGAAAATGCAAACCAGAATTAAGAGTTAAACTTAGCAAGTGTATATATAAGTACACATTTCCGATGCAAAATATTTTTTTTCAGTTTTCAACATAATGCCAAGCATACACAAATAGATGCCTTTAAGAAATGTTTTCTTAAATGAGATCCTGTATAGTTTTGTACAACTAACACCCGAGTTAGTACAACTAAAACCTAAGGAGTTCAGAATCCCTGTCAATTGAAGATAAATCAAAAGGTTGATATGCATTTCTGACATTATATGTGTAGCCAGAAAATCCACTTTCATGGATAGTTTGTTACGTGTTCTGGAAACTTCTACATTAGTGTGAAATACACCTTTACTGGGTAGTCCCTAACCCACACTTATTTATGTATGTTCACACTTATCTCTGAGAGCCTCATCATCAGATGTGGATTTACCAACCAGCAATACTTATTGTTTTCTTTCAAAGCTTAGCTCTATATAGTGTTTTTGCAGGAATTTAAAAATAACTGTTAGAAGCAGTCTTTCTTCATAAGGAATATATAGTGCAGCCTCGGCAGGGAAGTTAAGGCACATGAGACACAAGCATCTGGCCAACAAGCACTTACAGAATATTTAGCGTAATGAATATGTATTGAGTTTCTACTACGTGCTGTGCTTGTGCTATACAGAATGGAAAACTGAAGCCTCTTGCCGGGCCACTTTATATAAACCAGGTCTCCACATAACTCTCCATTTGCTTGCTCAATTTTATTTTTCTTCGAGAATTTCACAGTGCTTGAAATAGTATGCACGCACTGTCTTCCTCCACTAGACTATAAAGAGAGCTTTTTATTTTGGATCTCCAGAATTGGAAGCAATGTTAGGGACCTAAAAAATGCTCAAAAATATTTGTTGAATAAGTGAAGGACTTGGGCAGAGCCAGGCAAAAAGGTTAGGTGTCCACATAAGGAGAAAATGCCAGCCAGGGAGAAGGATAAAGAGAGATCTCACAGTACAGTCTCTGAGGACATTATTTTAATGTTACAGTTAAACAATTTTCTAGTAAAATTCATTTCACATATAGTCTTTCCCATTCCTAGAACTGATAAGTGTTTAATTTTCAAATTCCAAAATGTTTTGATACAGTGGCTATAAAGTTGAGTTTGAGAAACTGCCTGGCAAATGGAAAATAGGATAAGCTTTTATAGAGGCCATCAGTCAGATTGTGAAATCTTTAAACCCTCTGACGGCTGGGACTTTGTGTTCCAAATATCCTTATGCACATTGAATTCCAATGGCATCGATGCAACTTCCCCAAAGCCTTGTGGGATGACTGGGATTGATCACAGTCAGGGCTGTGTTCTGGGTGACATTGAACTCATTCAGGTCACTTGGAGACATTTATTGAGTCCTGGGGTTGGACCAGCAGATGTATGCCCATCCCAAATTTACACTCATCTACCTATAGAGTTATGATCTTGTTAAAGGGTCATCAAGCTCTTTTTAATGTGAGGATTCTTCCAAACACAGCACCAAGGACATAAATAGGTGGCCTTCATTGGCTACTGCCTTTCTAATCTTGTTCTTATGAAATAAAATTTGGATTTCAATTTGGTTGTGAAGTTACGTTCAGAATGGAGTGATCCTCAAACTATCGTGCTCATTTAAGGAGGAATTTTAAACAGAATGACATGTGGCCAGAGGGTGGGGTCACAAAGCAAATATAATCAGAATTGCTCATGTCCAACCTTTCTTTCCCACACCAATGCAGAGTCACCATGACAAAGTTTATGATTAGTGGTGGATTACAAAAAATCACAAGAGCTTGGGAAAATTCTCCAAAGCCTACTTAAAGCTATGTCTCCACAATTTTGGGTCCTACCTTAGCACTGACTAGTTTTGCAGGCCTGGATAAGTTACATCTGGGTGACATACTAGTATATGAGCCTCAGTTTCCTCATTTGTAAAATGAAGACAGTGCTACCTCTTTCACAGACTTGTAGGTATTATAACTAGTGTTGTCAAATGTTCAGTAATTAGTAGAGCTAATTATTTGTATTAAAGAAGAGAACCAATATGGTTAGAAAATTTAAAGGATAAAAATTAAAGAAATATTTCAGAATGAATAAAATATATTAGCCTCTCATCCATTGCTTAAATTATCAAAAAGAAAAAAAAAGATCAACTAATTTATCCTTTATAATAGTATCTCACTTGGGATCTAAAAAATGTTCACTTACCATAGCAATTGATAAATAAGTAAACAAAAAATTAAGATAGAAATCGAATGGCGTGAGGATTGGTCTAGTGTCAAGGTTGCTGTAGACTATGTCTTTTCATCAGCCAATTGCCCTGTTCTCTACTTGAGGCCTAACCCTATTTTTACTTTATATACAATCATAGCTCACAATGACTTACACTGTATCTATCTAGTATTAATCAAATGAAGATAAAATTTAAACAATGTGCACTGACCAGAGTTGACTAAAATTAAATAAAGTCCCATGACTAAACATGACTGTGTATGTTGAACACACCAGGCTCTCAGCCACCTAAAATTAATTAACTCCCTAATGAAAGTTGTCTGCTATCAGAATAACCAATTTACTTTTTTTAACAATATAGTCAAACCAGTTTTCAATTAAGATTCCAGAGCCAAGTCCTGATGAGCAAGGAAGTCATAAATGATTTATGAGCGTCCTACTTTTATGTAATGTTGCATCTATTTTTCTGCTTTAATCCTCTAGCAGGCTTTTGAAAAATTAATGTCAAGGCTAGTTTATAAAGATTATGCCCACTTTGAGGGTCGCTATTCCAGGAAGCATAGTCTAAAACTAAGAATGCTATCTTTTCAAATTTAGCAGGTTGATTCCTAAAATGCCCAATTGCATTTTAATAGTTTCTTTTTGTTTAATTGACACCGTTTTCAGTCCAATAATTCGAATGAACCAATAACTGTCATTTCTTCTTGTTTCACAACAGGGTGAAATATTTCCTAAGCATTTTCTTTACTTTTTTTCCATTTAGAATAAAAGGATTTGGGAAATTTAACATGCTGGAAAATTCTATTGGGAAAGACTTGCTGGGGTTTGTAGAACCGGAAACCCTCAGGACTCTTGGTTTTCTTTGACCTTCAATTTGGTAACACTACTACTCCATAATCCCACCTTCACTAAACTCCCCTGTCAAGCTAGGATCCTGGGTTAAAGTCATGTCCCAGGCAAGTTTTTATTTATTTATTTTATTTTATGGATTAAGGTATTACATATGTGTCCTTATCTCCCCATTCCTCCCAATCCTCCCACTCATGCCCTCACCCTCCTGTTGTCTGTGTCCATTGGTTAGGCTTATATGCACCAGGCAAGATTTTTTATAAGGAACAGATAGCCTCTCAGAGTTAAAGGCAGGGGAGAAAAACTGTAAAAATACAAAAGGCAATTTCATAGCCATTCAAAAATAGGCTAGCCTCATGTAAATTCACCTCCATCTTCCAGCGACTGAATTATTTCTTCAGAATTATCTTGCATGTGGTCAGACTGGAAGCTTGTCCCTAGCCCCTAGCACAGTGGTTCTCAACCTGTGGGTCGAGACCCCTTTGGGGGTCGAACAACCCTTTCACAGGGGTCGCCTAAGACCATCAGAAAACACATATAATTACATATTGTTTTTGTGATTAATCACTGTGCTTTAATTATGTTCAATTTGCAACAATGAAATTGGGTGTCACCACAACATGAGGAACGGTATTAAAGGGTCGCGCTAGCATGACCCATTTGCTCAAGCAGCCACTGCCAACTTTAGACACAGGGTTTCTCTTGGCTGGAGTTCTCAAAAGTGAAAAACCCTAAGGGGCTGGGCTTGTTTATTGGTAACAGTAGCTAACATTTCAGACAGGCCATGCCACAGGCTCATGATCAGCTAAGGATAGGGTGTCCTTGGCTTAGGAATCTTCCTGTGGTTCCATCAGCTGGGGTTAGGAGCAGAGGGTGGTATGATCAACAGAAATGCCTTTTGAGGGTAGGTGGGAGGGAAGGCACAGTGAACTTGTCCCTATCAGGATTGCAATTGCTACCTCATTGAAAGATGCAACATTCATTCATAACTAAACTCTCATAACTGTTAGCTACTGTTACCAATATCATGGTCATTATCATCATTTATTCATTCCTTTAACAAATACTTATTAAATACCCACTGTATGTCAGCCATTCTCTGAGACTTTGGACATAAAGATGAAAGGGTTTTTGTTTGTTTGTTTGTTTGTTTTTTGGAATAAAGTAGATTCTGAATGTTAACAGACTGATATAGCACTTATGAGACAGTACTAGGAAGCGAGAAAGGATGGCCACTTTCTGGATGACAAACAGAAAATTGTCCCTCGGGTGAAATGGAAGGAATACTAAAATGATGATTGGGAATGGCAGGCTCAGGTGTTGATGGATTAAGGCCGGGAGTCAGGCTGCAAAAAGAAATACCCAAAGGGCAGATCCAATCAATCTGCAGACGTTAGGATGATGGCTGCATGACAAGGCTCGTTCTCTGCTTTGCACGGACACCGAGGGATTAACACAACGTTTTCTAGCATATATAAAGTTACTGTCCCTGCCCAAATTATCTGAACAAATGTTCTCTCATGTACATATTAACACTGTGGTTTTAGAATCATGATTGCAATTAAAATAAATGAATGAAACAGGCCATGTGTAATTCAGCGTCAGACAGTGACAGGAATTAAGGTAAAGGGGAGAGCGCATACTTTGTGTAAAGGTGGAAGACATAATGCAGCCATTTGAAAATGAGGCACTGTGGTGCCTGGTCTCCCTACAGTTTAAAAGAATTAAAATGTACACTTTTGTAAAAAATTCCTGACTTAAGAAAAATACTCACTGCGAGGTCTATACAAAACATAGCAGGGGGCTGAGTCCATCTTGATGTCTACTCATTTGCAAGCCCTGTTTGACAGTGAGGAGCACAACTTGACCTCACCACTCACACTGGAGCCCTGGGGAGGTACACATGAGGCCAGCCCTGAGTGCTATGTCTCAGGAGATGCGAGGGCGGTCCTGAGCTGCCCCCAGTGGGTTCTCACTACCGATGAAGCGATCGCCAGGGTCAGTGACTCTTGAAGTCTGGATAACAGACTTCTAAAACGTCAACATCTTAATCCTATGACTGTCGCACAGCAAAAGGTAGTTTGCAGATATGACCTGGTTGAGTACTTTAATATGGGAAATTATCCAGGATTTTGTAGGTGGGGCCAATGTCATCAAAAGAGTTCTTTTAAGAGGGAGGTAGGGGGGTCGTAGTCAGAGAGAGAAGGAGATGTGATGATAGATGGGTAGGTCAGAAGAATGTCATTCATAGAAAGGGGCCGTAAGTCAGGAACACAGATGAGCTCTAGAAATCGGAAAAAGCGGGGACAGTTTCTTCCCTAGAGCCTCCAGAAGGAACTAGCCCTGTGGATAGCTTGACTTTAGCCCAGTGAGACTGCTTTTGGACTTCTCTTCCCCAGGATTATGCGATAACAAATGTGTTGTCCTGCAGGAGGCTACCCATTGTCTTCAATGGCAGAGAAGTGCAAACAAGGATCCTGGAACGGTGGTGAACCTTGAACCCATGGCAAGGGCCTGAGTTATGCACCGATTGTCTAGTCCTGACAATGGGGGCTCAAGCTATTTCCTGATCAAATAGTCTCAGAGTAAATCTTTCTAATATTTACTGACCTTTAAGATAGTCTGTCTGTTATTGCAATTACCTGCCTGACTAAGGGTTTTATGTTTAACCGAAGTTGAATAAACGGCTGGCGAGGCCTGGGCACCGGTGGAAGTCCTTCCCCTTGAGTTGGACTTGCCCGCCTGGCTCCCCAATATTTCCAAATTATCTCTTGTCTCTTCTCTTTCATTTGTGTGCGGCTCCTCTTCCAGATCCTGAACCCTGAACCACGCGAGACATGGGGGAACACATACACATTGTCCTAAGCCACTGTGTTTCTAGCAATTGGTTGCAGCAGCCACAGAAAATGAATATTGCAACACAGGACTTCCCAGAGTCGAGCATCCTCTGTCCAGAGAGAAGGTTGTGGGAACGTCAGAGAGGTAACTTTGTCACCAGAGCTGGGCCATGAATTTCAGAGCTTCTTGGCCCTGAGGGAACTTATCTATGAGAAGGCCCTTGACCTTCCCTACATGAGTAATTCTGTTCCTGTTAGGAGTCCAGGAGGATAGTTGCCAATTATCCCCAGTCCTGGCCAGGCCATTCCAAAGCCCACAAATGAGAGGCAATGCAGAGCCACATGGTGGAAAGACTACCGTTTTAAAAATCAAGCAAAATAGATGCGCGTGACAACCTCCCTGAGCCTCAATGTCACTATCTGTAAAATGGGAATAATAATACCCCGTAGAGTTAGGAGGTTGAGGATGAAAAACCTCTACCACAGTACCTAGTGAATAGTGGCAGCCCAATCAATGGTGGAAAATATTGTTTTTGTTATCCCTGTGTTGTTTACCCTTTATTCTCTAGATGCAAAAGTGTCACAAGAGTAAGCTTCTGACATATCGTTGGTAAGTTTTCAGCTCAATGGGTAGAATGACAGTGTCAGAAGCTTTTGTCCTCCCACTGTCTTTGAAGGAATAGGTCACTGTGATTAGGCCTAAAGCTTGTTGAGAGATTTTTGGAAAGTGTGAAGCATGATCCTAGACAGGACATTCAGATGCAAAAGCCACTGGAAAGAGCATGGGTGGAGCCATGAATTGGTGGGGTGGGATCTCAGGGAATCGCCAGGTGGGCAAGCAGTGTAAACCAGGTTGCTGAAGGCCCAGATATGGCTCCCTCCTGCCAACTCTTCTGGGAGAGGGTTCAGTAAAGGGGCAATGGTCTCTGTCAGCACTGCTGTCTGGGAGAAAGCTACCCCCTCTATTTCTCGCCCTGATTCCAGACAATTCATTTCCTCCCTGTAAGTGCCCACTGCCCTTCAAGCTGCTGCCCCAGCGCAGGAGCTCAGAGGGAGTGAGTCTGAGGAAGTTCATGTGTGCAGGCTCCTTAAGAGGAACTGCCTGGGATTCCAGCAGCCCTCCATGTCACTCAGCCACAATCCCCACTGGTTTTTACAGCTGGAAGTTATGGGGACTTCTCTTACTGGCATTGGAACCCTGGGCTGGGGCCTGATGTGGGGCTGAGACCCGTCACTCCTCAGGGCGGACCTCTGCAGCCAAGATATCCCTCCTGAATTTTATCTACCACACATGGGTGTGGGACCACCCCATTCTACATCTCGGCCCCTCCTACCATCTTGTGCTTTCTTTTTAAAAAAAAATATTTTTTTTATTGATTTCAGAGAGAGAAATATCAATGATGAAAGAAAATCATTGATAGGCTGACTCCTGCATGCCCTCCACAGGACTGAGCTCACAACCTGGGCATGTGCCTTGACCAGGAATCAAACCGTGACTTCCTGGTTCAAAGTTCAATGCTCAACCACTGAGCCATGCTGGCTGGGCATGCCTTCTTCTTTAAACCTTAGTTGTAGAATTTCTGTTCAGCTAGATTTGACAGCTCTGAATGATGGTTGCTCTGTAGTTTAATTGTAATTTTAATGTGTATGTGGGAGGATGCAAGTACCATATTTACCTATACCACCATCTTGACAGGAAGCCAAAAGGTTGTTTTTTTTAAAGAAGAAAAATACAAACATTTGAACATGAATCAACTAAAAATTTGTATGGCAAAAGACACCATAAAAAAAGAGAAATGAAAGCTTAAAAAAAGAATATATATAACCCATATGGTGGGCAACAGGATTATTTCCCAATAAACAAAGAAGTTCTACAAATTGTTATGAAAAAGATAATCAACCTGACATACAAGATGAGAATTGTTAGGTCAGAGAGAGCCCAGGATCGGATACATGCAGACATGTGACAAGATAATGGACTCCCCCTGACATGTCTAACAGATCAGCATGCCAGACACAGATACAGGCTTCTCCCTGAATCCACAACGACCCCCACACAGATACTGACTCCTTCCTGAATACCTGGCTGACCCCCTGCAGCTAAAACTTCCTCAACTGAATACCTCAGTTCATGTCCCCACCCCTCACCCAACTGCAGTATAAAAAAAGCGCCCCCCTCCCTGTTGGTGTGAATCCAGGAGCCCTTTCCTTGGGGTACGTGGGTCTCCCGGGGACGGGGACGCAGAATAAATTTTCCTTGCCTTTCTTTTCTGATTCACTGGACTCTCTATTTCTTGCGCCGCCTCGTGAGCCACCTAACCTAACATTTGGTGAGTTGAAACCCGGGTGGCGTGAGCACTCCATTTGGCTGCCCCTCTGTGGCTCGGGGTGCCCGCCTCTCCCTCCTCATGGCTCTGAACTCATCAGGACCTCATTTCTTCAGCTCAGCAACTTTTCCCAGTTTGGCAGCATCAGCAATGAGTCCCGCCCCGCCCCCGTGCCCGTTCCTCGTGGCTGCCCGCCCACCGGCATCTCTGTCCATAAAACGCGGCCGCGTCAGGGATTGCCTTTTCCGGACCCTTCCAGGAAGGCTCCTTCAGACCTGGGAAGGTAGGGAGACATCTCTGCCCCACCCATGGTCAATCTGTCCATCCGTAGCAGGGTTAAATCGCTGGGACCCCAGCCTTAAGCCCCGCTACAGGCCACAGGGATCAAGCACAGGGGTAATCCAAATTCCAAACCTGACCTGAGCACACCTCTAGGGTGTCTGCTCTCCAATCTGGCTAAACATGGGGCCTGTCCCGGACCTGCGTCCTTTTTCTGTAATGTAGCATGGCCTCAGTATAAAAACGGGACCCTGACTTTACCGTCCGCACTGATCTCAGTAATTTCTGCCAGCGAACTGGGAAATGTGACCAAGTCTCTCTCTCTCTCTCAGCCTCTCTCTCCACCCGGTCTGCGTCCTCGTCCCTCCCCCGAAAGTTCCTTCTGTGTCTCTCCTCCCTCTGTCCTTCCTCCTCCCTCCAGGCTGTCCCTGCGCGGCCCTGCGCTTCCCCGCCGCACACGGTGGGTTCATGTGCTGTGTGTGGGACGCGGTGACGGCACCGCCATTGTCTCCACGTCCTCCCACCCCCTCCACCGGAGAACTCCCCCGAATTCCCCTAGCGAAAGCTGCCCGCTCTTGGGCTGGTGATCAGGCAAGTGCAGTTTGTAAAATGATGTCAAGAACCATGTAATTAGCAATGAAATATAAGCAGGGCTTTACTCAGGACCACCCCATGTGGCTGTATGGGCTCTGGGCGATGCTGTTGGCTTAAACCTTCTAGATTTGCACAATGCAAGAAGCCCATTACAATGGGCTTTTACCCCAAGATCAGAGTAGATCAGCAACAAAATTGACATTATCATCATCCACCACCAACATGATTTTGACAGCTGACATTATGACAATGTGCTATGCTTTATAGTACAAATTCACATATTCTAGAAAGAATGAAAAGCAGCAGATGGTCAGGTATTACAATTACCACTATAATGAAGAAACAAAGACTCAGAATGTTCGTTGACTTGTCCAAGTTCTCAAATAGCTAGTGGCAGAACACATGCTAGTGGCATGTGAACCTAAGATGTCTCCTAAAACCATTCTTGCCCCCGACCACATGGCTCAGTTGGTTGGAGCATCATCCCTTACACCAAAAAGGTTGTGGATTCAATTCCAGGTTAGGTCACATACTTAGGTTGTGGATTTGGTCCCTGGTTGGGGCACATGTCAATGTTTCTTTCTCACATCAATGTTTCTCTCCCTCTCTCTCCTTCCCTTTTCTCTCTCTCTCTCAAATCAATTAAAATAAAAAATAAAATAAATTAAAATAAAATAAAACCATTCTGTTCTCACTGTGTTAAACTGCTCACAAGGGATTATCCCCTGACATTGGGATTGGCTGAGGTTGGGGCCTACTGAGCAGTGAGCCAAACAGATCATTATAACACACTGTAATTCTTTCATATGAACTATATTTTACTTCTTCAAACCTGATGGGTAAACAAATTCTTCCGGTAAGGGGATTTCCTGCTGTGTAACATTCAAACTGAACTTGTCCATACTGATTGCTACTTTGTTATATGACTATTTGTTTAGGACATATTAGAGAAAAGATGTGTGGTAGCTTACAAAAATCACATAGAAAACAAAATAAAATTGAATATAAAGTATGGAATTGAGGAAATTGAATTAAAAGGAAAAACAAGTGAAGAAAAGAAAACATCCAGCCAAGAGTCAAGGCAGTTCACAAAATAAATAAAGCATTCAATAAAGTTCTCTACATTTGCTAGAGATAGACCACAAATTTAGCTCTCAGCTTTTTAGCAGTCAAGAGTAAAATGGAAACATGATTCACAGCACTGAAAAGATAAAAGTATAAGCCGACCAGAGGCTCAGGAGAAATACAAGTATTCTTGGTAATAAGTCCAGAAAGATGTATTTTCCCTTTTTCCATATAATAATAATAGCCTCCAATTTTTACAAAGATCTTACTATGTGTCAGGCATGATACTAAGCTCCTTGAATGCTTTATCTCATTCCATTCCAGAAACAATTCTATAGGATGGATATTATCGGTATCACTTTTTCAAAATGAGGAAACTGAGATACAGAGATGTTAAGTAAATCACTGTAGGAACACGATTAGTACGTATGTGATTTGGGATTCCAACACAGTTCTGCTGATTCCAAAATTATTCTTTTATCACATGGTTTCCATGCAGAAGCTTTATCTTGATTCAGTCCCTACGTATCCCGGATTATCAAACAGAATCCCTCGATATCCAATACCATGTCGTCTCCGCCACTTTTTCCCTGCCTTGTAACTCTGTTTTCTTCATTGCACTTAACCACCATCTGAAATTATGTCCAGTTGTTTGCTCAATTTTGTTCTTCTTCTATTAAAAAGTAAATTATATGGCTGAAATAACCTTGTTTATCTTCCCACTCTTGTATCCCCAGAGTCTATTTTATTGAGGAGGCACTCAATACTATTTTTGAATGAATGAGTATTTGGAGAAGCAAGGATTAGGTTGTCCATTTAAAAAATGTTTGCATGTCTAATAATCCAGTTGCTCCTACTTATTCTTGGTGAGGCAGGATAGTAAGAAGCTACAAAAATTCCTTGGCAAATGGAATGAGGAAACAGACAGATAAATGGTTGAGCAATTTGCAGATAGATAATGAAGCACAAGGTCTTACTTCCCTAACCAGGACACGTAGGAACAAATATTTTACACATTCCAGTCCATGCTGGAGCAGACCTGCCTTGGTCTTGGTCCCTGTTTGGTGACATTCTTGGAAGGTAAAACTAACCAGAGAATGACCCTTATCCCTCTATTAACTCCTTTTGATTCATCAGCATATCAAAGTACACATCTGGAGAGCTGATGAATATTCATATTGACATCCTCTCTTAAGACCTCACTTGAAATTCCTGCCTTTAGAAAACATATAAAAGCCCTTAAGATGAAAGACCCAGTGCTCTATCTCTCTGGCACACACCTGCGTCTCTCCCCACCCTTCTTTCCACAGGTGTGCATCTTTGCTTTCTTCCTCCTAAGCTCTAAGTCTAAGGGTTCCCAGGAGACTTGCAACTAGGGGAGCAGTAGGCAGCAAAAGCTCCTCCCAGGCTAATCCCCTGAACCTGTCTCCAAGGGTCCCCCTTTTGCCTCTGTAACTTGTTTTTTGAATCCACGCAACCCAGCTGGCTCACTTCTCTGCCTCCGTGTCTTTCTTTCTAAAGGGCCAATGAAGCCTAGCCTAGGCTTGATTCTTCCTCATGTTTCAAAGGGCCAAAGCAGGATTCACTCCTGTTGCTATGTTCTTGCCTTTTCTATCTTAAGTTCTTCCTTTGTTTCACTGTCACCAGCTTCAATAAACGTACTCTCAAAATCACCATTTCATGTTGTGAAATCAAGAACCCACACATTCCAGACTGTGCCAGGGAAGACCTGCCTTGGATCTGGTGACATTGGTCTCTCATAGATATTACTTATTCTTCTTCTCCATGACTCATGTATGTTAGTTATCCACCAAAAATATACTGTTTTCTATAACTTGGTTATTTTTCATAATCCAGCATGGCATAGACTTGATTTAGTACATTTGTTCTTGTAATTTTAAAAATTATACTTCTGTGTCTAATATATAAACAAAGTAAATAACATACAAAACTTTATGTGTACAGATTCCATATTTTTGTTAAAAAAAGTCTACACCCACATATTTAAAAGGTTATATAGATACATATATTAAGATGACATTATTCTCTAACACTTAAGAATTATTTTTATTTCCTCTTTTTCCTTTTTCTATATTGCTAACTATTCTGAAATTCTATGAAAGTATTGCTTTTGGACTCAGAACAAAAATATTACTAAAACACTTTACATAAAGACAGTCAATGTCCAATTAGTGTGATAATCAATTAAATCAGTTCTCTTAAGACTTGAGTCATTTTAGTGTTGAGTACAAGTGATCCAAAACAAGCAGAGGTGTGGAGTGGTCCAGTATTGAAACTTCATATAGACATTGCCTAAACTTGACCTCTAACATTTCCAGCATTTGTTTGAGCATCTTCCTTGCTGCTTTAGTAGCTAGGAATGGAGAAAAGCAACAGATGGTGACAGTATGACTGTCAGGATGCCAAGCTCAAAAATGGAATTGCTACTTCAAGACTATTTTCCAGGGATACAGTAATATCTCAAAAATGTAAGCACAAAGCTTACCAAAATGCAAATGTTTGGGGATTTTTTACAAAGGTGATTATATAAGATCTTATAGTTTAACATAAAGCATTTAGGGTAAGTTAAGATAAAAGCAAAAATTTAATCAAATTTCCAAAGTTGAGTACAGATTTTTTCCCCTAGACTTTCTTAAAATTAAAATAGAATTTGACAGAATAATTCATTTTTATTATTATTTATAATAAAGATCCATGGCCATCATAGATCTTTTACCTTTTACCCTATGGCCCCAAACATTAATATCTAACTATCAATGACTATATTTTCAGAGAATAACAGTCAACATTACCTTTAGCTTAAATAAAGTGTAATTCATAAAGTTAAAGTTTCTGTTGAAAAAATTTATAATAATACCTTCCCAAAGCAAACTGAATGACTTATGGTAAATTTTAAAGTGTTTGAGATTTGAAGTCAGACAAATTAGGATTTTAATTCTGCCTGTTGCACTTACTACTAACAGCGTAACCTGGAGGAAGTACCTGATCTGGGGCCTTGATTTTCTGGTCTGTAAATTGGCAACAATCATGAGTTTCTTTCGAGTTTAAAGGTTTTAAGTTCAAGCTTTACTGACCTAGTTCCTTCCACCATTACTATATGATGAGATTTCTGTAATATAGTTTCTGCACACAATTACCTTTCTTGAAGCTCACAGTTAGAAGTACATAACAAAGAATGGCACAAACCAATAATTCCCCAATTTTGCTTTGAAGATTATGGTACCCAAACTCTAAGATAGTCCCCAGTGATCCCTGCCTTCTAGTACTCATTCCCTCAGCAGGCCCCGTCCCATAAATGTGGGCTAGAGCTGGCGACATCTCTAATGAATAGAATAAAGTGTAAATGATGGTGTGTGACTTGGAGACCAGGTCATACAAGGCAGTGTAGTTGGTATGTCTCTCTCCCCCTTCACATGCTCTGGGGGAGCAGTGTTGTGAGCAGCCTATGGAGATATCCAGTTGCTGCGGAACTGAAGCTTCCAGCCCATAGCCCTGTGAGTGAGCTTGGAAGTGAATCCTTCATTCAGCTCAGTCAAGCATTCAGAGACTCAGCCCTGGCTGACAGCTTGACTTCAGTATCCTCTCAGGCAGAACCACACAACCAATCTGCTCCCAGATTCCTGACCTTCAGCACTGTGTGACATCATAAACATTGCTTGTGTTAAGCTGCTAAATGTTGGGGTGATATGTTATGTAACAATAGATAACTAATACACAGACCAAATCCCAAATCCAAAGTTGGTAGGGTCTACATACAAAATGCCATTTTCAAGGAAGTCAGAAGTTTTTATACTATTACTACATTTACTTGAAAATCAAAGAAAAGAATTTGTTTTAACAAATGGACTACCATATCAAGACATGGCAGAGATATTTCTCTCAGACTTTTTTTGTGTGTGTGTTAATCCTCACCCAAAGATGTTTTTCCCATTAATTTTTAGAGATAGTGGAAGGGAGGCGTGGAGGAGAGAGGGAGAGAGAAAAAAAGAGAGAATGAGAGAGAGAGAAAAAAACATTGGTGTGAAACACATTGATTATCTTCCTCCTGAACATGCCCTGACTGGGACCAGAGATCAACCTGCAAGCAAGGTATGTGCCCTTGATGGGGAGTTGAACCCATGACCCTTCAGTGCATGGTCCAATGCTCTAACCATTGAGCCCACTGGTCAGGGCACTCTCAAACTTTTATACTCGTTCCTTCTAGGAACTTGGGACAAGTGTCCCAAACTATATTGAAAGACAACTGAGTCATACCCAACATTACAGGAAACTGTCTTACATACATTTAGGATTTTGGATTTAGTATTTATTATTTGACTCCAAATACATTTGACACATAATAATTCAAAATTTCCCAAGGCCTACATTTGAATCACACTTTCTGTGAGTTATGGGCCTGCTGCTCTGCAGCTCAACACAGACTTCTAATTCTCCATCATATAAGCAGTCACCATAATGAAGTATACAAGCTACAGTATTTTTCACAAATTGGAGATGTTCTAGCAACATAATATCCTGGGCCCAACAGATTGCATGAATTTATGCCTTTCTCATTGGCAAATAGTCTAGTCACAGGACATAACCCAGGCACCTTACTTTTCTTCTATGTCAGAATGAATTTGCCACCTATTGCTACTATTGGGAGAATTTATAGTATGACTTGTCACTCATTTTGTACAAGAATCAAATTCCTGAGGCTAAGTTGTAAGTCCTCACATCCTCATTTTCTTATTTTCTTATTTTCTTTCTTTCTTCCTTTCTTTCTTTCTTTCTTTCTTTCTTTCTTTCTTTCTTTCTTTCTTTCTTTCTTTCTTTCTTTCTCTTTTTCTTTCTCTCTTTCTTTCTTTCTTTCTTTCTTTCTTTCTTTCTTTCTTTCTTTCTTTCTTTCTCTTTCTTTCTTTCTCTCTCTCTGTCTCTCTCTTCTTTCTTTCTTTTTCCTTCCTTCCTTCCTTCCTTCCTTCCTTCCTTCCTTCCTTCCTTCCTTCCTCCATTCCCTTCCCTCCTTTTCCCATTCCATTCCCTTTTCTTCCTCCTCTTCTTCCTCTTATCCCTTCTCTTTCTCCTTCCTTTTCTTTATTCCTTTCCTCAATTCCATCCTGAGGAGCAAACCATTTATATTCTACCCTTTATTAAAATGGCAAAGTCTTCCTAATCCCAGTTTTCTCAGATTTTCCCCCAGAATATAATAGTCTTCATTTAGCAATCTATGCTGAACTTGCTGAACTGGAAAGACCTATAGCTGCTTCCACTCTACTGTTTTCACTGACATTCCTGGGTTCTCTCCTTCCAGATGTTGTGCCTTGTGTCCTGATGAATATCTTGGGGATCCAAGGATAAGAGCAATGGAATTTCCAGCACACATTTGGTTAAATCCATTGTTGTTGTTTTGATTTCTACGGTAGCACTGACCTTAAAGACATTCACATTCCCTCTATATTGAATTTGTACAAAAAAATCCCATGAATAGTTTCTTAATTAAGCTTCTGGAACATAATTAGCATTCTCTAGGATAAACATTTTAATTGTGTTGTCCTCTCTTTGGAGTAAACAACCTATGTATTTTATTTATTATGAAACAAAGAAGAAAAAATTTCATTTGTGGACAAATGCTCTTATGAAATGCTTTGAGAAAGCAATTAGGAATCAGGAAAGGAAGAGGGACACATGCATCTTTCCTTCCTGGTTATATATCTCATTCTAAACGCATTGTCTTAGTGATGTCAGAAGTGAGTGAGAGAAAGAAATATAGGAGAAGGAAAAAAGTGATCTCTCCCTCCGAACTAGGAAGACTTAGAAATCACATACACATTTTGGAGGTAGGAAATGGCTTTTCACTCTACCTAGGAAAAAAACACACCAATAATTTACCTAATTTGGAAAATGATATCTATTAGCACTACTCATTTGGAATAAAATGGATTCAATAAATAATTCTTTGGTACCACTGCAATATTCCTCAAGCAAAATAGCCTGTGTGTGTGTGTGTGTCCTATCTAATAATGAACAAACATGGTAATTAACTGTACCTCCGACATGCTTCCCATTGGCTAATCAGGGCGATATGCAAATTAACTGCCAACCAAGATGGCGGCCGGCAGCCAGGCAGCTGAAGTGAACAGGAGGCTTGCTTGCTCCAGTGATGGAGGAAGCCAAGGTTCCCTGCCTGCCTTGCCGGCCTTTGAGCTGCAGATTAAGAAACACTGTCACAATTATAGAAGCTAAACAAAACCCAGAAACCTGCTTTCAGCCGTAAAAGCTGAAACGAGCAGGACCGAAACAATGTTGCAATTATAGAACCCAAACAAACCCTAGATTCCTGCTTTCAGCAGCCGAGGCCTCAGGCTGGAGCTGAGCCTCACAGCTAAAGCCGACTCTCAGCTCCAGTCACAGCCATAGAAGGTAAATAAATCCCAGAATAAAAAAAAAGAAAAAAAGGAGAGGTTGGGAGCTTCAGTCCCCTGCCAACATGATAACGGCCCTCAGCCCCTCACCCAGGCTGACCAGGCACCCCAGTGGGGACCTCCACCCTGAAGCAACAAGATGGCGGCTAATTTGCATACTGAAGGTGGGCGGCAGTGGGCAAGGCTGTCCGCGGTCTGGGACCCGGATCTGTTACCCTGCCGGGCGGGGGGCAGTGCTTGAGGCTGACTGCTGTCCTGGGACCAGATCTGTGACCTTGCTGGGCGGGGGGCAGTGCTTGAGGCCATCCGCAGTCTGGGACCCGGATCCGTGACCTGGCGGGCGGGGGGCACTGCAGGAGGCTGTCCACGGGACCAAGACACGGATCTGTGACCGGGCTGGGCGGGGAGCAGTGCTTGAGGCTGTCTGCAGTCCCAGGACCCGGATCTGTGACCCTGCTGGGTGGGGGGCAGCGCTTGAGGCTGTCCGCAGTCCCGGGACCTGGATCTGTGACCCTGCCAGGTGGGGGGGCAGTGTTTGAGGCTGTCCGTGGTCCCGGGTCCTGGATCCATGACCCTTCCTGGCAGGGCGGCAGCTCGCACAGGGGCAGATCGGCCAGGGTTGGGCAGGGCAGGACGCCTGGCTTCTGCCCAGTCCCAGTCACTCTGGGTCGGTGAGCAACTCAGAGAGCCTCTGGACAGGGGAGGCAGGCCGGCGGAGGGCGGCCTGTACTCCCCACATGGTGGTGGTGACAGCTGTGAGCGCGCCAAGCAGAGCCTGCAGGCTGAGCTGAAGTAGTGCCTGCAGGCCATCAGTGCCCAGGAGTGGCTGTGCAAGATCCGCCTCCTGGCCCAAAGGTGCAGAATCGCAGGGACAACCACCATGGCGGGCCAGACTGATGTCCTCCTGGCCGCGCCATGGGGGTTTGCGGATCTGCAAAGCCAGAGGCCTCCGGTGTGCACATCCCCCCCTGGCGTGCGAACATCCCCCAGCACACTGTCACCCTCCCACACCTACAACAGTTGCAAACCAAGGCATACACCAGTTCCCCCCGCCTCTCCACCGCACTTCCATCAACCCAGCATGCCTTACACCCCCACATGATGTGCACACATCCCCTCTGATGCGCTCACGTCCTTTGGAGAGTGTCTGGGTGTTCTGGGTGCTGAGGGTGGGCACCTGTGAGATGACAGTGAGAGGGCGGAGTGGTGATGCCCTTTTCCCACAGAGGCCAGTGCAGCTAAGAGATCACCTCTGGGGGGTTAATGCAGGTGCTGAGGCAGGAGCAGGTGCAGATAGACACACCTGGTGGGCAAGGGCGGCCCTCACTGAGGTGCCTTCGGTCAGCGGTCAAGATCAAGAACCCAGAGGCGGAGAGGAATTCCGTCCTCTCAGTGAAACAGTGGGATAGTCGGGGATACTGTGGAGGAGGAATGTGCACTTTGGGTGCCAGCACCCATGAGCAAAGGCTTCCCTGACTGAGCCTTGCTTGCTTGGTGCCTAGCGCACTCCCGCCGGGCAGCGGGTGACAGGATGTGCTTTTCTGAATTAATGAGAGAAAACGTTGATTCTCCTGCTGCCCAGGAAAATGAAAAGTGAAGTGGGGAGACATCTGGGGAGAGAGCAAGGTTCCCTGTCTGGGGGTTCCAAATCTGCTGTTGGTTTCTTTCACCGCTGACTAGAGATATACAGGGTGTCCCCCCAAAATGTATACACACTTTGAATACCTACTAATTCCAATGGTTTTAAGTATAAGAAAAAAACAACAATGGAGCTGTTATCTGTTAAAAGTGTGGGTACAAACAGGTAGTTGGACATTTCCTGAGGGGTCTCAGATTGGAGAGGGTGAAGGCCAGACTGAGGGGCCCCTTTCCGCCTCCTACCCCAGTGCACAAATTTCATGCACTGGGCTACCAGTAATCTAATAAAAGAGAAACATGCAAATTGACCATACCTCCGCTATACCCACAAGCCACGCCCACCAACCAATCAGGAGCAAATATGCAAATTAACCCAATTAAGATGACAGCGGCCACAGAGCTGGAGTTGCTCCCAGCAATGGAGGAAGCCAAGTTTCCCGCCTGCCCTGCCAGGTCCTGAGCTCCACTCAAGGCTACAAAGTTTCAATTATAGAAGATAAATAAATCCCAGCCGAAACCGGTTTGGCTCAGTGGATAGAGCGTCGGCCTGCGGACTGAAAGGTCCCAGGTTCGATTTCGGTCAAGGGCATGTACCTGGGTTGCGGGCACATCCCCAGTGGGGAGTGTGCAGGAGGCAGCTGATCGATGTTTCTCTCTCATCGATGTTTCTAACTCTCTATCTCTCCCCCTTCCTCTCTGTAAAAAATCAATAAAATATATTTAAAAAAAAATAAAAATAAATAAATCCCAGATACCTGCTTCCAGCCCGTGGCCATGGTCAGCCTGAAAACAGCCCTCAACCCCTTACCCAGGCTTGCCAGGCACCCTGGCAGGACCCCCACCCTGATCCAGGACACCCTTCAGGGCAAATCAGCTGGCCCCCACCCGTGCACCAGGCTTCTAGCCTATATAATAAAAGGGTAATGTGCAAATTGACCCTAACAGCAGAACGACTGGGAATGACTAGTCACTATAACACACACTGACCCCCAGGGGGCAGATGCTCAATGCAGAAGCTGCCCCCTGGTGGTCAGTGCACTCCCACAGGGGGAGCTTTGCTCAGCCACAAGCCAGGCTGACAGCATCACAGTGGTGATGGTGGGAGCCTCTCCTGCCTCCTCAGCAGCGCTAAGGATGTTCAACTGCAGCTTAGGCCTGCTGGCAAGTGGACATCCCCCAAGGGATGTATCACTGCCAGCTTCAGCCCAATCCCCCGGGGAGCAGGCCTAAGCCAGCAGGTGGACATCCCCCGAGGGGTCCCAGACTGTGAGAGGGCACAGGCTGGGCTGAGGGACCCCTGAGTGCACCAAATTTGGGGGGCCTCTAGTATATATATAATACATGAACACCCTGGCCACACAAAGACCTATCATTTATTTCATCAAGGTCATTTTAGTCACCAGAATATCTCCCTTTCATCATCTACACTCCATTCCTAAATTTCTTTTCTGGATAGATGAACCTTCAAACCAGCCGATACTTGATTGAATGTTGACCCTTTGTTTTTTAGTAAGCTGAACATTATTGATTTATTTTAAAATAATTCCACTTCCCAGGTTTTTCTACTAAATCACTATGTGCATAAGTAATGTAAGTGGATTATAGGAAACATTAGCACTAGCAATTGTTGCAAACTATCAAAGCCACAGAATGGTTAGAAACAGTTTAAGAGTAGTTAGGGAAGGATAATGCAGTGAAATAGCCTATTGCATCTTTGTTATCATCACCCGCCCCCGCAAAAAAAAGCACATCTTTTTCATGACTTTCCAAACCACAAATAAACTAAAAGTGAAATTACATGCCAGAATTCTTCACTGATGCTTTTTATCCTGCATGATATTAAATTAACTAGACAGTATATGAGATTACAAGGTAGAACAAACCTCTTGAACTATAATTCAGGGTGACTTTAAGAGTTCACAACTATGGGTATATGATGGCTACTAGAGAAACTATTTCCCATGAGCTCTAGCATTATCACAGGCATATCCAAATACAGCGACATCATTAACATCATTTACCTTTACTAAATACATGGATTGTACCTTCAAAACATCTGTTACTCATGTAAATGCAGAAAATTTGTTCAAGTATTTCAAGAGGCAAATGACTCACAGATTTTCTCTTAACAAGAGCTCATCTTGCGTCTCAATTTATGATTTTTATTGAATTACTGACATTGCTCTCCATGCATTTCTCAAATAAAATCAGAGGCTCCATATTAATTGTCTCTATTTCTAGATACCCCAAATAAAGACTGGAATATAATAAATATTCAATGTAGGCTATTTGAAAACATCAATAAGTGGGTCTTTTATTCTTAATACTAAGTAAAGTGTCCTATATATAGCAGATAAAAATTTTTTTAAAAGGAAAAAAGCTTGTTAAATTTCATTATATTTTGTCCAGAGAGAGGTTACCAAAATGCAAACATGGCTTCATTGAATTATCTGCTCCAAAATATAATCAACATATTTATATTGCATATCAACATATGCAATATCAGTTAGCTACTGATCTGTAGTTTTAATATGGAGCCTCCTATAGTAATTTTAAACTTGAGAGGACTATCATCTAAACAGTGTATCAACCTCAGTATGTATTTAAGCCATGATACCTCCACAAATTGGGAACCTCAGGCCTGGGTTGCATACCCTAAGAATATAAGCAATGGGACCATTGCACCATCTTGACTAATAAAGAGCAATGTTTGTTCAGTGATGTTAGGAATATTATCCATCAACTACTCCCAAACCATCTTATTTACTCCAATGACAGAAAACCACCCTCCACCTATGATACTTCTTCCCTTTCAGTGGACTCTTCATGTTTTACAATGTGAATAAAGTGACCAGAGACTTTTCATAAGTATTGCTTACCTGTATAAAGAGATTAAGTCATATCTGCTTAGAAGAGATTTTCACAGAAGGCAGGAGGCTCAGTATAGGATGTGATTTGCTATACTTGTAAGACCTGCCTAAAGCAATTTTTAATTAAAATATTTATTAAGCACCTACTATGCACTATGTACTGTGCAATGCACAGAGGATGCAGGCAAAGCTTTCTATTCCTTGGGCTCATCATATTCAAGAGGAAGCCAAGAAACAACAATAAAGTAACAAAAAAGAAATATTAGAGAGTAAGAAGTCTTGTGGTAAAAAAAAAAGTCAATACAATCCAAAGATAACTATTCATCATTAGTTTTCTTCTTCTTTTTTTCAGCATCAACCACAGAGAAAAGCACCAGCATATACATCAGTTAAGTGCAATACTTACCACCACAATTACATTTGCTGCAGGGATTGGAAGGTTTTCAACTTCAAGATCTTGACCGGCCACGGCCAACAGATTGAGAGATGGATCATACGCAGGCCTAAGAAATGCTGACTTAACAATTTGGTGGTTTTTATTTATTTGAGTTTCAGAAGAAGAATGTTTATATATCTTCTGTGGAGCTATATCCAGGTTCTTCTCAATGTCTTGTGAATGGTGATAAAGAAATGCTGGCTTCCCACTCCTCTTATGATGAATTGCCAAAATGTGATTATTGTTTCCTGAAAAGCACCCTGAAAGGGGGAAGAAACAGAAACAAAATTCAAAGACCTTATTTAGTAAGATCAGTAGAAAGATCTGATATACAGAGTTGCTTGTTCTAAGCAGCTTTAAGACGTGTGAAGGATTTAGATTAGTCTCCTTTTCCACTGCTTTGTTATTCCCAACAAATTGAACACATTTGTTGGTATGGAGGCATCTCAGAAACTCTGGGTGGGCAGAAGTGGGAATAGTTTGAAAAAGTCCTATTTATCAGATATTTTAATAACTCTTTTAAGCAGGAATTTCCTCCTTTATTTAAACCCACAGTTCCTACACCCTGTTGTACTTCTATTCCAGGATGTCCTACCTGTTCCTCAAATGACAACAATTTACATCATATTAAAGCTTTCCTTCTTTAATATTCATGAGTATATATGAATATTTATAGAGTATTTTAAAATCACTGAAAGCAGGTATCTGGGTACATTCATTGTGGTAGCAACATCCAGTTATGCAACAATACCCATCCTTTCCTTCTTACTGAGCAATATGGCCATCCAGATAAAGTAATACATTCACCCTTATTTCTTCTGTTAGGTAAATATTCATTAAATTGAATAATTCTTTCTTTTACTTGTCATTGGTCAGAGAAGGAAAGAGCAAACATATACATGTTAGTCAAAAGAGTATCACTAATTCAAATATCAATTAGAAAAAAAATTAGATCTTTTACATAAAATAATAACCAGGGTGAGCAGATCCCACATATTAATGCCCCTAACATAGTACCTAGCAACCGTAGATACCCCAGATATGCCTATGGCAACACGAAATTGTACAAATATTGTTCATAGAAAATTACTCTCCCAGCAGAATCTGGGGTGGACTGAGTTGTATGGCCCCAGGGCAGGGACCATTTTCCCCTCACATGCCTGACTGAAGCACAGCCCTCTCTTCACAAGGTCAAACATTGGTCTGTTTGGCCTGATAAGCTCTCTGGCCTCACCCTGATGACTTCTTGAGACCCTGCCTCAACTCTACAATGTGCAAACACCCAGTGGGTGGCAGCTAGACTAGGTATACCTAGGGATATTTGCTGAGTGGCTCAGACCCAGCACTGGCACCAAGTTTGAAACTGAATCAATCTGGTGAACACCACTTGCCCCTACCTGGTGACCCACTGTGAACCTACATCATGCAACTCAAGTACTACCAGAGGCTCTTTCGGTGACTTAACCTAAAAGGCAGTCCGCAGGCAGAGGCAAATGGAGGTGGATCTCAGAGTGCCTTCATACTTTTGCTGACCTGCCTCCCAGCCCAGCACTGGTAAGAGGGCCTTGTGCATGTGTACATCGATAGAACAGAATAAAGAGCCCAGATATAAAGCCATGCCTTTATGGTCAATTAATATGTGACAAGGGAGGCAAGAACATACAATGGGCTAAAGATAGTCTATTATAAACTAGTGTTGGGAAAATTGGACAGATACATGCAAAGAAATGACACTAGACCACCTTCTTATAAGATACACAAGAATAAACTCAAAATGAATTAAGCACTTAAATGTTAGACTCAAAACCATAAAAATCCTAGAAGAAAATATAGGCAGTAAAATCTCGAACACTTCCTATAGCAATATTTTTTCTGACATATCTCCTTGGTTCAGGGAAACAAAAGAAAAAATAAATACAAGGGACTACATTAAAGTAAGAAGTCTGTGCACAGCAAAGAAACCATCAACAAAAGGTAAAGAGAACCCACTGAATGGAAGAACATATTTGCCAATAATATAGCTGATAAGTGGTTAATATCCAAAATTTATAAAGAACTTATCAAACTCAACACCAAGGAAACAAGCAATCCTATGTAAAAATGGCAAAGGACTTGAATAAACACTTCTTTGAAGAGGACATACAAATGGCCAATAGACATATGAAAAGATGTTTTGAATCACTAATCATCAGAGAAATGCAAATAAAAACCATAATGAGATAGCACTTCAAACCTGTCAGAATGGCTATCATTAATAAATCAACAAACAAGTGCAGGTGAGAATGTGGAGAAAAGGGAACCCTTGTGCACTCTTGGTGGGAATGCAGACTGGTGAGGCCACTGTGGAAAGTAGTATGGAGTAACCTCAAAAAATTAAAAGTGGAAGTACATTATGACCCAGTGATCTCACTTCTGGGAATATATCTGAGGAAACCTAAAGCACTAATTTGAAAGAATATATGCACCCCTATGTTCATTGCAGCCTTGCTTACAATAGCCAAGATTTGGGAGTAGCTTAAATGCCCCTGAGTAGTTAAGTAGATAAAAAAAAACACACCCACAAAAACAAAAAACAAAAAAAAGCTGTGGTACCTTTGCACAAAGGAATACTACTTTGTTGTAAAAAAGAAGGAAATCTTATCCTTTGTGACAGCATGGATGGATACGGAGAGTATTATTCTGTGTGAAATAAGCTAGTCAGAGAAAGACAAGTATCATATGAATTTCACTAATATCTGGAATCTAATGAACACAATAAAAAAATAGAAACAGACTCATAGATACATAGAACTGACTGGCAGCTGTCAGAGGGTTGAGGTGTTTGAGGGCTGGGTGAAAACAGTGTCAAGATGAAGCAAAAAAACCAAACAAATAGACACAGACAATGTTATGGCGATTACCAGAGGGAAATATGGGTGGGAGGAGGTAGAAGAGTGTAAAGGGGCGGGGGGTAGTAAATGGCGCTGAAGGAGACTTGACTTGAGGTGGTGAACACAGATGATATATTACAGACTTGTATACCAGAAACCTAAATAATGTTATTAACCAATGTCACCCCAATAAATTCAATTTTCAAAAAATAAAAAGAAAGCTACATATTGGGAGAAAATAACTGCAAATCACATATCTACCAAATTACTTGCAATCAGAAAACATAAAGAATCTCACAAAACTCAACAGTAAGAAGAGAACAAGCCAATTTTAAAATGGGGGCTTAAGATTTGAACAAACACTATCAAAGATAAAACATACATGGCAAATAATCACATAAAACTTTCCCAATTCTATTATCCAGTAAAGAAATGCATATTAAAATTGTGATATGATGCCACTATGCACCTCTTAGGTTCGCTAAAATAAAAAATAATAACAGTATGCAGTGCTGGAGAAGATTCAGAACAACAGAAAGTTTTATACCTTGCTGATGGGCATGCAAAATGGCAAAGGCACTATGAAAAATAGTTTGGCAGTTCCTTATAAAGTTAAACATTATATATATATATATATATATATATATATATATATCCCATGTTCAAAGGCTGTTAAATCGCATTGTTTACCCGTATCTTCAGAAAAAAATCACTCTACTGTCATGATAAACAACCTGCTTCCCTATTTATAATGGTCTGGCCCTCTAGCAACTTCAGCGCGAAATTATAGCTAATTTGCCTTCAAACGTCAGGTGGTCATAATAATCTGGCCACTCAATGTATACTTACCATATAGCCCAGCAATTTCATATCTATGTACTTACCTTAGAGAAATAAAAACTTATGCTCACACAAAAAACTATAAGCTAATTTCAATGGCTGCTCTAATTGCCCCCAAAAGGAAACAACTCAAGTGTTCTTCAATAAGTGAATAGACAAACAAACTGTGATACACCTATACAATACAATATTACTCGTCAATAAAGAGGAATGAACTATTGGTCCACACAACTTAGATGAAACTCAAAGGCACTAGGCTGAGTGAAAGAAGACAGTCAAAAAGTCACATACTATATGATTCCATCTATGTAACATTCTCAAAAAGAAAAAAAAAACACCTATAGTGATGAAGGACAATAGTTATTAGAGCTTAAGTGTTGGGGGATTGGGCGATAGTGTGAATGAGTTTTTTCTAGTGATCAAACTTTTCTGTATTGTGGTAGTAGTTACATGAATCTAAAATTCATAGGCTTATACACCAAAAATAGTCAATAGATTATACTATATTATGTATACTATATACCATATTTTGTAAGCTATTTTTTTCACTCAAAACTGTATCAAAACGTCCTTTCTTATCACTAAATGTAAATCTAAATCATTAAAAATTATTGATAAACTTAAAGAACATAGTTTCAGTGTGTGTGTGTGGAGTGGGGGAGAGAAAGCTAGAATTAATTGGATTGAGGAGTGAGTGGGAGGTGAAGGAGAAAACATATGAACGACCATTGCAACAAGTTGGTTATGATAAGAGATGACAGTGTGTTAACTGGAAGGGAAGGTAGGGTTAAGGGATTTGGTTCTTTTTTTGAGATAGGAGAGATTTGAGTACATTTAATAAATGAAAGGAAGGAGCCAGCTGAGAAGGAGTGATTGAAAACAGGAGAAAGCAAGAGGAATAATCATTAGACTGAGTTCCCCCAGAAGATCAGAGGAGTGGGATCCAGAGTACAGGCAGGAGGATGAGCTTTGAATGGGAAATTAAAGGGAGGTATTTCTTCTATTATAATACTAAGGGTCCAATGCATGAAATTCATACAAGAGTAGGCCTTCCTTTCCCCCGGCTGCCGGCACCAGTTTCCCTCTGGAACCCAGGACCCAGGCTTCCCTCCGGCCACTGGCAGGCACCTGGGACCTGGCTTCCCTCGCAGCCCCAGCTTTGTCCAGAAGGTCATCCAGAAGGTCGTCCAGAAGGTCCTCTGGAAGGACGTCTGGTCTAATTAGCATTACACTTTTATTATTACAGATTCAGATAGGGTATGTGGTGAAATGGCTGTAACCTATAAGGGTCACAGGGACTAACAAGGAGATAGTAAGATCACCCCCCAACAAATTTATGGCTTAGAGCCTGCAGAGACCAGCTAGTTCCAAGAGGCAACTAATTTCACCTTACTGTGACCCCTTGCTTCATTATAGAGACAGAAAGTCCATAAAAGGCCACAAAAGGGCCCACCAGCTCTTCTGAGAAGTCTCCCCTCTCCTCCCTACTAGCAAAGTCCTGAATATTCATCACCCTTATTAAATGCCCTACACCTGGATTAAAAGAGCCTCAATAAAAGAAGTAAATACCATTAGGTGGGTCTGTGAATTAGACCACTCTTTCGCACTTCACTAATAAATGCACTTTCACTTTAAAGTTTATGCTGGCTCTCGTTTAAATTCTTAACTTCCTGCATGAAGCTAAGAACCCACAGTGAGTTGCAGACCTTGGGGTCTGGGACCCCTGGAGCACCCGCACCACTATGGGGAATGGAGGAGATCTGGGATGTTAATGGTTTTGAAGGTAGAAGCTGAACAAGTTATCTTCTGATGTCTTCTATTTTCTCTGGGTAGGAGGGGATGAAGTCATTTCATAAGAGAGTGAGGACAAGGGAAGAAAGATGGGGGTGGGGTCAAAAGAACAGAAAAATTGAAATAGTTTTTGTAAAGATTGAGGGATAAAGTTGATATAAGATGTGTAGTAGAATTTGTCAATTCCTTAAGAGCTCAATGACCATTTTCTTCACCTGGAGGGGATAAAGTGTCTCTCAAAATGTTTAATAAGTAGCTTGTCAAATATACTCATCTGCATTTAAAATAAAAGTACTTTTTATCATAGAAGCAACATTTACACAAGAATAATCCATTTGGGTGGTCAGAAAATTCCACAATTGAGATTTCAATCTGGAAATGACCTTGATAATCTCTGAAGAGATTTTTAACAAATGAAAGAGAAGTGTATGAAATTGCCAACAATTTCTTCTCTAGAAAGGAGACATAAGTGGGTAATAACCCTTGGAAATTTTTATATCATAAATGATGATACTCTCATTTGATCTGTAAATGCCTCTCAGGAAAAGTTAAACATACACAGAGAAGCACCAGTGAAAGTTTATATAAAACATGCCTATTAGTAGTATTGCCAAACAAAAGAAACATACTTTTTAAAACAGGAATGAATTAAGAGGTAAGGGGCATAGATCATTTAAATTGCCTCCCCCATCATGCTTCTCTCGTGGAGGTGAACTTGAACAATTCTCTTCATCATCGTTGAGACTTAGCTTTTTTTTTTTCATCAAAAAATGAAGGTTATTCTTACATATCACTAGATTAGAAATGCACTTCAGTAAAAAAGAAGCCCTGATTCAATTAGGCTGGACATGGTGCTGATTTTTTTCCTAAAAAGAAAAGTTTTTCCTTAAGTACAAGGAAAGACCCTTTGGGGACTCCCAGGAGCAGGGATCTCCAGCAGTGATATCCTTGGATGTAAGGGGGCTAATATTAATACTACTAGAGACCCGGTGCATGAAATTCATGCACTGGGGGAGGGGGGGAGGAGGGAGAGGGTGTCCCTCAGACCAGCCTGCACCCTCTCCAATCTGGGACCAGGATTGGGCCTAAACTGGCAGTCGGACATCCCTCTCACAATCCGGGACTGTTGGCTTCTAACCGCTCGACTGCCTGCCTGCCTGATCACCCCCCAACTGTCCTCCCTGCCAGCCATCTTGTGGCGGCCATCTTGTGATGATGTAAGGGTACAAGGGCCTGAGGGCCACCTAGGCTTTTATTAGCATAGATTCTTCCAGTTTTTCTGTATCTTTTGGTATCAGTAATCTAAGAGGTCATCAGTACTAATCTCCAGTTAAAAGTACCCACAGAAATTACATGGAATCTTCCAGATAAACACTCCAGCCTTCCTAAGATGTGCAAATGAGGTCTGTTAGCATAACCTCCCAGGTAGAACTTGCTCATTCCTACTGATCTTAATAGTAACCTACATCAGTGTTTTGAAAAATTCCATTATGACTGTCTCTCTATAAAACCAGTTTTGTAAAATTCCGTTTGTGTGCCTTAATAATGTTCCAACCTATATGTCTGTATGTGTATGTACACACATTCGTTTTGTTTTATATCCTAACACCAAACAAGCAATATGACAAAAAAAATCATCTTCAAACCATTTATTGTCATAAAAAAGTGAAAAAATATTAAAATAAAAGGAGGGTCTTTACAAGATAACAATGATTGAATTTACAAAAATCATAATCATAGCCCTCCCCAAAAAGACTTGGAGAAGCTTGTATTGAAAGAACAGCTTCTTCAAGGAGTGATTTTCCTAAAATCTAATTGATGCACTGGTCACAAGATGTGAAAACACAATCCCATGAGGAGGTGCTGTGTTATTCTCTAGAACTATTTAAATGCTGCACATGTTTAGCCAGTGACTTGTCTAATATATTTACAATAAACATAAATCAACACCAAAGTCATTAGTCTATTTTTATAGAACTAGCTCCATTTTCCTCTATGTAGGCGAGGACCTGAGTCCTGCAGGAATAAAGAATGATTTTAATTAAGGCATCTTGTAAAATTTCCTGCATATTCTTTGATATTAATAGGCCCCATTTTCTACATATTCTGTTAGAAACTGTGGTTCCTACGCCTGCTACTCTAGGCATCCCTTATTCCTTCCTATTTATCCCACTGATGAAAAGCTGAGCAGCACAGTGGAAAACTGTCTGGGAGTCACAGAACTGACAGGAAAACTCCGCTGTGTGCTCTGTGCTGGGGTAACATTACAGTGAAAGGGTTTCACGTTTCCTGATTTTTGCCCAGCTTTAATTGAGTTATTTTTCATTTGGTAGATATATGTTCCAGGATGGAACATAATACAGTTAGGACAGCATCCTGTGGGACAAAGTGACTAGACATAGCCATGAAAAGGAAGTGGGGTGAAGACCACTGTCCCCAGATTGCTGAAGGAAGTGAGATAGGTCTGTGCAGACAGAAGCTGTCAGCTGCCCCCAGTTCCTGAAGCACTGAGTCCAAGGATGCTCAAGGAGAAGTTGACAGGAGTAAATGCTACTGTCTCCTAAACTCTACACGGCCATTAAGAGAAGAGCTTCATCAAGATATGCCCTCTGGGGAAGTGGAGAAAAATGATCATATGGCAAGAAAGCGGAGAAATGCTAACCTCTGCAGAAATCATAGAATTGAGTTCTCCATGCACTCACTGAGTAGTAAAGCCCTACATTTGTACAAGTGAATTTCTACACATCAGTTATTGTTATGCAAACAGCCAAGATGTCATTATTTACAAATAGCTATAGAGATTTAAATCATTTCTGTTTTTTTATAGTGGCTGGGCAAGACAAAGAAAAAGTGTTGGCTTTAAGAATAATTCTCATAAATAGATGAGGAATTATAGTAACACAAAGCATAATGAACTTTACAATATATAAAGAATGAAAATATTGCCACAGTAATGATACTACAAAAACATAAACTCCCAAATATCAGAGCAGGAGGAGGGTGAGGAAGGCGGTCCCAGAGGCCACTTGAAGAGATCTTTGCCTGGTTCTCCTTTGCCTGCATTGAGAAACCGGAGGGGCACTTGGTAGGCCCTTCAGGTCAACACTTCTACACTCATAATTCCCTGGCAAATGAACAACATTGCTAGGGGAGGACCATGCAATTAGCAGCTACTTCTCTGGAGTAGATCAGTTTATCACATCTTTTCTAAAATGAAAAGAGACTGCTCTGCAATGGGAAGCAAGAACTACACTCTTTCACTGGGGTGGAGAGGAAGGAGAAAGTTGGAAATGGAGGATCAGCCTGAGCACACAGTTCCAGAGGGCAAACTTCAAGACCAGAGTCTGGGTGGGCAGGGAGGGGTGGGGTAGGGGACGGGGAGGGGAGGGGCTTCCAGCAGGGGGAGCTGATGTTGCAGGGTGAAGTATAGGGGACCAGGGGCACTTTTGCTTCAGGTACCCACAGGACAGGCCTAGACTAGAAGCATGGACGCTGCATCCATTGGGAATTCATGTTGACTCAGCCGAACTTAACTCAAGCGAAGACAGGATGCCTGATTCCCAGAATGCACACCTGCTTTCATGAAGCACAGCCCTCCCTGCCACACACACACACACACACACACACACAAGGTATATGGGCACGGTCTTCACACTGGAGTCCCCAAACCAAGCAACACAGTTTTCAAGGTGTCTGTGGACATGGAGAGAATTCAGCACCCAAAGTGGGACATTGTGGCCCATTGGATGTTGTCAGTTCAGATAGTTTGTAGAATGGGCTCTAGCTGCAAGACAAAGAAAAAGAAGTGTTGGCTTTATGAATAATTCTCATAAGATAAGGAATTATATTAAAACAGCAAATCCTACCTGAGCCCTGAGACTGAGAGATGAAGGGCTGACCTTGACTGCAGGGGCTCTTAAGTGTTAGAGGATTTTATTCTCTTACTAGAGGCCCAGTGCACAATATTTGTACACTTGGGGGGACAGTCCCCTCAGCCTGGACTGAGCCCTTTTGCAGTCCATGAGCCCTCAGGGGATGTCCGACTGATGGCGGGGAGCGGGCCTAAGCCAGTAGTAGGACATCCTTAGTGCTGCTGCAGAGGCAGGCTGCTGCGCTCACCAGCCATCAGCCAGGCTTTTGGCTGAGAGGTGCTTCCCCTTTGGGAGTGCACTGACCACCAGGGGGCAACTCCTGTGTTGAGCGTCTGCCACCTATTGGTCAGTACGCATCATAGCAACCGGTCCTTCAGCCATTCAGTCAATTTGCATTTTACACTTTAATTATATAGGAAGGATATACCTCAGTTTGGAAGACTGAATTTATCCTCTCCAACAAAAACTTGCTAATTATGCCTGAACATTTTTAATTTATAAGGCGAAGGTTCTACTAGTGAAAAATGAGCGCTTGCCAATTTCATTTTAGTAGCAGGAACTCTTTACAAAAGAAGGCTTTAAAGTTACTTCTTTTTAAGTTAAGGAAAGGGAGAATTTAAGCAGTAAATAGCAGAGTTGGGATTCAAACCCAGGTAGTCATATTATAGAGCCTAAGTTGTCGCTGTTGTTGTTTTTGATTGTTTGTTTTTTCACTATGCTACATGAGTTAGAGGATATTTTTGCTGTTTCTAAAGTACAAGCATGTCATTTCAGAACATGCTTTCTATCCTAACGTGTGAAATGATTATCTTATAGAAGCACCTGGTATAGAGTTTAAAACATCATAGGGATTTAGGAAATACCCATTTATATTTCCCTTCATTTCCTTTAATGAAATCTATTTGTCGCCACTCTAAATCCAATGTTAATCTTGAAAGGAGATCCTCTTATTATATTTTCATAGCTTCATTTAGTGCTCAGGTTTAGAGTAACAAACAGCATGGTAATATTTATAATTTAAGCACTCTAAGTATCAGGCATTTCCAGTTTGTGGAAGCAAATCACTCAGCAGGAACCAGTGGACATCTGATGGGAAATCCTGATGCTCTGGAGGTATCCAGGGAGAGCCCTGGCCCTGAGAACTCCTTTAAGGAGCTTCTTAACTGCTGGGGACTATTTAGAGCAGCAATTCTCAGCTTCCTAATGCCTTGACCCTTTAATATATTTCCTCATGTTGTGGTGACCCCCAACCATAAAATTATTGTGGTTGCTACTTTGTAACTGTAATTTTGCTACTGTGATGAATCATAATGTAAATATATGATATGCAGGCTGTATTTAGGTGACCCCTGTGAAAGGGTCGTTCGACCCCCAAAGGGGTCGTGACCCACAGGTTGAGAACCACTGCTTTAGAGGCACTGAAACAGCTGCCTGACTGTGAACTTGGATTTGCATAGAGGAGGGCAGCACCATGGAACAGTTTCCACAATTGAATTCTGAGTTTTCTGATGGACTCGAGGTCTCCACCAGAGTCAGACTGGGGCTCTACATAATAACTCAGAATTCCAGAAGAGTCTTGGCCAATCAGGTGCAGCTGGGTAGCTGGGCCTGGATATTGGGGAGGGATTAGTAGTTCCATGGACAGGTTGAAGCTGTTTGACCATCCCCAATATAGGGTCTTCCCGTCTCCATGCCCCTCCCTTTACATTCAAATGGCCCTGTTTCCTCAGTGTTCACAGAACCACATGCAGCCCTCCAGGTGAACCTGGAGCCCAGTGATCCGGAAGCTCCATGGGCTGCACAGAGTGAGCAGGAGAAAGTCAGCTGGTCAGCAGAGGAGAAGCACTGCCAGAGCGGTGATCCCACAGGAGGCCTGGGCATCTGCGCTGCAGGCCCGCCACATGCAGGAACCGCTCACACTGTGTGGGTCCCTGGAGAGACTAATTAGGGAGGTGGTTCCTCAGACAAGTCTGGACTACTTGCTAAGCAACAAAGTACGATAGGAACTAGATCGATCAGATTTATGGCATTTATGTAAATGTACTTATGTGCATATTTTCACTGACCATCAGGTAAACACCAGGAAACATTGTATTTCACATTCATTTAAATAGGGATTTGCTAAAGATAAGATGCTAGACACCATGTTTATTTGTTTGTTTGTTTTTAAAATCTTTATTGTTGAAAGTATTACATGTCTCCCTGCTTCCCACATTGACTTCACCTAGCCAACCCTGCCCCCTACCCAGGCCTTCACCACTCTATTGTCTGTGTCCAGTGGTTATGCATAAATGCATACAAGTTCTTTGATTGATCTCTTCCTGCCCATCCACCCTCCTCATTTTCCCTCTGAGATTCAACAGTCTGTTCCATGCTTCCATCTCTCTGGATCTATTAACATCATGTTTAAATGGAGCTTTTAACTAAGGTATTGGGAAAAGGATTTGAGGAAAACGGAATGTGGTATTTGTTTCAATGCAATTAAAAAATATTGTCTAAACTGTTGCTTCCTGTAAAAAAATAGTTTTGCTTTGTTGTTGGTCCATTCTGCTGCAATTTTAGTGGACATAAACATCTTAATGAATTGAAATGGAATGAGATTTGATTATGAGGAAAGTCTAGATACTCGTTCTGAGTAAAAAGGATTTAAATGAAAAGTGCTAATATTCACTATAAATTTGCTAATTGTCATTCTGTGGCAAATACTATTACAATAATGACACTCATAGTCACATTATTTTGTGAATAAGCATTAGGAAAGTTGATCATAAAATCATATTTACCATTAAATATTTTTCTTCAAAGCTATTAAAATCTTACATGCTAAGTGTGTCAGCGTTTGTAAGTGCTTTGAGGATGAGGAATGCACTTCTAGGCCAAAATCCTCTTTTAAAGGAAAAAATGTTTTTCTATCTTTTGACTTTACAAATAGCTTTTAAAAGGTTTAGCAATAAACTTACCATAAAACATAACACTCATGTTATCACTAATACTAATGGCAATAAATGGGCTTTTGACGTGTGATCCCATAATCTCATAAAAGTGGCTTTTTATAATTCATAAACCAGTCTCCATTCTTCAGGTATAAGCATGTCTCCCATAAGAAAAATGTGTGGGATCCAAAAACTTAATGGTTCTATAAAAACTTTGTCTATACATAAAAAAGAGAAAGAAACTATACAACCATCCAAATACTCAGAAATTTTCTATAACTTTGGGGGAGCAAGGCAGGGTTAGATTTTTATCATCTGGATTTATCAAACCCACTATCTCACACCCCCACCTGATTATGAATGTGTAAGGGGCTCATGTTTGTTATTAAAGTATCCTATCTAATAAAAGAGAAACATGGTAATTAGCCATACATCTGCTACCCTTCCCATTGGCTAATCAGGGCGTTATGCAAATTAACTGCCAGCCAAGATGGTGGCTGGAAGCCATGCACTGAAGCAAACAGGGAGGCTTGCTTGCTCCAGTAATGGCGGACTCCAACATTCCCAGCCTGACTTGCTGGCCTCTGAGCTGCAACTCTAAGCAACTATGTTGTAAATATAGAAGCTAAACAAAACCCCAGAAACCTGCTTTAGTCAGCCGGGCTTCAGCCAGCCGGACCGCAACATTGTATCAAATACAGAAGGTAAACAAAGTCCAGAAACCTGTTTTCAGCAGCTGAGCTAAAGCTGGCCCAGAATAAAAAAGAAAAAAGAAAAAAGGAGCGGTTGGGAGTTACAGTCACCTGCCAGCCTGAAAACGGCACTCAGCCCCTCACCCAGACTGGCCAGGCACCCCAGTGGGGACCCCCACCCTGATACAGGACACCCTTCAGGGCAAACCAGCCAGCCCCCACCCGTGCACCAGGCCTTTATTCTATATAGTAAAAGGGTAATATGCCTCCCGGCACTGGGATCAGCGGAGCCGCGAGGCCTCCAGGCACGGGGATCAGTGTGACAGGGGGCAGCGCCCAAACCCCCTGATCAGCCCTGCTCTGTGCCTGATAGGGGGGAGCTCCCCAACCCTCTGTTTGCCCAGCAGCTCTGTGTGTGTGACAGGGGGCGGGGCCACAACCTCCCTATCTGCCCTGCTCTGTTTGTGACAGGGGATGGTGCCCCAACCCCCTGATTGCCCAGCGGCTCTGTGTGTGACAGGATGCAGCGCCCTAACCCCCTGATGGGCCCTGCTCTGTGTGTGACAGGGTGCAGCGCCCCAACCCCCTGATCGGCCCTGCTCTGTGGGTGATAGAGGGCGGCGCCCCAACCCCACCCCCTCACGGGCCCTCCTCTGTGTGTGACGGGGTAGAGCCATAATCTCCCCATCGGCCCTGCCCTGAGTGTGACAGTGGTGGCACCCTAACCCCCTGATTGGCCCTGCTCTGTGTGTGACAGGGGGCGGTGCCCCAACTCCCCTATCGGCCCTACTCTGTGAGTCACATGGGGGATCTCCTCAACCCCCTGATCAGCCCTGCTCTGTGCATGGCAGGGGGTGGAGCCGCAACTTCCCTATCAACCCTGCCTTGAGTGTGACAGGGGGCGGTGCCCCAACCCCCCAGTTGGCTGTACTCTGAGCGTGACTAGGGGTGGCATCGCAACCTCCCAATCTGCCCTGCTCTGTGCATGACAGGGGGCAGTGTCCCAACTCCCCAATCGGCCCTACTCTGAGCCCAACCAGGGGCTGCACCTAGGGATTGGGCCTGCCCTCTGCCACCCGGGAGCAGGCCTAAGCCAGCAGGTCATTATCTCCTGAGGGGTCCCAGATTGCGAGAGGGCACAGGATGGGCTGAGGGACCCCCCTCTCCCCTCCCCCGAGTGCACAAATTTTTGTGCACCGGGCCTCTAGTCTTATATAATAAAAGCCTAATATGCTAAGCATCTGGTTGTCCATTCAACCAATCGAGGCATAATATGCTAATGATATGCTAAGGTCAATCAACTGCTTGCTATGATGTGTATTGACCACCAGGGGACAGACCATCTGACTGGTAGGTTAGCTTGCTGTTGGGGTCCAGCTGATTGGAACTGAGTGAGACAGGCTGCACATGCCCTGGATTGCTCCTGTGGTCCCTCTCTAGCTGGCCAACCTCCCACATCCCTCCTTGGTCCCAATCGTGCACCGGTGAGGTCCCTCAGCCTGGCCTGCACCCTCTCGAAATCCCGAACCTCTCAGGGGATGTCACAGAACCACTTTTGGACTGATCCCACAGGCCAGGCTGAGGGACCCCACTGGTGCCTGGGCCTCTAGTAGATAATAATCAATAATCAGGGTTAGGACTTTTGGATCTATTCCTTAGTATATAGATATCTAATTACACACCTTCCTATAACTTATCTAATTGTTTAATCTCTTTAAAATAAAAGCATTTATCTCATTTCCATCCTGAAATATTAGTAGAAAACCATATAGGAATATCTCTCTGTCTAGGAGGAGTTCAACACACAACTCCACTACAACTAGCATGGTGCCCATGGAACACAAATTTATCTTAGAAACTATGTCCAAATGGAAGTTTTCTGTCCCATTCCCACTTCTTTGTAACCAGCAAATGTAAGTTGGATCGAAAAAGCAGCAGTAAAGTTAGTTTTACTTTTTATAATCATGAAAATGAGATATAATCCCTTTATCAATGTAAAATAATCTATATATATGAAAGCCTAATATACAAAAGTGTCCTCTTGGGAGTTCGACCAACCAGGAGTTTGATCATTCACTATGATGTGTGCTGACCACCAGGGGGGTGGTGTGGAATGAAGGAAGGCCCTGGCTGGCAGCCGGCACCTAGGGAAAGGAGGCCCTGGCCAGCGGCTGGCAGATGGGAAAGGGAGGCCCCGGCTGGCAGCCAGCAGCCACTAGAGACCCTACCCATGCATAATTTTGTGCACTGGACCTCAATTTATTATAATTTATTTTGCCAAATACATCTTGAATACGTTTATTCATTCATTGAACGTTTTTTGATGGTGTTCTATGTAACAAGAATAATTCTAGGGAATGGCTATATGGAGATGAAAGCTACAATTCTGTTATTGCCTTCAAAAAGTTTCAATATTCAGGTTAAATACATTAATAAAGGAATATGAAGGGCCCCAAAGGAAAACCTAGGAAAGCTACTTGAATGAGGTGGGTGTCAAAGGAAGGGTTCTTATAGTAGGCAATGCCTGGCCAAGATTTGAAATTGGAAAAAGAGTTACCTTGAAAAAGAAGTAGAATATGGGTACTTAATATAGATGGATCAGTATGTGACAAGGGTGAGAGGCATGGTAAATCTAAAAAAATTTGATCTCAGATGATAATAGTGTGCAAAGGAGGATAGGATGACAAGAAATAAGGATGGAGTTAAGAACGATGTGATGGTGAAAGACTTTGCCATGAAAATGAGTTTGGGTTTCATTCTATGAGAAAAGGAAATAGCTGTATTAAAAACTTTTACAAAGAGAGAATATGATATTAAATAGTATGCTTTTTAAAGCTTCACCTCAGATATTATGATGAAGGATGGATTTGATAGTAGGTTATAGTAAGATACTATATGAGAAAAAAGGACCCATCCTAAGGCAGTAATGTGGGCATGAGAACGGATTAGGCTTGATGAGAAGACTTGGTGATCTTTTGAATGAAAGGAGCAAAGGAAGAGTACAGAACTAGTTACTTTGGGGGATTCTGGTGTTACAATGATAGAAAACATGGAAATAAGAGCAATTGTGATGGGAAGTGCTGGGTAGTAACAATTGGATATAAGATGCTTGAGGGATATTCCATGACTCCTGTGTAGTTGTAATGAAAGAAGTGGAGTTCAGGAGAATATCTAAGATGGACATATAGTTTAGGAATCTTTGGTCTGAAGGTCTGAATGTAATTATCCAGGGAGACTGTATAGAGAAAAAAGAAGAAAATACCAAGGATACATAAATTCTAGAGAGCACTAACCATTAAATAATACTTTGAGGCGAGACCAACCTAAAAGTAGGAACTGCGGAGTTGGGTGTCGCTAGTGAGCAATGCTGGAAATGCTAGGAAGCAGTGGCTATTCGTGGAAATCAGAGAGGAGGATTTTCAAAACTCAGAAAGTGATCAAATTGGATAAATGCCATAAATATTTATTTGTAAGAAGAAGATAATAGCTGGTCATCTTACTTATGTTCAAAAGTAGGATGACAGGATAAAGATTAGAGTTGGTAAAAAACCAGATGAGAAACAAAGAAAAGATACTGATATGGATGATGCATCCCTAAATTTTTATAAGATGCTTGTCAGAGTGTGACCTCCAACAGAATATGCAAGTCCATTGTGCCAGGAATGTGTGATCTCCAATGTACAAATACCTTATGCCTTAAGTGCCAAAGACAGTCATGTTTGTCCTAGTGCCTGAAATCCTCCTTGTCTGTTAGCTACATGAATACTTTCGTGTTGCTATAGACATTCCTATACTATAAGGCATTTTACTGAGAAGTGAAAATGTAACCAACCAGCCAGGCATTTGTGCTGTGCATCTGGCAATCAGTTTGAAGGGCTTTGCCACTGAGTTGATGAGTATTTGTGGTCTCTTGCAAGTCCCTCCCTGTTGCCCTTCAGTTCACAATCATAGCGAAGTCTGTCGGAGATATTATGTCCCTGGGCATGCAAGGCTCCTGGGGAACAACTTGAGTTTGGGATAAATAAGTCACGTGGAAGTTCATTCTGGAAGGGGCTTAACTGTCTTGCATAGGTGCCAAGAAGAATTTAAATGCAAAAAGAAGAAACCAGAAATATCCCTGTGCTGTCTTTATGTATTCAATGTATTTATTTAATCTTTGGTAGGTTTTACACTAGCTCTGCTACCAGATGGTAGGCTGGGCAGAATATGCAATACACTAGTACATGAAATAGACAAATACATGTGCCTTCAGGAGCTTATATTTTAATGAGTAGAAGGGGAGCCACAATAAACAAAACAAATAAGTAAATATTGGGTGTTGTAGGTGGTAAAAGACATCTGGGGGAAAAAGAAAAGTATGAAAGGGATATTGGAATTTTGGGGAGGGGGGAGTGTGAAATATTAAATAGGAGAGTCAGTGAGGGCCTCACTTTGAGTAAAGACTGAAATTGAAGGATTAAGCCAATGGAAAAAAAACCTGGAAGAAAAGTGTTTCAGGCAAAGAAGAAGCAAAACATACGAGGTAGGCAACAAAAAAATGCAGGAGAGTAACAAAATAGAGAAGAGTAGTGAGAGATAATATCAGAGAGATAATGGGGAGAGAGAACACAGTAGGACCTGGGCCATTATAAGGACTGTATTGAGTTATTTTGAACAGGAAAAACTGATTCTGTAATTTTAAGGGACTCTTCATTGAGAAAAGACATCTTAATCTTAAAGAATAACCTACAGTTTTCCTATCAGTCCACCCTTTCTTTTGAAGGTGATGCTTCTACAAATGACCTCCCCAATCTGCCTGGTTCCATCATAGAAACCCCTCCTTCTCAAAGGAAAGAGAAACTGACTATGCATTTCTCTGAGAATGAAGTGGCATCTTCAGAAAATATATTGAAGGTCATCTTTGTGTCCTCCAGAAAGGCTGATAGTGAGAACAATGTGGAAATTGAAAGAATTTTTTCTAGAACTAGAAGAGGAGTAAAACAATGAAATCAGTTCTGTACCTGTGTTTTTTTTTTTAAGTGAAATATTCAATAAAAAAATAAATAAATAAAGCTTTAACATGGGAATTTTTAAGATATCACAAGACCTTAACTCCTTTGCAACTAAAATACTACCAAATAAATATCTCCTGAAACAGAACATGGTTCTTTGGGCAAAGACAGAGAACAAGAACTCAAGAAAATAAGCTATCTGTGGATCTAGTTTATTGGGGTAGCTTTTAGTTGCCTTCTTGAATACTCTTGAAGAGGTCTTTTCAGCTGGAGTTAATGTATTACACTGGTTCATAGAACGAGTATAGATTGCGGAGAGTTAGGTAAAAGGAATTTGTCACTGGTAACTCAATGTTGGTCTCACTTATCAGAACCAGTGTATGATTTTATAAGTATGCAGTCACAGATCTTGAAACCTGGGTTTTCATCCTTATTATGCTGTTAAATAGCATTTTACTATTTAAACTAAACACTTTACTGTCTACCATTGACTGGATCTTAAGCAGGTGGCAGGACAGTACCTGCAACTTTTCTTGTTAAGGGCATCTATGAAAATCAGGGGCATGGGTAGGGTTGACGCCATGCTCTCAGTAATTTGTTAGGATTATCTTATCCAGAGATGATAACTACACAGCATTGTAGTCAACATCCTCTTTCTGGTCCCTTAGACCAGCGGTTCTCAACCTGTGGGTCCCAACCTCTTTGGGGGGTCGAACTACCCTTTCACAGGGGTCGGTCGCCTAAGACCATCGGAAAACACATATATTGTTTTTGTGATTAATCATTATCCTGTAATTATGTTCAATTTGTAACAATGAAATTGGGGTTCACCACAACATGAGGAACTGTATTAAAGTGTCACGGCATTAGGAAGGTTGAGAACCACTGCCTTAGACATTACAAACAGACCCCAAACAGACCCCAATACTTAGCCCCATTGAGGCAATCAGAACTCAGGGAGGGTCAGAATCTTTGTAAAAATTTATTTTTGCATAGTGACTCAGATAATCATGACCAAATAGAGTTGGTGCTCAAGTTGAAAACAACTTGCTACCTTATCATTAGCAGAAGGACTACATCAAAGTCAACACTTCCTAGTATAGCTAAGAAGAGCATTTGCATCCTGTCAGCCAATTTCTCCCATCCCTATAGAGTTCTAACGTGCCATCAGTTCTGCCAACTTGAAGTAATTTCTGGTATCCTGGGCATAACCAAAATGGATCGATTAGCTTTTCAGTCAAAGAGGTCTGAATATGTAGCACTCATTTCCCTTCTAGATAAAGCCCACTTGTATCCTGAGAAGAGAGCCTTCTGCAAAAGAAACAAACTCAGACATTCAACAAATAGAGAAATCAGGGACTTCTTGATCTTTGAAGCTGCCACCCATTCACTTTCTTATGATCCACATAAACAGGAGCTTAGATCAAGAAATCTGTCTGTTTGAGTTCTATGAAAAGTCCTAACAATGTTATTAGATACATGTGATGAATTTTAATCTGGTGACAGCTTGTGACCCAAAAATTGCTGTTCAAAATTAAAATGCATTCAAAATGAATCTGGCAAGCCAACTACAATATTAAACTTGCAATCTGCTGTGAAAAACACCTATTGAAAGAACTATATTAAACATGAATAGAATTAATTTCTATATAGCATCTTGCAACTGAAATATAAAAATAGCTCTATAATTCATTGCTTTTTATTAAATTCAAATTGGTTGAATAATCTCTTTTTTTTGCAAATTAAGAAGTCAAAGTATAGATGGATTTGTTTGTCATTAGTAATACACCCCCTTTAGCTGAGCTCCAGGTGGTACAGAATCTAGTAGTATAGACTTCCAGATTACTCTTTTGGTGAATAAAAGTCCTCTATTTACCTCATCCAGAATGTTCATCTCTAATAAATGGAGAAATGTTTCCCACCTGCTTACTTTTAAGTTTATTTTTAACTTTTATGGTATAAACGACTCAAAATATATTAAAGGTGATCTTTAGAATTGTTTATACATTAGTTTTAAAAATAACCACACTGATATTTTTGATAGATCAGCTAAATCATTTCTAAACTTGGTAAAAAATGAGGTGCTTTTTTATGGTAGAGAATGTTTTTATTAGTGCTATCACTAAACATGAATACAATAGTAACAGCCCAATGTGTATATTTTCATCTCATATTTTAACATTAAAGAATTGTATGTGGTAATAAAAAGATTCATTACAGTTGTTTGCAAATAATTTAATGACCAAGTCATAGCTATTTCTAGTTTTCAAAAGTTACCAAAGAAAGATGTAAGTTTCTACAACATCACATCATAATGATAACAATTAACATGTGTACTTAATTATAGACTCAATGTTCCTATACATTCCTGGATCAAGAGATTCACAGTACATTAAAATAGCAGTAGCTAGAAATAGGAAAGCACCATATTTCACCCTCATTCTTGCAAACATAGAAAAAGACTCACCCACTCTTTTGAAAAGATACCACAAGAACTACCATTTCACAACCATTATCCATTACCCCTGGAACGTAGTGCACACTCAATAAATGTCAGTTGAAGGAATGAATGAATATGCGTGATTGGATGACAAGCAGACTCAGGGACAACACCTAGTCTTTGGCTGCTACAGGACGACTGCAGGGACCGCTGCCCCCGCAGTAGGGCTCCTAAAACCTCTCTGCCTTATAGTCTGAGCATGATGCTGAAAGAGACGACAGGGTCCTGTTTCAAACGTTTCCTTCCTCTTATTGGTTTAGAAAATGCGAGTGACAAGGGTCGGGGCCAAAGGAGATGAACCATGTATTTCCATCTTTGGGGCTACACTGTGGTCCCTCAGGTTACAGCCAATGCATCCCTCTGAGCTCTCAGCTAAACCAAGAGACCTAAGGGATGTAACCGCTGCAGTAGAAAAGGTGACTCCTGCAGGATGCCTTGTCTGTCTCCTGAAAAAATTGGCAGGCAAGTGCATAGCCTAGAAATAGGACCAGGAAGTCTAGATGGAGGGGAGGGAAGCAAACTGTATTCAGAGGGTACATGTTCCCTATTACTCGTACGAGGTAACGAAAAATCAAGAGCTGATTTCACCTTAAGTTTTCAGCCCCCGTCTTCCAACAGGTGCATGCCTCCCTCCCTCACCCCTTCCCCGCCAGCACGGTCCCGCCTGGCCTTCCTAAGGCTTCCTTTCCGGGCAGGCTGCTCCTAGAGTCCCTGAGCCTGTGCCATTTCCTCCCGCCTCCTCCCCAGCTCTGCCCGGCAGCCCCTCACCTGCAGCGTGAAGACCAAGGAGCAGACACAGCGCAGGGAAGCCCAGGGCTCTCAGCATGGCGTTTGCATGGATTGGCGGAGGAGGAACTCCGCCAAGACCCCACTTCAGGAAAAAAGTGATCAGCAAGGGCCCGCGCCAGAGCGGCTCAGGCTACGGCTTCACTGGCAGGTCCCGGACTGGGGATGGCAGAGCGGGTGAGGCGCCTGCAGAAAGCCGCCCAGCAGCGCCTCCTTCCGCGCAGGCAGAGGAGGGGGAGTGGGAGGCGGTTGCTGAGCGGGGCGGAGCGGGGTGGGGGCCTGGCTCTTGGAGGCGGCTGGCGCTCGGCCTTCTGGAAGCCCTGCAGCCGTTGGTGGCGAGGGCGGGGGACTCCTGCGCCAGCCCCAGAGCCCGTGGCAAGGCCCGTGCGGTGTGAGAAGCAGCAGATGCTGCGGCTACTGAGCATGCCCGGCGCTGCCCTGGCCCGCGGTTTCCAAATGCAATTCCACCTCTCTGGGTCTTAGAGGCGCTGCGAGGGGGCAGGCGAAGGAGGGGGGGGGGGGGGGGGGGAGGCGGGGGGCGGGGGGAAGGGGATGGGTGGAGGTTGTGCTTTGGGTAGGAAGGATCTGTCCAAAGCCTGGGGGTGAGGTGGGGTGGGATGGGTGAGTCTAGATGAGGGCATGATGACCTGGGGGACCAGACGAAAGAGCCCAAGACTGTCAACCCCAAGACCCACCCCACTCCTTCCCCAATTCTTGGTTTACTCATGCACTGAGCTCACTGAGGGGAGTTGACCTTTGCTGGCCCAGATTGACCAGCTTCTGGAGTTGCCTGCAGGGATGGGGTGTAGGCGGCTCTGCTGCTCAGCATCCAGGGCCTGCAGAGGGGTAAAGGGGTATCCTGCAGTAGCCTTGTTCTAGCAGCTTTGCGGTTTTTGTTTCTATTTCCCTTCCAGACGAATCCCTGGTATTTAAATTTGTCCCCGACTGGAGTCCAAAGTCTATGATTATAACAACAACAAAGTGAAGCCATACTTTTTGACGGGTAGGACCTGCCCATGCCTTTGAAGAAACGAAGGCGCCTCTGTTTTTGGAGATGTTACCTTTAGTCTCCATTTTTCTTCCTTAGGCGATAGTCAAGAGAATCACTTCTGTCACTGGGCTCCTCCAGTCCAGCTCTAGGTCTTGCTGCAACCTTCTGTCTAACTGGGTGCCCACCCACCACCCCCACGCCCCCATCTAAGACTGGAGTGTGGAGATTCTTACATTAGTTTATTGGCTAATCGATCTTAATCCTGAAGTCCCGGACAGACTTCTCTGCTTTCACTAACTATCCCAGGAGCCTCCTTGTCTTCATGGAATGCTGTTGTCGCTTCTCCAATGGCCTCCACTGGCATTCTCACCACACTCAAGCTTACAAACGTCTAACCTTGGCCTCACTTTTCCAGAAAGTTCAGGCGTGGGTCCAGGGCACAGTGATATTTCCCTTTCACACATGATTCTATACACAACATTGGTGCAGCATCACCTTATTTGCTTGTACAGATATTCACGGACCTGTGGTTTGTCTTCCAGCACAGCTGAAGGCTTCCTAAGAACTTCTGCATCTTTCTCTCATTTAAACTGAGTAAAGCTGTTCTAGGCAAATAAAAGGTACTAATAAGTGCTTATTGAATTGAACTGCATATCGCACTCGATGCTTTCTTCCTCCAGCCGCTGTGGTTTGGGACAGCTAATGGGAAATATACTATCCCCAGGGGCTTAAATTAGGCAGGATCTTATACGATCTGAAAGCCTGGACAGTATCTTTGTATAATTTATTTCACCTCCAACACTGAGAGAAGAGGCCGGGAATTGCCCTCAGATGTTGGGAGAAGGGGAGAATAAGATGGTTTTTTTTTTCTTTATTGATTAAGGTATTACATATGTGTCCTTATTTCTCCATTTCCCCTCCTCCCCTCACTCATGCCCTCACTGCCCCCGTCCCCACCCCCCGTGTTTGTGTCCATTGGTTAGACTTATATGCATGCATACAAGTCCTTTGGTTGATCTCTCCCCCTTCCACCACCCTCTCCTACCTTCCCTCTGAGGTTTGACGGTCTGATCGATGCTTCTCTGTCTCTGGAGAATAAGATGTATTTTTAATAACTAGACAGTTCTTCCATGCTGAAAACAGAGCTATATAGCTTCACTCTCCCCACTCCTCCACCTCCCGGAGGTCACTGTTTGACCCAGGGTCAGGGCACATGCCCAGGTTGCAGGCTGGACCCCAGTGGGAGGCGTGCAGGAGGCAGCTGATCCATGGCTCTCTCTCATCATTGATGTTTCTTTCCCTCCCTCTCCCTTCTTCTCTGAAATCAATAAAAATATTGTTAAGCAAATTTATCACATTGTCTGTTTCCCTGCCCTTCCCCTTCCCCATTCCTGCAGTGGAATCCCATTTTCAAGGGCAAAATCTTTAACAGTTATATTCACTATGTACCCAACTGATTAGAACAGTGCCTCTCACAAAATAGGTGCTCAAAAAAGTAAACTAAAAGAAATTAGTTGGTAAAGTTCAATACTGACCATTAACCTGGTTCTTTGGAATTCCTACTAAAGAGATATTTGAGGTAATTTGTTTAGTTGTGCTTAAAGCTTAGAGCAGAATTCCTTCTCATCTAATATCTGGTATTAGAATTCCTGCAGGGTTTGGAATTGAAGGGAAATACCCATAGTAATGGGTGTGCTTCCTTTATTTTCTTCCTTCTTAAAAAAACACTAATTACCAAACTTTAAGAAGCAAATGCATGATAAGTAATGAAATAATGCTGTAGCAGTACCCTGCTTTCCTATGTTATGCCCAGATTTCAAGATCCCCCAAAGATCCACCAGGGAGCCTTTATTCAAGCTTAGCTTGGTCCCTCTGCCTCCGTTACTGGCGCAGCAGCAGGATGCGAGAGAGATGAGTCTCCAAAGAACAAAGATTGTATAGGGCTTGGGGTGGGGGTGGGAGGGGTGAGGGCTCACTAGGACCACTGATTTGACCGACTCTAATTGGTTCAGTGAGGGCCAGGGGCTAGTGACACAAGTGTAGGGCGCAGTTAGGGTCTGGTTACACAAAGATTGGGGGGGGGGTGCGGGGGGGTTTGTGGTTAGCATACTTTTGGCCTTGAGTTTGTTTTCCCTTGCATTCCTATTGGCTGAGATAAGGGCAGGCTGAGTAACTGATAAATTCTGTGGCTTTTTCTTGGAGGAGGGGTTAGGGACACAGCTATGGGTCCTGTTCTGTCCTTTCACCTACAGATAATTCCAACATTTTGGTGTGGGTGGGGGCGGGGGGGGGGGGCGGATACATTTAAAGTTTCAAATAATATAATTGGCAGTGACTTTTCCAACAAGCAGTCAGCAAGCTATTTATTTTGCCCAGGTGTGCAGGTAGCTGAATTATTAACTGTGCCTGAAAAATCCCCTTAACAGCAACATTTTCCAATTTCCAATTTAACTAGATGTACTGCTAAAATAGTTCAGCATGGTAAAAATAACCTCGAGTGAGCTGTAATTTTGGTAACTGGACATTCATTTTTAATTTACATGAAAAAGATAAAGGAGCAAGAAAAGTTCACATTCTTTGGTGAGTTAATCTAATATACTTCCAATGGATTTGATCCCATGACATGTGAAGTCAAAGGACAAAAAATGAATTAGCCAATTAGTGAAAAGTCAACCCCTTAAGGTTGGAGAAATATTCCCTCTGGGTCCATAGATACTGCTTTTCCTTGACTCTATGATCAAATAGTAGTGAAGGCAATTTGTGTTGTAGAGAAGCTTGGTTAAAACACTGCACCAAGGTTTAGAAGAGTTCAAACCCCGAGAAGCAAGGAAATTAATATGAGAGAGAGATGCAAATTGGTATTGGCTTACAGAGCTGTGTCTCAAAGGAAATTATTTACCTTTCGAAAGATAAATAGAAAATCCATATCATATGGACGATTCCTCCCCCACAGATGCATAATCTCTTTCTTATAAGGTGAGATTCAGGTAGAATTACTACAGGAGAGAAGCCTTTTAGAGCCAGTTCTCAAACCAAATTTAATTATAATGAAACAAGAATTTTGGGGGGGTGAAAACGGAAAATTGAGGAAATTAAGAGGACCATGGAGGAAGCACAGGATTGCAATGCAGGAGAAGATATATTTCCATAGAATAGGGAAGCTGAAAAGCTGCAAGAGGTACATGTCCATAGAATGAGGGAGCTGGGAATAGCAAAAGGTCTATATTTACAAAATAAAGAGAAGGAAGCCCCTCATCCAGAGGAAGAAAAAGAAAGCCCAAAGGGAATAGGAAAACAATAAGGAAGGGGGGTTCCTCCTCTGAGCTCAGGAGTTACTATAGTAACCAGTCTAAGGGAATAGTGACCAATCAGAGGGGATTTCAGCCTTTATAAGCCATAGGGAAAGGGACTCAGTGGGACCCCTTTCCCCTCTCCACGTGGGAGTCCGTTCTGTGAACTCTTTCCCTCTCCCCATGGAAGAGTCTGTACTTGTTCTTCAATAAATCTCCACCTTTGCTATATTACCCTCTGTCCGTGGATTCATTCTTTGACTCCAATGGACAAAGAATCTGGGTTCCAGTCCAGGGGAACACTGCGTGTTCCAGTCCAAAAATTCCGTATCAATAATGAACTTCCCCATTAACTTGTTTATAAATGGAGAAATGTCATTCATGTTGGCCAGCCTTCCTTAGGACACTTTAAATAAAGATATTGGATCTATTGACTGTTAGAGTTTTGTGTTTGTTTTTATTATTATTTAAATATAATGAGAGCTAATAATGATTGAGTGCTTCCTATGTGCCAGGTTTTGCTCTCAACACATGGATATCTAACTTAAATGTTATAATAGCCTTACAAGGAGGTTAGATGATCTCATTTCAGACATGAGACAATTGAGGCACAGAGAAACAACTTGCTCAAAATCAGGTAGTAAGTAATAATCAAAAGGCAAGTTGGTAAAGTTAGGGTGCACATTCAAGTATTTGATATCAAATCTTTATGGTTTTCTGCTTCACATGTAGTAAACACACACATTGTTCATTGCAGCTGACTCCCTGGAATTAGATCAGGACCAGGACATGAGAAGCTGACCCTCGATCTGGCAGTGAAGCTCTGTGGTGGGAAACATCCAGTGGAGATTGACTCCTAGAGGATGAGACCTTGCTTGTGGCAATGGACGCTGGGATCTGGCATCTTGGGAACAAAGACAGCAGGTAAAGTCATGCTTGGAAGAATCATGTTAGAAGGATGCTTAAAATAAGTTGAGCAGAATAGAGGAAATGATCTCTTCTGTAGAGTGTGGGGGTAGAGGTGGGGACGATAGCAGGCAAGAAGCTATTGGTGGAGAACAGTAAATGAGCTGAGTTAGCTGGGTAAGTAGCTTCGAACAGCGCTACATGAAGAGAGAGGCCATGGGATGGTGTGAGCCAGTGGAAGAGACATGAAACAGTAAAATGGACTCAAGGAACTTCCAACCGTGTGCAAAAGCAATAGGTGACAGGGACCAACACCTTACTGAGATTTGTGTAGTGCTTGCCCTGTGCCATCCTTCCTGGAGCCACTTTATCCATCCCAAAGTTGGTTTCCTTTTATCTCAGCAGCATTTATGTATTCAATATGCAGTCCTAGCCAAATACAATATATCAAGGGGGAGGGGGAAGAGTAATAATATTTTACAAAGTGAAAAAAATGAAGTGAATTAAGCCATTTCAGAGTGGGATGCTTCAGAATAAAAAAGGAGTCAATTGCAAATTCATAGGTGAAGATATCATCTATAGGTGTGTGGATTTACCATTACTTTTTTAGTATTTTTCCAACCATAGCAATGAAGAACCATCTACCCTTACTTTGGTATGAGTGTAGAGGGAAGAACACAGCGAAATGACGAAGGATACTAAGAATGGGGAGGAAAAGCACTAAACTTTTTAAAATATATATTATCAGCTGAACCTTCACAAGAGCTCTGTGAGGTATTCTGTCTTTGTGATGGAAGAAGAGTGACAATGAGGCTAGTAATGTGCCATGGCCACGCAGCTGGAAAGTGGTGAAGCTACTTCAGAACAGCAGACTGCTGACTCCACCTAACACTACGCTGTTAACAACTATGTTGCACTGCCTCTCTGCTAAGTGGAAGGACTTACTTCAAAGGCTTAAAAAGAAAATGTTTTTAACCCAAGAAATAGACTTCAAGATGGTTAATGATCATTAAATTGTACAACTTAACACAGCTCTACTTTTGTTAAGATTTATTTATTTGAAGTATTTGATACATACACAAATACAGCAATATGAATTCTTTTTAAATTTTTTAATTGATTGATTGATTTTAGACAGAGAGAGGGAGAGAGGGAGAGAGAGAGAGAGAGAGAGAGAGAGAGAGAGAGAAACATTGATTTGCTGTTCCACTTATTTATGCATTCATTGGTTGTTTCTTATATGTGCCCTGCCCAGGTATTGGACACACAACCTTGTGTTTCAGGATGATGCTCTAACCAACTGAGCTACCTAGCCAGGGACAGCAATATGTATTCGAAGAAAAAAATTGGATACCCAAATAATATATATATTTTTTCTATACATCGGTGAAATATGCAGTCCTAGCCAAATACAAAACATCAAAGACAGAAAAGCTATGTATGGATACTTGTAGATTCTGCTATTGGTTCATCATTAAAATTTTATTCAAAATGAAGTACAAACTTTCCTTGGAGCTATGTGTTATACTGTCATCTACACTGGCTCTGTAAAGGTCAGATTCATCCAAGATGTGGGTAATAGATTTACAAACCGCTGACTCTCCTGCATTAGCTCCCTGTCCATCCCAAGACACTAATCAGGCTGCACTTACACACCATCCATCATCCTGAGCAGCACTCAGATGGGAGAGCCTTCTATTATGGCTGAGACTAGCTAGTTGGGGCCAGTCAAATACATTTTCTGCAATGCTGGGTCATTCTTTGAGATTTTCTGGAATGACGGCCACTTTGACACAACTCATTCACTCAGCAGCTTGAGATAGTAAGAATACTCAGTGAAGGATCTCTGGCTTGGTTAGATCTTTTAATCTCACTCCATTTCTGTTGCATTAATTTCTCACATAAATGTAAGATGCTGTAAAAGAACATCTTCAAATATGGGCCTTCATGCCTCTTTGGTTTCTAACTTTTTGAAATAAAAAGTCATGACTGTGTTATAGGTCCTTCTTTCCCTCATTCTTGCACCTATATGTCTATAGTAGAGAGGGCATAACTTATCAGGCTATGTGTTGGAGTTGAGAAGCATGTTTAGGTTAAAATATTCCTTTGTAAAAGACCTGTGTCTCTAAGGCATAGAAGGAAATCTTGCTAAAAATGACCACTGACTGTAATATGACCACTGATATATTCAGATACCTAAGCAGTAACCTGTCCATGACAGAATCCATGTGTGCTGGGGTAACGGTAGTGTCTTTATTCAGTGAATATATCAGGAAATATTATTTGAAGTCGAGTTACTGTAGGGTATGCTATATTACATAATTCCTAAAACAACAAAATAATCTGACATTTCATTGAAATATCATTTTATTTAAAAAAATCATATCTATACTAGAGGCCCGATGCATGAAATTTGTGCATGGGTAGGGTCCCTAGGCCTGGCCAGCAATCAGGGCTGATCTGTGGGGTGACCAGTGGGGCGATCTTGGTGGGGACCCACTGGCACCCACCTTGGCCCACATGGCACCGCCTGCCCACTAGCCCTGTCCCCCCATGGGGTGATTAGGGGGGGCCTCCTGGCACCCACTGTGGCTGGCCTGGGGCCTGTGATCTGGGGGCAGCTCCTGTGTTGAGTGTCTGCCCCCTGTTGGTCAGTGCATGTCATAGTGACTGGTCATTCCAAGTGTCATTCTGCAATTTGGTTGATTTGCATAGTAGGCCTTTATAATATAGGAAGTGCCAGAAAGCATTTTCAGTACTTGAGATTCATTATTGAACAAGTTAGACAAAGATTCTTGCCCTTAAGGTCTTGCATTCTAAGAGGAAGAAATACACATTTGAAAGCAAATATAAGAAATAAGTAAATTATATAGTTTGGTAGAAGTTGATAACTGCTATGGGAATAGGAAAACATAGATGAAAATAAGGGAAATTAGGAAAGTGAGAATGGGGAGAAAATGTTAGTATAGAGAGTTTGCAGAATTAATTAAGGTCTTTAAAGAAAAGCCATATGGAAAAGGTAAACATTGAGCAAAGACTTGAACTTGGTGAAGAAGTTATCAAAGCAGATACCTGGTTGAAGGACTATCCAGAAAAAGGGAACAGCTACAGCACAGCCTCTCATGATTCCATTAGTATCTTAACCAATCTGGAAAACTGCAGTCAAAAAAAAAATTCCAGCACATCTTTAAATATACAAAATGTGTTCAGAAAAATAGAGTTGAAAAAAATGCCAAATTAGACTAACTGAATAATTCTTCACCAGACCTTTTTATTAACTCAAGTTGTACTGTTTTCAAGTCATAATAACACAACTGTGTGAATCACAGAGACTCAGAGATTGTACCTACCCATGTCCAAATGACATGCTACTCAGAATTCCACTCTTTAGTTCATATTTTTGGTGTAAGATAAACACCTTATTTATATAGAAACATGGGTGCATAGTTTGACACTTTATTCATTTTTAGAAACTTAGAAAAAAACTCTGTGAACTCCCCTTCTATGAAAGTACCAAAAAAAGTCAATCCAATGTATAATAGATGAGAAAGCTAAGCAGGAAATGAATGAGAAAAATACCATCGTGGCAAGCATATTTGTGTTCTCAGTCTCCTGCTTGGCAAATGGCATCAAAATACTTGAGTTAAGTATCCCCAAATGCTGAAGAATAAATATTTTACAAATTCTCTGTTTCTTAAGCAAATACTTTAGATTATTTGTTACTTGGGGACAGCGTGGTAGGTAAGTTCTCTATATTTTAATAAAATGTTTTCCTTTTTAATTCCATGTGATTAGTACCCACAAAAATACTACTTTGTTGATATTACAAATAGAGGAAAGTATAATCATTCCTCTTGCAAAGAAGTCACCTGGATCCTCTAATCTTAGAAATACTCTAGAAAATAAAAGAAGCACTCTAGCCTAGGTTTTGACTGTAGAACTAAAATTGAAATAAAATTTTATATTATGTTTGTACTAAAAGTGATGATCACAAAGGCTGGAAAATGCATTCCTTTCAAAATCAAATTCAGTTACAAATTTGGAAATAAAATTAAATTGAACTATTTTTGAATCAGCCATAAACATAATGAGATTGCACTTCAACTTTCCCTCACATTTTCTAGAAAGTGGGCACTTAAAAAAAACTATTTCTGATGTTTTATTTTATCTAAATTAATTGCCTTCAGTCTGAAGCTGAACATTATAAATTACAAAGGTAAAAACATCTAGTGCACAACAGATAATTCAGAAAGGAAAAAAAAACGTGCCCATGTGATACAGGGGGTCCGCGGGGGTGAGGCCGAACAGAGTCCTAACGAAGCATGCCCGACTCCGGGGACGGTTCAGTGACGCAAATCCAACTTTATTGTGTGAGTGCAGCAGTATATATAACATTCCAGACCAATCAGAAGTTTACAACATCCATAGGGCAACCAATAGTAGGAAAGATCAGGGTACTATGTAGGGGCTCTAGGAGGTCAGCTCAGGCGGGCGATGCCACTTCCTGGTGTGCCGAGGAAGCTTGTGCAGGCGGAGTGTGCTCACGCCATTGCATCTGCCGCAGCACTGAGATAAATCTCCTGAGCTCTTCCCACATCTCCCCCTTCTTTTCTTATTAGCGCCTGCTGAACGTGTATGATCATGGCTTGCTGAGCATTTAGCTTATTGAACATGTTGTTTAAACAGTGAAATAATATTATTCCTACGATGAATCCTACTATCATGACTCCCCAAATAAGGAGGTTGGCTGGGTTTAACCAGGAGATTAGACAGCTGAGGGCATCACTTAAGAAACTAAACTCAACGGGTTTCACTCGGGTATTACTGCATGAGGTGCTAGGTATATCCACCCTTGTCCCGGGGCAGTCCCATTATCTAGAGTCCACTTAAGGAGGTTAGGGCTACTGCTATCAGCCCATACCGTCCCAGTATATGGCAATGAGACCAGTTCCGTTCCATCACAGGGTAAGTCCACAGAGCAGTCAGACACTTGGACAGCGGGGAATTGTAGGCTGTTGGCGCTGACAGGCATGAGCACCCTTGGATGAGGTATGGCCACCCATACATGTTGTGCTCGCGCCTGAGAGTTTGCTGTTATGATGGCACACATTAATAGGAATAATGTCCCTTCTGACGCATTGCCTTCTGGTGCCATGCATGCAGCTTGATCCTGTAGGTTCTTGATGTCTCCCCAGGTAATGTTGTGGGCTCATCGGTGTCTTGGTCGTCTCCGCCGCTGGGGCTGGTTGTCCTCTATGGTCAGGTCCTCCATTTCCTCTACCAGGGGTAATGGTGGTGGTGGTGGTCTACAGCTCATCGCTCTTGGTGCAGGGTTTGATGTTACGGGCAGGAATCCACGCGGTCTTGGAGTTGTTTTCTGAAAACATACAAACGTATTCTCGACCAAAGGTTAATAAAGGAAATCTTACTTGGAGTCCTTTTTATATTTGCCCAAATGATTTTCCTTTGGCTTATTTTGACACCATGTGTGTTTTCCTGGGTGTCTCCCTGTTAGCATTATAAATGAAAAAATTTTTCTAGATGTAATTTAGTTACAGGATATTTTTCCTTACATGGTATTTTTCCACTATCTTCCTTCTTTTTTGATTTAATTATGAGGAGGCTTTTGGAAAATTTTTGTAATGCAGTCTAGATAACTTTAAATTTTAATTTTTGCATAAAAATATGACTGTTTTAGGTTCATTGTATGTTAAGCAATTTTTCCATGAAATGAAAATTTTGGTTAATACTTCTTGAGCCAATTTTAATCTGAAAACCTGACTGCTATTTTACTGTCAAATTTAATACTTTAAAAACAATCTTAGTTTACACTGTAAATGTTAATGGAAAGGATTATTTTGCATCCTTGAGAAAGCCCTGAGCATTCCTGGTGTTAGGCTGGTTGTAGATATAGGGTAGTTGTTGTCAGCCAAGTCTCTGTTGTCTGGGTACTGATCTCAGCTGGGCCAAGTCTCTTTCTGTTACCTGGGTACCGATCTGAGCTGGACGTGGGAAGCGCAGCAGCCATGGGGGCAGGAGACCTCCCTCAGAAGGGGCGAGTGTTCAAGCCCCTGCATAGTTGGGGGGGGGGGGGGGTGAGGATCTGTGCTCCACCTCTGTTGACCCCCAAGTTCTCTTCTGCTGGCCCCTCTGCGACTGTGCCTGTCTTAGGTTGTTCCTCCTCGAGGAATCTTACCCGTCTTTGACTAACCAGCCATCCTTCGGGGCCAAGCAGGGTGATGTGAGGTACAGTTCTGTCTCCTTGGTAGTCTATGCCCCTGTGGCCTCCATGTCCAGCAACTGCCTTTGGATCCCCTCGCCTGCTGGCGGGGCCCTGGCATTGATCATAGGGAACCCAGGTTCCTTAGGGCCCAGCTTATGCCATTGGGCAAGAGACAGATCCATGGTACCAGCTTTTCATGATCCCAGTTTGAACGAAGAGCTCAGATAACAGCTGTGGGCAATTGGAAGAGGGACCCCCTTGGCAAAAAGGGCAAGAGAGGTCAATATAGAATGCTTAAGTGCCTTCCCAGGGGGCCTTCCACACAGTGGAAGGGATTAAATCCTTTAATGTCCTTATTAAATTTCTGCCAAACATTCAAAGAATTAGTTTGTAAGCTTGTTTGGGATAAATGTACAATAATGACATTGTAGAACAATATCATGTAAGGATACTATACAGAGAACCATAAGGGCTCCAGTCTATAAAGAAAAAAAATTATTAAGTTTGCTGGTGGTAGGATAATTACTATAACAGTCTTGCCAATTAACTTCTTCCTCAGTGGGATTCCATACATAAGACCATTTACGTAAAGGCTTAGTGTGTGTGTGTGGGGGGGGGGGGGGGGGGGGGAGGGGGTGCCTTAGCACACTTATTTTTTCTGCACCTTTCCCCGGAGCAAGTAGAGATAATACATGTACTTGAGCCGTTTCTTCCCCGTTCTTTGGGGTCCAGGCTGGCCAAAAATCTCTCTTTAATTTTACACACAAGGGAGCAGTGGCTTGATTTAGAGTCATACAAAAGGGAAGCTGGGTGGCAACAGCTGTGTAATAATACCTTGTCCATATGCTTCCTTGCCCCACCTGTGGTCCTCCTGGAAGGATCAGCCCATGTAAGGGTTCTTACCCATGAATGGTCAGGTGCATAAGTCTGAAATGCTTCCACATTTGCCCTAGGTAATATTATACCATACAGATGATTACTGCTAGCATGGCAAGAAAGACGTTCTCTGTACAGTCTTCTTTACCATGCCCCAGGTGGTCTCCATGCTATTTGTTGTCTGGCTCGTCCTCCTCCTGCTGGGTTAGACTTGGAGAACTTTAATTTAAAAAAAATCTTTTTCTTTTACACTAAGTAACCTACAGGGTTACTTTCTGGATGTTGACTGATAGTACCACAAGGCCATGTATTTCAAGTCAAAGTCATTAAACATTTATGGTGACTGTACTTTCAGATTTGGTATTTTAACAGCAAATCATTAGATTATCCTATAAATATTAGTGGAAGATATTTCAAAATTTTTAAATTTCTCTTTTTTATTAAATTTAAAATAATATTTTTAAACAGCATTCCCTTTCGGCTTATTTGCATATACAGAGGGATCATGGGAAGCCTTCAGTAACTTTTTTAGAAGAATTTTACTTTACTAGGATTCAATTGCTTACAAAGATACTGGCTTCTTATAGTAGATATGTTTATTAATAAAGTTAGTAAATTTAGTAAAGTTTTATGTCTGATTCACGAGGTGCAAGCGCTGCCTCACCTCCAGCCTAATTTAAAATGCAGCGGCGAGGAGCTTTTGTTATTTTAAATTACATCTTAAAATTCTACTGCTGTATTTTAAGAAATATCAAACAAAATAACTTGTTTTTCCCTTTCTTAGAGGCAAAAACTTAAAATATATTTATTAATTTATATTTGATAAAGCTTTCCATGTGATTTCAAGTATATTAAATTGGCTTTATTAAAAATCCTTTAAGAAGAGAGAATAAACTTTTGAAAACATTTCAGGGCCCATGAAATGTCCCAAAGTCATTCCTTGGTTATAGTTTTGAAATCCAACTTGGAAGACCATCAAATATATATGTATATATATGATTTAAAGATTATATACCTTTTATAATTATTAAGAGATATCAATTAAATTAAAACTGACAAGATTTTCTTTCTATATTTTAGACATTTAGTTACCACAATTATAATTTTTCCCAATTTAATTTAACTAGAACTTTAAACTTTTAGTTGGCAAGTTAAACATTCAGCATTTCTTTATATTAATAAAAGTAGGTGCTTCCTTTCTTGTGTAATCTTAAGTATATTGTATTAGTCTAATTTAGTATTGGAAGGGTTAAAGAGAAGAAAACTGGACAGAGATAAGTTTGTCTGCTAGTAGCTAGGGTCCTCGCATACCTTAGATAAGCAAAAATCAACAAAGAACTCTCTCTCCCTGCTCTCCATGGCAACCTCCATGGCAACGGCCCCCTTTTTTTTTTTTTTTTTTTTTTTGTCTTACTTTGGGGCAGATGGGCAGTTAAACTTTTTGTTCCCTCTGCTAGGGGAGCGAGGGAGTGACTCCGGCAGGAAGCCTCCTGGTGAGACTTCCCTGCTTTCACCTTGCTAGAGGTTTTTTCTCTCTCAGTTTCAGCCTTCCTTGAGCTTTGAGAAACTTCTTTTGTCTTATCGAAAACAGCCCAGGAATCTGTGGGGGCAGAGGGCTCTGGAGGGGAATAGGGAGGTAAAGGGTCTTCTGTTCCCCCGCCCGCACCGCCGATGGCAGAGAGCCAGGGGTTAAATGCTATTAGGATAGCCCAGAGCTTTTGTAGCTCCCTTTCTGTTACCTTTACTCGCCTGCTCTGTAACGACGCATGGAGCGTCCGAAAGTTTCCCATAGTTACAGAGGGGCACTCACCCGACCTTAGGCTTGCCTGCCGACTTTCTTTTTGATCCGGGAGTCCCTGTTCGGGCGCCAGCTGATACAGGGGGTCCGCGGGGGTGAGGCCGAACAGAGTCCTAACGAAGCATGCCCGACTCCGGGGACGGTTCAGTGACGCAAATCCAACTTTATTGTGTGAGTGCAGCAGTATATATAACATTCCAGACCAATCAGAAGTTTACAACATCCATAGGGCAACCAATAGTAGGAAAGATCAGGGTACTATGTAGGGGCTCTAGGAGGTCAGCTCAGGCGGGCGATGCCACTTCCTGGTGTGCCGAGGAAGCTTGTGCAGGCGGAGTGTGCTCACGCCATTGCATCTGCCGCAGCACTGAGATAAATCTCCTGAGCTCTTCCCACACCCATGGGTTCCATTAACTGGTTATAAACACCATTAACATTTTGATAAACCTAGTTTTCTCCTACTCCTACCCTGGAGAAATAAGTGTCTATACATGCATGTACTTAAAATTATTGTTAACTTTAACATAATTTTATGTCACTGGGGTCATCCTATGGATTTGAAAACTCTTTCTTTATCTAGTAGTATTTGGGAACATATTTCCATGTCATTATTTTCAATTGTTGCATAGCATTGCACTGTAACATTCTATTTTTGTCTGCTTAGTTTATAGAGTTCTTCCACAATTAACGTGAACTGCTTTAGAAGACCAAGAAAAGGCATTCTAATGATGCTCACTTATGCCCTAAAATGTTTGAAAATGTGCATGGGAGAATGAAAGTTATAACATCTCTAACATGGCCGTTCTAGCACTAGTGAAGCCATTGTCCCATTAAAAGAAGAAATTTTAGGATTTTTTATGGTTTAATGACTTACATTTAATTATTGTATCCATTTTGAGTTTATTTTTGTGTATGGTGTAAGTTGGTGATCTAGTTTCATTTTTTTGCATGTATCTGTCCAATATTCCCATCACCATTTATTGAAGAGATTTTCTTGACTCCATTGTATGCTCTTGCCTCCTCTGTTAATTATTAATTGAGTGTAATTGCTTGGGTCAATTTCTAGGGTCTCTTTTCTGTTCCATTGATCTATATGCTTGTTCTTGTGCCAGTACCAGGCTGTTTTGATTACAGTGGCTTTGTAATATAACTTGATATCAGATATTTTGATCCCTCCAACTTTGTTTTTCTTTCTCAATATTGCTAGGGTTCTTGGGGGTCTTTTTTGGTTCCATATAAATTTTTGGAGTATTTGTTCTAGATCCGTGAAGTAAGCCATTTGTATTTTAATAAGGATTATATTGAATAGGCAACAATATCTCAGACATCTCTCATAGCAATATGTTTATGGATACATCTCCTATGGCAAAGGAAACTAAGGAGAAAATACACAAATGGGACTACATCAAAATAAAAAGCTTCTGCAGAGCAAAATAAACCATCAACAAAATGAAAAGGGAGCCCACTGTATGAGAGAACATATTTGGCAATGATACATCTGATAAAGGTTTATTATCCAAAATACACAAGGAACTCATACAACTTAACAAAAGGAAGACAAACAATCCAATTAAAAAATGGTCAAAGGACCTAAATAAACACTTCTCCAAAGAGGACATACAGATGGTCAAGAGACATTTGAAAAAGTGCTCAAAGTCACTGATCATCAGAGAGATGCAAATTAAAATGACTATGAGGTATCACCTCACACCTATCAGAATGACTATCATCAACAAATCAACAAAAGACAAGTGTTCGTGAGCATGTGGAGAAAAGGGAATCCCAGTACACTGCTGGTGCGAATGTAGACTGGTGCAGCCATTGTGGACAATAGTACGGAGTTCCTCAAAAAATTAAAAATGGAACTCCCATTTGACCCAGTGATCCCACTTCTAGGTTATATCCTAAGAGACCCGAAACACCAATCAGAAGAATGTATGCACCCCTATTTTCATAGCATCTCATACTCTTACCCTATTCCCTTCTCCTTCAATGCAATTACTATCATGATTTGTAGTTTACCATTTCTAATCAGATCTTTAAACTATTTTGTAGGTAACCATTAACAATAGGCAGTCATTTCGTATTTTAAAATTCCCCATCATTATATCCCATAAAGCTAAATTGTTTCCACTTTTTCATCCATTACAATTTTTTATTTTAATACATACTTGCACATGCTTTCTAATCACATTTCCTCTAGTTTCTCCAAGGTACACACATAAATGTTAAATTGCTCATTCATAGGTTATAGACATATTTAACCTTAATCTCAAATCACCAGATTGCTCCATGTAGTGTTGATAACAATTTATATTCTCAAAAGAAACATACTCGTGTAGTGATGTTCCTATAGCTTCCCCACATTTGAGTCTCAGATATTTTTCTGGTTCTTGATAGATTGAGTAATTTCAAATTTTACCCTGGACATTTTGAATGCTATGCTTCCGAGTTCTGTTAAAATCCTCTGGGCAATATAAGGTTAACGTTAGATTCAGTTATGACTACAAGTACTGCCTTGCCTTTCGGTGTTAGTGGTGGTTCCAATGTTAGTTTGGTTGTTTAAGTCATTGCTAAGCTGCTTTGTATCTGTCTCATGTATTTGCTACTCAAGGAATTGTCTGTGATTGGGCAGTGGGGGGGGGGGGGGAGGTGTCTAAATTCTAGTTCAGTTCTGATCAACTTTGCCATGCTTTTTCTAGCCTGTTCAATGTGTATTCGCCTCAAGGGCCATCCTGAGCCTTTTGCAGGTTCATAACGTTCTCCTTTGCTGGAGTCTGTTTCTACCCATCTGTGCTTTGGACTTTAGCCAGATTTGGGAGCAGAATTTATACACAGATTTGGGGCTCCCTCTTTCTTGTTCTCTCTCTTATGGGGTTCTTTCCTGGCTTTCCAGCAGAGGAAGTTGCCCCAAACTCGTCCCTTAGTTCTTTGTCCCAGAAAAACTGAAAGCTTTTTAATGGTGTTCTAGCTGCCCCACTAAATACTACAAGAATAAGTAACTCACTTTCTATCATTCTCTCCAAAATTTCACCTCTCCTCTACAATCTACCAACTTTTATGTTCTCTTCAATGCCCTAAGTTAATCTCTTTTGTGTCATTCATTCCGTGTTGATAGGTATCTGTGAGAACACTGCTTTAGTACCATCTTTCCCAAATTAGGAGCTGAACACATAAATGTTATGCTCCTCATTTATGACAACCCCTTACTAATTCCAAGTACAGGTAAAGGCTCTCGCTGTACAACTCTCTGCCTTACTTAGGTTTATGATGTATCTATATTGGGAATTCAAACCCATTGTCCTAGCTACTATGAACTATGATAACCTCTTTAACTTCCTCCTATTCTATACCCCCACGTCCACCACTATTTTAAGCCTCTTCTCCCTGTCTCAGTGTCAGGGTGTGCTCGATGTCCTGACTTGCAGTTCCCCATTGATTTTGTCACTGGGGACTCCTTTCTTTATTTTAAACTTAATTATACCTAAAATTTGTCATAATTTATTTGGCACTTCTAGGTACTGTCCGATGGAAGGCTTAAGAAGAAGTTGTTCTAGTCCACCATTTGTCAGAATGGGAGCACTATTCTTGCCTCTTTATTATATTGTTCTTCATTTTGGCACACTGAAGCAGAGGCATGACATATACTTGCTTCAATAGTCATTTTCACTTGGTAGAAGCAATAATAATGATGGTGGTGATTATGATTTTTACTTTAAAATCCCTATAATCACAAAATTGGGAAGATTTCTTTTCCTCTGTTGATATTCTGTTTTATCAGATGTCACTGTATCAGGTGCAGTTCAGTGAGATACCGTGTTTTGCCGCCAGCTCATATGATCAGCAGGGCATTGTTACACCCGCCCCAGCATGAAGTCAGGTACAGTTCACTCAGTACTAAGAAGCTGAATCAGGAGCATGGTTTTCCTTTTGAATTGTCCTCAGGAGCTCTTTAAATTTATTGAACAGATCTAGGAAAGTGAAGCCAGTTAATCATTGCCTTCTGCTTGCTTAATAGGTCTGAAATAGCTTCTTAAAATTAGTCATAATTGCAATCATAGTATGTCTGCTAGGCTGAAAGAGGCCAAAGCCTTTTCAAAATCTTCTAGAGCAAATACCTGTGAATGTTTTTGAGAGATGGAGAAGGCCAAGAATAAACTGTATTTCCTGGATAATTTCACCATTCTATTTTATTACAAAAAGATATGATCACACTTATCTGTGGAATCTAATGAACAAAATAAACTGATGAAAAAAAAAAGAAACAGAGGCATAGATACATGGAACAGTCTGACAGCTGTCAGAAGGGAGGGGGTAGGGGGACTAGATAAAAGAAGGTGAAAGGATTAGTCACAGAACATATTTGCATAGCCCATGGACACAGACCACAGTGAGGTGATGGCCAGAGGGAAGGGGGTGGGGGCTGGTTGGAGATGGGCAAAGTGGGGGGGAGGAAAGGGGAAGGGCTGGGGAGTGGCAATGGGGACATCTGTAATAGTGTCAACACCAAAAATAACATTAAAAAAATGAAATAAATTGTGATAATGGTTGCAAAAAATAAAATAAAATAAATAAAATTTTTTTAAAGATAGAGTGACATTTCAAACCTAGAAATTGTACCAAAAGTGTTGCTCTCTCTTTTGGTAAATTGGGACATGCTTCACTGATTCCCTCCACTCAGAGTCTGCGCTGGCCAGTTTGTTTCTCTCTGCTCTATCACCACAAACACATCACTTACCTTGGTCAGCTTTTTAAAAAAAAATATGTATTTTATTGATTTTTTTACAGAGAGGAAGGGAGAGGGATAGAGAGTTAGAAACATCGATGAGAGAGAAACATTGATCAGCTGCCTCCTGCACACCCCCTGCTGGGGATGTGCCTGCAACCAAGGTACATGCCCTTGACTGGAATCAAACCTGGGGCCCTTCAGTCCACAGGCCAACGCTCTAGCCACTGAGCCAAACACGCCAGGGCTCGGTCAGCCTTTTTATAAACATGTGTGCCATTTGTTCCTGAGGGGCCAAATAAGCAAGAAGACATAATTCAACAACAGTGTGGCTTTACTCTCAGAAAAGAAGAACTTTTCAAAGCAGTGTAATCCTCCTACATTGAATGAGCATTAGCATTGCTCTCAAGGTTATGTACCTAACCATTGGGAGCCACTGGCGATCTGAGTTTTGGTTAAATAATTTCTAAGGGAGCAAAAGGGCCATTTTCCATTTTGATATTTAGATTAATACTTTTTGGTTCAATTTTCAGAATCATTGAACCTGGAGATCCTCAATGCTTATTAATTTCATAGAAAATAAAATACTTTTCTCACTGATTAGATGGAAGATGACCTAATGTCATATGATACTTTGATATTTTCTTATGTAAAATATTATAAACTTTTAGGGAACCAGAACCCAGCAAAAGTCTAACTTGAGAAGTGGAAACACAATTGAATGTTGATAGTGTATCATTCATGTGTGGGGTGCTATCTTTCTCTTCTTCTCCTATTCAAGTTATTGTCAGTGGGGGAGTACAAAGGTATTTGCTTTCTGAAACACAGGGAAATAAGAGAAATTGCAGCATAAATTTTGTCAGAAAGACATCAGTGTTTGCCAATAATGAATTGTTTATATTGCTTCAACTACTCTTTTAATATCATGCATAATTTTTATAGATAAACTTCACTTATGAAACTTGACTGTGAATGAAAGGAAAGAACTAGTTAAAATAGCTAGAGCAACAAAAAATTATTTGTTTTTTTCTTCTCTTTTAGATAAAGGAGTGGAAATAAAAATATGTACTGTGATTTAATTACAATTATATTTTATCTATCCTAAGTGATTTTTATTTTGTCTTGATGAGTCTACCATTGCCCATTTCACTTTAATGTCAAACTCCATATCCTGCATGAAATCTTTGTCCACTTCTCAACTTAAACTCATTTCTACCTTCTCTGATTCTTTTGGCCTGAACTGGAAGCTCCATCCATTGTGATAGTTCTGTGTGAGCTGCACAAGGAAAGGAGCACTCTCTCATTCCTGTGTACTCCTGGTGCCCAGCACAGTGCCTGACACATAAAGCATTCATCACACTGCACTGTAAATTTCTGATTGCTCCTCAGTTCCCTCCCAAACTAGACTGCAAACTCCTTGCGGGTAAGGATCATGTCTTATTAGTTTTCAAATAGTCAGTGTCTATCATAATACCTGGTATACCATTGGTAGTCTTAAGCATCTTTGAATGTATATACAATACTAATGCATACAAATTCATAAATTATGTATGTGTATTTATGAAACATGCCATATATGTAATTACCTAATGACTATGAAATATTTTACATCCTGATTACACTTGTAAATTCCTTCAGACTGAGACGTGTCTTATTGTCCTCCTTACCCTTACCTGGTAAGCCTCAGAAATGAATTCACCAAACACTTGTAAAATTATTAATAAGGTGTAATTATGAGAAACCTCAAAATGTAAGTCATGCCCCATGAAAGTAATGTTCAAAACACCTCTCAATTTATATCAGGAAACACTTTCTAAGCACCTACTACATGTCAGGCACTAAACTAGACATTAAACATAGAAAAATAGAATAAGATAAAATAGAGACACTAATATAGTGACTAAGACTGACACATACAGTATTGTCATAAGTAGTAAGGACGATATGGTTATACATTTGGTATTTTGTGAGCATGGAGAAACATTTAGTCCAACATTAGGTTAATGTATGACTCTCAGAAGAAAACAAGACCTTGAAGAATGAATAAGGGTTAGCCAAGAAAAGAAAGATGGGTGGGATCAAGGTGGATGAAGGCACAAAATACTAAAGGAATATTATTGTAGTTCCTAGAGGCCTGATGCACGAAATTTGTGCAAGAGTAGGGCTTCCTTCCCCTGGCTGCCGGCACTGGCTTCCTTCTGGCACCCGGGACCCGGGCTTCCCTCTGGCTGCCAGGAAGCACCCAGGACTCAGGCTTCCCTCACAGCCCCGGTTTCGTTGGAATGTCATCTGAAAGGACTCCTAGAAGGACGTCTGGTCTAATTAGCATATTACACTTTTATTATTATAGATTAGAGTATAAAATATGAGGTTGAGAGTGAAGAGAAGTTAGATGTAGAAGAAGAGATCTTACAGGGACCAAGGTGAATAAAGGCACAAAATGCTGAAGGAATATAATGTATATTTATTAGAGTAAAAGATGTGCCTGAGAATGAAGAGAAATTCGATATGAAGGAAGATTGTATCAGACATAAAGGTATTTATATGCCACTCTAAGGAACTTAAACTTTACCCAGTAATCAAAGGAAATTCTTTAAGTGTCTTAGGGACAACAGTGATCTGATCAAGTATACATTGTAGGGAGACACTAGTTGTTGTGCAGAGAATTGGTTATGGAGTTGGAGCAAGAATGGAGTAAAAGAAAAAAAGTTGGGAAGCTACTGAAATTGTTTAGGCAAGAGATGTTGAGGGCCTCAGCTTGTTCAGAAGTAGGTATACAGAACAGAGGGGAGTACATCCTAGAAACATTCTGAAGATATAATTGGCATGGCTTGGTGATGGGTTGCATGAGGGATATGTAGGGGTGAGAGAAGTTGAGTGACTTCCTTGTTCGTGGAGAAGATCGGACCATGAACTAGAAGAGACACAGTGGAGAGTGCAGAGATAATGAGTCCTGTTTTTTTTAATATACCAGTTTTGTCAAGTGCAGGTGTACAGCTTATATTTCGATTTATATGACTGAATCACAGGGTAAAAGCTAGAACTGAAGGCAAAAGCATATTTATGTAGGTGGAAGATAAAAACATCAAACTGAATCAGTATTTGAAGAGAAAAGAGCAATGGGGTAAGATAGTGAAGCCTCGTAACCTCAATATTAAAAAGAGGGTAGCAGAGGAGGGAGACTTTACCTGTCACAAAGGTAAGAGAAGTGTCAAGTCTTAGGTAACATCAAAAGGCTTGAGAGATCAACAGCCAACACCAACAGGCAGGTGTTTCTTTAATCTTCAATACTAGCGTTTTGGTCATGTTCCTCTGTGTTATACCTTGCCATTACACAGTACCTATGTCTCTTAAATAGATTTTTAAAAATGGCATGAGACTGTCCTTAAGTCACTACAGGTGCACTAAGTCATAATGCATCATGGTACAGAGACTGAGTAGGAGCATTTGTTCACAACTGTGACCTTCCCAGTCATGCTGGGCAAGCAGAGAGCAGGCCTGTGGAGGTACACTTACCAAAGGCTTCTGCCAGCTCAGAGTTAATGGAAAGCCACAGATGGTGAGCTGTGTGGGTGGCAGGGGCACCCTCCCTGAGACACATTTTCAGCAAATGGATGCTCTTGTGGACGGCTATTTGGACTACCCGATTACTCAAGTATGTGTTTTGATGTATATTTGATGTGGGTTTTTAATGTATCTTAAACTCTTTGCACAGCTATATTCTTTTCTATGCCCCAAAGGGATGTTATTTCTGAATCTTATTAAAAATTAACACGAATCTATTTCCCATACTCTGTCTGTCATAGATGAAGAATGGCGCATGTTGATAAGCACAAGCCATTCTTTAATTTCTAGACCCAGAGGCACTGGAAAGCATCACAAATCATGAGGTGGGACTAGGAAAAACTCAATGATTTATCTAAATAATATTCAGAATTTCAATAAAGCTCCTTGGTGGCTATAAATCCAGAGAACTCTATTTCTCTTTGTACGGGGGGAAATATATTATTCCACGAACTGGGTTTAAATGCATATGCTCCTAATTGCACCTGCTTTTCACCCCGGCCTTGTGTGTTAGAGCAAAACCACTCAAGTCAGTACCCCACTGGTAATGGAAATAGAACTTGAAAGAGGGCAGCTCCGCTGAGAGTAAAATGAGAAAGCCTTGCTAATATTTCAGAGTCCTTATTGCAACAGACAGTTGTTAGAGGTAACCAAGCGCAATTTTTATCTTGCTACTTTGCAAAAACGAAAAGACCCACCCTCTCCACACCAAAACTAGAAACAAAATAACAGCTTTATAGGGCACAGTCTGAAAAGTTCTGGGTTAATCTTTTCCATCATACAAACATCACAAAGAGATTTAAATAGAATATCTTCCACTGTCCACTTCAATACACATCCCAGAGAATACCTGAAACTCTGGGCAGGAGAAGCAGAAACTTCAAGAGACAAGCTATTTATCCTGTGTAACCTCAGTTTCCTCATCTGTAAAGTGGAAATAGAATTCTTTATTGTTAATGGAAGAACTATATCATAAAATGAAAATAAATAAAACTCTTAACATGATGCTTAATACATATAGAAGAGTGGTTATTATTATTATTATTATTTCCATTATGTGGTTTGCTACCTATAGAACTCATTAGCTACCTAGAAATTCATGTTGTCATCTAATAGCAGGTATCATAGAACAAATCAAAGAGTGAAGAAAAATCACCAGAGAAAAACACAATATGGATTAAATTATATTCATTCCATTTATCTATAAACTAGAGGTCTGGTGCTCAGATTCGTGCACTGGTGGGGTCCCTCAGCCTGGCCTGTGCCTTCTCACAATCCAGGACCCCATGGGGGATGTCGAACTTCCAGTTTCAGCCCCATCCCTGCCTGGCCTGAGGGGATCTGCCAGAACTGGCAGTCTTTCATCCCCCAAGGGATAAAAGCAGCAGGCAGCCAGGGAGTAGCCCGAGCCCTGGATGGGCATGTGCCACTCCCGTTCAATATGGCCCTGCTGTGCCTGCTCCTGAAGCTGCTTGGTAGCTGCAGAGGTGGGAGAGGCTGCAGCTGCATTCACTGGGCTCTGGTTTCTGGGACCTGTCAGTCAGATAAGCAGTGCTCCCGCTGTGGGAGCCCACTGACCACCAGGGGGCAGCTCCTGTGTTGAGCCTCTGCAACTGGTCAACCAATGGAGCAGTCAACCAATCATAATGATCACTTAGGCTTTTATATATATAGATTAGAACAGACTGACCTATTTTGGTGGGGGGGGGAGGGTGGAGGGAGAGATGAGAAGAGATAAACCCAAGAATTTCCAGAATAATTGATATGGAATATTTCTATTCATTTTTTCCCATAACAAATAGAAATAAGAAATGAATGACTGCAATAATTATGTCTGGTTCACCAACTTGCTTCTTTTCCAAGGTCTGTACATTTTGGTGTCATAACTGTTATATTGTGTACATATAACACAGCCATGTTTTCTGTAATTAAAATTGCTTCTCCTTTAAATGTGAGTTCAATACATCAGTATGGATTATTATTCCAGGCATTTTGGCAACCTGAACAAATGTGAGAAATCCCAAGCTAATGTATGAGGATGGCTAATTTCAGGAGTACACTGTACTCTAGCCATAGAGGATTATGCTGAGTCTGAGAACTCTGATGGAAGATATGGTGAAGTAAGTTGGTAGAAAGAAGCTATTGTTGTAATAAATGGGAAGTTAATCATGATGCAGGACTCGGGTACTTTGTAAGTACTTACAACACATAAAAATGTGTTGACTGAGTAAAGGCTGGTATCCCATCAGAAGAGACAAATGCCAAGACAAATGTTTATAACAAAGAAACATCCCCAAGCACCACAGGAAAAACATTCAAATATTCACTATCTATTCTTAATGAAAACCTGGAAAGGCAGGCAGCAGCAGAACACAATCCTATATAATAAAAGCCTAATATGCAAATCGACCGAATGGTGGAACAACCAGTCACTATGATGCACACTGACTACCAGGGGGCAGGCGCTCAATGCAGGAGCTACCCCCAGCCTGCATGCCTCAGGCTGGCCGAGGTGGGTGCCAGCGGGGGGCCCCCAATCACTCTGCCAGTTGCCCCACAGATCGCCCCTATTGCCAGCCAGGCCTAAGGACCCTAAGTGTGCATGAATTTTATGTACTGGGCCTCTAGTGTAATGATAAATGGAAAAGATAAAACTATTTCTGAACTGACACCAACCCATGAACAGTTCCAAGAATGTGATGTTTTAGCAGCTATGGAGCCATTGCTGTGAATGCATTTCCATACCTAATCCTCACGTAATGAAGCCTGTGCTTCATTCCAGACTCTGTCCTCGCACCAGGGATTCAGAGAGGAACAAGACGCTACCTAAGACTCTCTAGAACTTTTCGTATATTTGGAAAACAGATGAGAAAGTGAAACAATTATCAAACAGTGGATCAACTGATGCGAGGTCTCTGATAAGGATCCCTGCTCATAGTGTGAGGAGGTCAGAATGCTTCCAAGAGGAAATGTCACTTGAGCTAATTTGAAGGACGTGTAGGAATCCCTGGAATGAAAAGAAAGTATAGAAATCCTTCCCATATATATAGAGGCTCAGAAGTTCAAGAGCACATGAGGTATTTAGGGAATGACAAGTCGTGTTTTCATTCGGGAACACATTGTGTTGAGTAGGAGAATATCTGTAGGAAGGTGATGGAGATCCAGTCATTAAGTAAAGAACAAAAAGATGATTCAAATATGACTGATGCCTAGCTTCTTCCAGAGGGTTGGTTCTGACCCTCTGTGTGTTTCTGATGCAACAGTGGGTACCACTAATGTCACTTATCCATGGCTCACAACACTTGGGTCTCACAGGCAAATACCAAAATCCTCTCTGAAAGGAAATGACTAGGAAATTTTGAGCCAGAAAATTTTGTCTGAAAGCAGCTAGGGATCTTGAGCCAAGCATTAGAAGCCAAGCTCTAATGCCAAATGGGAATCTGAGAACTAGACAAAGAGTCAGTGGACAGAACAGGTAAATTAGTACCAGTCTGAGTAAATTCTGGAAGCAGCTAAAAAACCCATGATACAATATTTCAGCACTCTTGGGAGTTTGTTTATGTGGGTGAGTGGTCTGAGGATCTACAATGAACACTCCTCTGTCATACAGTAGGATCTCAACAGGATGTGTTATATGATTGTGTTATATGATTTGTCTACTTACACATGTGTCCATGTAAATGATTAACCTTGGGGCCAAGAATCTCTCCAGTGCAGATCATCTTTCAGTAATACTTACTAGTGACAGGGGTATTTTATCCTTTCAAAATATTACCTCCCTATTCATCACTGAACACCAAGGTCTATTGTGGTGCCCAGAGTAGATGTTATCTGAATTGAAATGCAGCCCCCACCCCCATTGGAAACCAGATTGAAATTATGGCAGATTAGTGACTTCCACACCTTTCTCAGTTTCAATTTTAAAATTGACAAATCAGTTTAAAAGTGATAATAATACAAGCATCAGCTTTATATAAAATTAAAAATAATTATATAAAAACAGTTAACTAAAATTTAAAATGATAAGAATATAAACATCAGACTTCATAACAAGATACTGTGGAATGCGTTACAAAGAATTATCCTTATGGCATTGAAAAAGAGAGAGCCATTTTTTATCATTAACAAATGAGAACAAATAACTTTTATGATTTAAAATGAACTTACAGTTTTACAGGTCATTTGTAGGTATATAACAAAACCATCGACTTCTGAGAGCAAAAAGAAAAAAAGATTATTTGATTTAATGCCTTTCTATTATAAATAAATTGAGCCCACAAAATGATTTACTCCAAAGGTCTTTTTGTACAACTCCTTTTTCAATACTTAGGTGATACACTAATATCAGGTATATCAGAGTCTTTATTTTCCCCAACTGTATGTTCTTAAGCACAGTATAGGCATTGTGCAAAGGTAAGTATCTTTGCATCTCCTTAATGCAACATGAAGTGAGGCATTTGACAGAAAGTCAATGAATATTTGTTGGAGGAATAAATGAATGAATGAATGAATGAATGCTACTCTGCGTTTTCGGATTTTGCCTTTAGGGTTGTATCTACCCAAGGTTATCTAGGTTTTCTCCTGTGTTATCTTCCAGGAGTTTTTTTAGTTTTGCACTTTACATTTAGGCCTGTGCTTCATTTTGGGTTAATTTTTGTGAGGGGTATAAAGTCTGTGTCTAGATTCATTTTTCCCCCTGAGTAGTTGTGTCAGCACCATTTGGTGAAAAGACTGTCTTCATTGTATTGCCTTTGCTACTTTAACAAAGATCAGTTAACTATATTTATGTGGGCCAATTTCTGGGCTTTCTCTTCTTTTCCATTGATTTGTCATTTCTTTCACCAATACCACAATGTTTTGATGACTATTGCTCTATAGTAAGTCTTGAAGTCTTTTTTACCTATTAAGATAAAAAACAAGGAAAGGATGTTTCTTATCATCACTGCTTTTCAACATTGTTATGGAAATTTTAGCTAATGCAATAGGACAAGAAAAGGAAACAGAAGGTATACAAATTGGGAAGAAAGAAATAAAGCTGTCTCTGTTCAAAGATGACATTATTGTCTATGTAGAAAACGTGAAATTTTGACAGGTATGTCCTCCGTGCAAAAAAATGTAACACTTTATTTTTGTTTGATTTTTAATTTTTTAAAAAATATATTTTTATTGATTTCAGAGAGGAAGGGAGAGGGAGAGATAGAAAAATTAATGAGGAGAGAGAATCATAGATTGGCTGCCTCCTGCATGCCCTCTACTGGGGATCGAGCCTGCAACCTGGGCATATGCCCTGAACGTGAATTGAACCCTGACCTCCTGGTTCACAGGTTGATGCTCAACCACTGAGCCACACTGGCCAGGCTAATTTTCTTAAATTACAGTTTACATTCAATATTATTTTGTATTAGTTTAAGGTACACTGTTTATTGTTTTAAATAGCAAGATAATTCAGATTTTGTATGAAAAACAACTGGAAAATAAAACTCAGTTTACAGATGTATACTGACAGTAACCTCCATAAGGTTTTACCTATTTTGAGAGCATAACCTCTAGCAGAGGTTTCTTAATGATCCTAAATTGGGATTTAAAGTCTGGTTCTTTGCTAAAATAATAACTTTGCTGGACATCTAGTTGCCTGAGCCGGTGTGTATAGGAGCTTTTCTTTTGGGCTGAAGAGAAATGAAGAAGTTTAATGTTCTTCATTGGCTAAAGGTGAGATAGTATAGGAATGATGGAAAGAGAATAGCTGCTCTTCCAGGGTGTACTAGGACAGGGTGAGCCTACACATGGTTGGAGACAGAAACTAATCTCTTTCATGAAAGACTTTGGCACAAGCAGTACTGCTCTGGGGTCCTCAATAGTGAGAAACATGCTCACTTCCACAGTACATAGTTGGTTCCCAGAGGATAGCAAAGAGGCAGTCCCAGCAGACTCATGCTGTGTGCAGTGTAGCAATGCCAGTGCCCAAGGACTTCCCTCAGACAGTCTGCAGGCAACCAACTATGAACATATCAGAATGGAAGGACATGATTGGCCTTCATGTCGGACATTTCTGGACCCACCTGGGGAAAAACTGGGAGGTTGAAGAGAAGGGATTAAGCTTATCAGACAGTAGGTGGGGGCAGTCAGCCAGAATTTTCATATTGGTTATTTTCCCTGCAGGCTGGCAGTGCTAGACAATCAGCCACTCCTCTTTTACAAAGGTTCATTTCTATGACAGGTAATGGAATCTGGGGATATGTTTCAGTCAATAACAAACTTTTCTGCTTTGATCCTAAATTGGGATTTAAAGTCTGATTCTTTATATAAGTGTGCTAATTATTTAATACCCACCGTGTATAATAATACACAATTAAGCTGCCACGTATCTAACCAAATTATTTATTTTAGCAAGGTTCAGGGTCAACATTGACTACTTCAGCCAAATATTTATATCAGACTCCATGTCAGCTATTGAGGCTGACCAAACAACTTGCCACCCTGGACATTTATTTTTGGAGTTAGGCTCTACCCAATATGTCTTGATTTGAAGAATAGACAATGGTGTATTTTGCTAAGATGACTCATGGGAGGGGTGTGATCACTTTGGATAGGCAGGGAAATGTACTGCTTCTTACCAGAGAATAATAATAAGGGATAATATTAACTTGTGTTTGCATAGTGAGATTTTCAAAGACAGTTTTATTATTTCATATTATTCTCATGATCATTGTTTTATTTAGACAGCACAGCTATTTCTCTCTCCATTATGCAAATGATGAGACTGAACAAACAGAAGTTACACTGAAAACAGTCAACAAGAAAGCGCACTTTCTTTGCTTAGGGCCCTAGCTCACTCCAGTACCCAGTGTGCTTTCCTTCAGACCTTTGTCGAACTGCAATTCTCTGAGTGCCAGGTGGTCAGCAAGCGTACTAGGAACTGTATCAAGGTGCATACAAATATATTCACATTTTTGTTCTCTTTTTCTTTTTTAGGTACTTTACCTGACTTAGAGGGGAAATAATAAACCTCCAAAATTGGGCTTGAATCACATGTAATGGAAAATGATTCCATTGTTTCTAAGATATAACATGAAACGTCTACTAGAATGGTTGGTTACTATTAGCTATACAGCTCTTTTATCCTTTGTATTTTTACTCATCATTTAATGTGACTTAATTATTTTCTTAACTAGATTATAAGCTCCTTTATGCAAGAAACAACAACTTATATTTTCTATTTTTAGCACCTATGCTTAAACATAGGTAGTCACAAAAAATGAACACTTGTTGATGATATTTATGCAGAAAAGTGCTTACTATATGGCTCCAACAGTTTCCAAATGAATTAAAATTGCTGAATGAACAGCTTAAATGTACCATGCAACCCAGGCATGGCTCAACATCTGTTATATTTGGGCTTTTTATACTATATCACATTTCATATAGGAAATAGCACTCTAATACTGACTTTATGATGTTTTCCGCCATCGCTGTATAGTATATTTTGATCTATATGAAGTGCATTCATCCAGAAAATACTTTCTAATCTCCTTTTATATGCCAGACACTGGATATGAGCTTGGAGCATAAGATATTCATAAAACTGGCCTCGACTTTAAGAAATTTCACATTTTGTAGTTAATTTAAAACATGTGCATTCCTCTATTTCTTCTATTTCCCTTATTGCTTCACTTCCCATGCCTCCTCAACATTTCTCAGGTTTGTTTATCTAGTCCAGAAGCAGCTGGGTAATAGCAAGAAGGCTCCCATTTATTGAGTACTCACTGAATAGCTGTGCTCCTCACACACTGCCCAGCTAACATTCATTTCATCCTTCGAGCAAACCTACTAGGTGTCTTAATTACTTGTTATTATTGTCACTTTCATTTTACAACTGAGAAGAGAAAGGTTTAGAGTGGTTGGGTGATTTGCATAGCACTGAAGGCTCATGTAGGGGAACCAGAATTGAACCCAGATTTCCTCCTTCTGATTTCACTGGCTTACGCACTACATCATCGCAGCCATTTAACGAAGGGGGAGGCCAGCCATTGACCTCATGAGAGACCTTTTGTGATAGGAACGCTTTTATTTTTCTAATAGAAAAGAACACAGGTAGAGAATAGGGAAGATAAAAAGAGGGGCTTGAAATAATACCCAGAAAGTCTGAAGAAATTGAAACTCTTTACTGGAAAAAGAAGACTCTGATGGAATATGACATCTTTCTATCTCTAGGGCTGTCACATGGTAAAGGAATTTTACTTGTTGAGCATTAGTCCATGGATAGAGCTAAGAGAAAGTTACAAATTAGAAAGAAACAAATTTGAGCTCCAGAGGAAGAAAGACTTTCTAGTGGAATTGTTGTAGAACAGAACTAATTCAGAGAGAGAGAATCCAGTTTGTGCAGAGGTTCAGACATGATAGTGCTGTGCAGGGGCCTCAGAGGGGTGGAGAGGAGGAAGCGACGGTGACTGGGGGCCTGCCTCTGGCTCTGAAGGCCAGACAGTGAAGCAGGGATTATTCTACTGTTAGAACATCCCCCAGGATTAGCCCCATTGAGCAGTAGATGTCACTGTTTCATAGAAAGAGGAGTAAAGAGGCACTTCTGATTCTAAGTAGGATACTTTAAAAGATGTATTCAGATCTATTCTAGATGAATATAAGTTTCTAAAATATACTTAGGATTAATGTTACATCTAAGAGACATGCAATGACAAATCCAACGTTTTTACAGCTTTTTTTTTTTTTGCTTAAGAACTCTGACCTTATTTGTATTGTGTAGCCCAAAACTATAATGGAAGATTATAGTTCCAAAGGGTCTCCATGCATAAGATAATACAGGATCTGATAAAAGACAAAAATTCCTGTTGCTGCTGGTATTGTGAGTGATATACATATATGTGTGTGAGCATACACATATTTTGAACCAATGCTTATTTTGTCCTTCTGGCCCCCTCTTCTTTCTGTGCTTAACTCGAGAGTATCAAGAAGAAGGGCATGGCATGTACTTGACTAGCATTTTCTCGATTTGGAGGCTACTCAAGCTGAGATCACCATGAATTAAGTTCCAGGCAGAGGGAGCCATTCTTGACAAAGTTGAAATCTGCAAATCCCGAAGTTTGGGATTGAAGAGACTTCTCAGCCCCAGAGAAAGTTACAGGGTCATTGACACTGTTGAGCAATAAGAGAACAAAGCCCTTGGAACCACATTTCAGGAGTGTTCTCTTCCCTCTGTTTTGTCTCTTCCATTCCAGAGATTCTGAAGGACACAGGACCTGGTCCTCATTTGCCCTTTCTCCCTGGGGAACTTCTATCTGGGTAGAGGTTACTTTAACTTAGAAGAGAGTTCAAAGACAGAGAGAAGGAAAAGAGCAGAGGGGGTCCTCTAGACCTGCCCTCTCCATTGGCTTCCTCAGAATCCATAAACCTATGTAGCTCTTGCTTGCAATTTTTTAAGGAGCTTATATTCTCAGAGGAGGGGTGAGATGTAGATAAATGACATAATAAAGGATAGAGACACATATGTTTTTTTAAAAAAATATATTTTATTGATGTTTTTACAGAGAGGAAGGGAGAGGGATAGAGAGTTAGAAACATCAATGAGAGAGAAACATTGATCAGCTGCCTCCTGCACACCCCCAACTGGGGATGTGCCCACAACCAAGGTACATGCCCTTGACCAGAATCGAACCTGGGACCTTTCAGTCCACAGGCAGACGCTCTATCCACTGAGCCAAACCGGTTAGGGCAAGATACACATGTTGTAAAATGGAAAGGAATTTGGAGGAATCACAGAGGATATTCTGGAACATATGAAATTTTAATTAGGAGGCTGAAGGATGGCAGCATGTTGGTACCTAAAACATGCAGGGCAATGGCATTCTAAAAACAGAAATGGTCATAGGATAGGTGCAAAGTTGGCATAGGAAGGGATTGGTCGAAATGTAGGGTTCACAAGGGGGAAATATAACTAAACTAAATCATGATCATAATCTTGTTTGCATGTGAGGATAGACACTGAATGGTCTTCAGGAGGGAAATGATAGTTGCAACAGGAATGCTCTAGTGAGATTATTACAATATTTATTATGTTGCCGTGAACTTTTCTATCCAGTGGTGATCTTCTTTGAAACAGGAAGCTAGGTCTTCTGTTGGGAGTTAGGAAGGTGGTTTGGCTCAGTGCATAGAGCATCAGTTTGCAGACTGAAGAGTCCTGGGTTCGATTCTGGTCAAGAGCACATGCCCAGGTTCAAGCTTGATCCCCAGTAGGGAGTGTGCCAATCGATGGTTCTCTCTCATCATTGATGTTTCTATCTCTCTCTCTCCCTCTCTAAAATCAATAAAAAATATTTTTTAAAAAATGTAAGGAAATTTTGAGAAGCTGCTATTGGAATTTCCATTTGGCAGGAGAGAAATAAACCACTGCAGTGAGGATCAAGCAGGCTGAGGTCAGAGAACACAGATTCTATAAATCGGTTCCTTCCAGCAAAATATGTGATTAACAGTGTTGGAGTGGGAACAGGGGAAGCAGATGGTGGCAGCCACTCAGTCCTAGGAATGTGTGAGTAGGACTGAGAGTGACAAGGGCTGGGGACTCTCAGGCACAGAGAGAGCAGGGCTGAGCATGGAGGAATACCAGCTTCTGTTCCGGTGGGAAGGTAAATGAAGCTTCTGTGTATAGCTACCATTCCAAGCAACCTGTGTGTGCCAGGCAATGTGCTAAACAATGTTTGCAAACTACAAATTAGACTTTGATGTATTCACTTCATGGACAAGGAAATGGAGAGTTGTTAAGGGACTGATATGATCGGTATGAGACAACATTAGGATTCTAACCCAGGCCTGTGTGAGTGAGGAGAAGCAAGCGGTTGGTGTTTCCTTGTGGACAGCAAGGCGAAGGTGATGAGAGAAGCTGTCTCTTTTGGAGAAGCCTGGATCATGCCATGTTAAGACAAGGCATGCCAGGTGGCTGTTAGGCTATAGGAAGAAGGCCAGGAGGAGCTCAACTATTGTTTTGATAAATATTTCGTATCTTAGATGTTATGATAATGGGATTCTCTAAAATGAATATAATGTGTTAAGATTGGCCCAGCAGTAGTAAAAATACCAGGAATAATAAATCTTATGGTCAGAGTGGCTTTCAGGCAGATCATGAGCTAATATCCAGTGTTATTGTTAGAATTTCTTGTGATCCTGTGGAAGAAATACTAGTCAGGCTAGCAGGAGTGATCTGTAGTCCATCTCTGCTATAACAGGCGCCCACCCGAGATAAGCTCAAGTTGTGAGTCTCAGAGCTTCTCAGGGCATCTGGTTGAGGGTAGGAGAGACTGCCAAAGCCTGAAAACTAGGAGACTGAGGCACATGGACCAGGACTAAGAAGGGCAGCATCTGCCTGGTGTGACTGCCTGCTGGGCCACCCCAGCCAATAGAGAGACATTTGCAAAGCAAGGGCTGAGGGGTTGGGAGAAGGAGGGCTGAGCCTTGCACCCTTCTCCATCCCCATGGTTGCTCTGCTGTACTAGTAAGTGCAGAACTGCTTATAACAGACACTTTAGTGTTGATGAGCACGTGAACAGTAACTGGTACGTTGCCTAAATTAATAAATGGTAGCTATGATGGGCTGAGAGCAGGTCAAGGAAAAAGAAAAGAAACTGACTAAAAATAAGTTTTCTTGAAAAATTAAGACTATTTTGTATAAAGTCAATAAATAGTACTCATGGTAAGATCTCATTTTTGTAAAAGAAAAGGAGAGTTTGGATAAAGTCCGAAACAGTGTGGGGGTGAATTATTGATTGTTCTTTTTGCTTTTTTGTGTATATCTTTTGTAAGTAATGTGTTGCATTCATAATAAAAATAAAGTCTAGAAATTTGATTGAAGGGGCCTGTATTGAGAAAGCAAAAGCTTAGCTAAAAGGAACATTATATAGGTCTATGTTTCTCATTATTCTCTGTCTCAAATTTAAAATGCTCCAAAGTTTACAATATAACATTTTTTATATAGTTAGTGTTTTAACTACATTACAATACCATACCTAATGATTTCAAAAGAGATACATTTGCTCATATATATTTTATGACTCTTAATCTATCTTACCCCAAATTTTCTTTAAACACAACTGTTTTTATTTCTTTGTTCCATTTCTTGTTCATATATGTAAACTTATGCCACACATAGTAATCATAGAGAATATGGAGATTTTATATGCCATTTTCACTTAACAAGAATGTATTTTGCATTGCTGCATTGTCTGCATATTTATGACTTTTCATGCTTGCTCAGAACATTATATCAAACACTATGATTTTTTTGCCCACTCCTCTGAGGTTTAACATTTCAGATACTTTCACACTTTTACAAGCATGAACCAACCCCGCTGTCATAAACTTACTTGCAAATATAAGCTTTTTCTTCTTGTGAACTGGTTCCTTAGGATAAAATTTTTTAGAGCAAGTCGGGTAATATTTTCTGGTTCTTAAAATTTCTAGTCAGATTGTTTTTCAAAATGACACTACAGATATAATGCTGTCTCCTGGCAACTTCTGCAGCTGTTTGCAATTCAGGCCCAATCTCAAGGGATCCCTATTATCACTTGAATTTGCATTTTTCTGATTACAAGCCATTTTAAGCATTCTCACTTAGTGTTTACTTTTTATTTTTCCACAGGAAGCTCTGATATTTCTGTAAATAAAATGTAATCTTTTGTAGTGTGGTTGGAGCAAATAAAGTCTCTCTGTTGTCTTCTGTCTACCTGTTTTAAATCCAACAAGAATTATTCATTCGACTTTGAAAGTGCCCCCAGAACTCCAAATGCCATAACTAGAGATAAAATCTATAAACAAGTCTGTGAATTGTTTTGCTTTTGTGCCATTCCCCACTCAGGAAAGAAACAGAGGACCTCAAAATGTCCTTCCTCAACATTCTGAGGCCTGGTGGCTCCAACGCAGTGACCTCCTGGTGGAATTAGTTTTCGGGGCAGTCAGAACAGTCATACTCTGAACCACAGATTGGATTACTGACCAGAATCAACCCTTAATGGGCCAGTGAGTTTGGTTGTTATAGCAACAAAACTGATTTGATGTCCAGTTATTTATCAGTGGCTCAGCAATTGACCTGCAAACAGTGCATCCTGTTGAGACTGAAGGCTGTCTTTTCCCCCTCGATAAACTCCTGACAAGCCCATGCGAAAGATTTCGGAGCTTAACATTTCAAGTTTAAAATGTGTGCCCCACTCCCCAGCCCCGTAAAAAGGGATCCAGCTCTCCCTCTGGATATTTGTGTCAACTTAAGTCAGGATCAAAAGATGCACAGGGTGGCACAGCTGGATAGAAGGCTTTGTCACTCATGACATCTGCAGCTTCGAAAAAGAGGCGATTTGCTTTGCTTTAACTCACTTTTAAAGGAAAATCAGAGAAGATGGCTACCTTGGAGGATTAAGCAATTTCTCTCTTTCTTTGAAGCTTCCTGAGTTCTACCCTGTTTTCATTCATCATTCTGAATGTGACTTTTCCTCATGGCCCATTGAACTCAATGGGATCAATCACAACATTTTCAAAGTGCTGTAATTTCACACCTATTTCAATACAGATCTAAGGGTTTCCATATCCTTTCACCATTGGGGTAAATGCTTCATAGACTGGTAACCCAATGTGCTTAGTAATCCCTTAGTAACTTCCTCAGGGAAGCAAAAGAGGTAGTTAACTGTAGCTCTAAAAGTAAAACTGTACCTGGATATCTGTTTGTTCCACTTATACGAAGTTTTACATTCCATCTTCAGTGAAATGTTACTTACACAATTACACAAAAAAAGTATGGCATTTTCTTCCAAGAACCTATTTTGAATTCAAATTAAAACTGTACATGTATGCATTTATGAAGTCTTAGAGTTAAGAAAAGACTTTTAAGGATGGGAGTGATGCTTAATTGAAGACAACTTATGAGGCTCTACCACCAGTAGAAAAGCTATAAAGGTTATCTTTGGTTGCTCATGTGGTAACATTAAAAATTTGTGTTGAACTGAATCTGAGGTGTCTTCCTGTGAGTTCTTCCACATGCTATGATACACATAATCTGGATTTATGTTTTACTTAAGAAAACAGTGATCTAGATTCATTTTTATTTCCATTTATGAGATTTTTTGATAAGTCATTTTATTTTTGCTAATATTTGTACAAGAAGACAATCCTACCAACCAGCCTTCAAGCAGTGTGGATTATACATCTTGAGGACATTTATATTTGCTTTTCCAGTAGTAGAAAGGGATTTGATTTTTTACATATTATTCCTCTGTCTCCATCCAACGGTATACCAGGGGGAGATGATTAGCCAATTGAGAGCATAACGAAGCTATCTGACCCACAAACTGATTGAACCTACAAGGCTGTCCTGTTCAGTTTTTCAAGTCAGTTTTCTGTTACATGGTAGCCTTATCAATAGAGAACATGGCAAGCTGGGGTTGTTATTCAACCTTATTTCTTTACATCAAGGAAGATCAAAGAGTCTTTTGTAACCTGTTCCTTCTTTCTATTTTTCTTGTTATGAACTATATGCCTGAACAATTTTCCAAACTTAATGCATCAGTTTATGAAAAGAGCATTATTTTAGCCCTTGGTCATATAAAAAGCTGAGAGATTGTGCGATAGTTTGACTTTGTTTTAATAAAGGCATTACATTATTAAACTCTCTGGCATGAACTTTATAGCTTGCTACAGCCCAGAATACCTAACCATGAAAAATTCCTGGACAGAGAAGTTTTCTAAATATGTGTCCCTCTGTTTTGAAAAGAACACATTACTTCTATTTTTATAAACTATTTTCAAACCAGAGTCACAGACAGTTTCAAGAGTCAAGGTCATCTGCTTTGGGTTTTTAATTTTTGAGGTTGACAGATTCCATAGAATGATATTGATCTCTCTCTCTCCTTTCCTCCTCTCTCTCTTTCTCTCATTCTCTCTCTTCTTTTAAAATGTTTTTAATTGATGAGAGAGAGAGAGAGAGGAGAGAGACATCAATTCCACTTATTTATGCATTCATTGGTTGATTCTTGTATGTGCCCTGACTGGGGATCAAACCCACAACTTTGGCATAATGGGATGATGTGCTAACCAACTGAGAGCTATCCAGCCAGCGCTCTCTCTCTCTCTCTCTCTCTCTCTCTCTCTCCCCTTCCCTCCCTTTCTCTCTCTCTGTTCTTAAAATTGCAGAGCCACTCTCTCTCTTTCTCTCTCTGTTTTTTTTTTTTTTTTATTGCTTAAAGCATTACAAAGGGTATTACATATGTGTCCTTTTTTTCCCCCCTGCCCTTGACAATACCCCGGCTTCCCCTACCCCCCAGTGTCTTATGTCCATTGGTTATGCTCATATGCATGCATACAAGCCCTTCAGTTGATCTGTTAACCCCATCCCTCCTGCCCCCCAACCCTCCCCGGCCTTCCCGCTGCAGTTTGACAATCTGTGTGAGGCAGCTCTGCCTCTGTATCTATTATTGTTCAGAAGTTTATAATGGTCTCTATTATCCATGAATGAGTGAGATCATGTGGTATTTTTCCTTCATTGACTGGCTTATTTCACTTAGCATAATGCTCTCCAGCTCCATCCATGCCGTTGCAAATGGTAAGAGTACCTTCTTTCTTACAGCAGCATAGTATTCCATCGTGTAGACGTACCACAGTTTTCTAATCCAGTCATCTACTGATGGGCACTTAGGCTGTTTCCAGATCTTAGCTATGGTGAATTGTGCTGCTATGAACATATAGGTGCATATATCCTTTCTGATTGGTGTTTCTGGTTTCTTGGGATAAATTCCTAGAAGTGGGATCACAGGGTCAAATGGGAGTTCCATTTCCAGTTTTTTGAGGAAACTCCATACTGTCTTCCATAGTGGCTGCACCAGTCTACATTCCCACCAGCAGTGCACAAGTGTTCCTTTTTCTCCACATCCTCTCCAGCACTTGTTGTTTGTTGATTTGTTGATGATAGCCATTCTGACAGGTGTGAGATGGTACCTCATTGTTGTTTTGATTTGCATTTCTCGGATGATTAGTGACTTTGAGGATGTTCTCATTTCTCTTGGCTTTCTGAATGTCCTCTTTTGAAAGGTGTCTATTTAGATCCTTTGCCCATTTTTTGATTGGATTGTTTATCTTCTTTTTCTTAAGTTGTAAGAGTTCCCTATAAATTTTGGAGATTAGGCCCTTATCAGATATGACGTTGGCAAATATGTTTTCCCACGCAGTGGGTTTTCTTGTTGTTTTGTTGATGGTTTCTTTTGTTGTGCAGAAGCTTTTTATTTTGATGTAGTCCCATTTGTTCATTTTCTCTTTAGTTTCAACTGCTCTAGGAGCTGTATCAGTGAAGAAATTGCTTCGGCATATGTCTGAGATTTTGTTGCCCTTGGATTCTTCTAGAATTTTTATGGTTTCCTGTCGTACATTTAAGTCCTTTATCCATTTTGAGTTTATTTTTGTGTATGGTGTAAGTTGGTGGCCTAGTTTCATTTTCTTGCATGTATCTGTCCAATTTTCCCAACACCATTTATTGAAGAGACTATCTTGGCTCCATTGTATGTTCTTGCCTCCTTTGTCAAATATTAATTGAGCATATTGGTTCGGGCCGATTTCTGGGGTCTCTATTCTATTCCATTGATCTATATGTCTGTTCTTGTGCCAGTACCAGGCAGTTTTGAGAACAGTGGCTTTGTAATACAGCTTGATATCTGGTATTGAGATCCCACCTACTTTGTTCTTTCTCAGGATTGCTGCAGCTATTCGGGGTCTTTTTTTATTCGATGAATTTTTGGAGAGTTTGTTCTAGATCTGTGAAGTATGCCTCTGGTATTTTAATGGGAAGTGCGTTGAATGTATAGATTGCTTTGGGTAGTATGGACATTTTAATGATGTTGATTCTACCAATCCATGAACACGGTATGTTCTTCCATCTGTTTATGTCTTCCTCTATCTCTTTTTTCAATGTCCTGTAGTTTTCTGAGTAGAGGTCTTTTACCTCTTTAGTTAAGTTTATTCCTAGGTAGCTTAATTTTTTTGGTGCGATGGTAAATGGGATTTTTTTTCTAATCTCTCTTTCTGCAAGTTCACTATTGGTATATAGAAATGCCTCAGATTTCTTGGCATTAATTTTGTATCCTGCTACTTTGCCAAATTCATGTATTAAGTCTAGTAGTTTTTTGACAGAGTCTCTAGGGTTTTGTATGTATAATATCATGTTGTCTGCAAATAAGGACAGTTTTACTTCCTCTTTTCCAATTTGGATGCCTTTTATTTCTTCTTCTTGTCTAATTGCAATGGCTAATACTTCCAGGACTATGTTGAACAGGAGTGGTGAGAGTGGGCATCCTTGTTTTGTTCCTGTTCTTAGGGGAAATGGTGTTAGTTTTTGTCCATTGAGTATGATGTTGGCTGTGGGCCTGTCATATATGGCTTTTCTTATGTTGAGGTATGATCCTTCTATTCCCACCATGCTGAGGGTTTTTATCAAAAATGGGTGTTGGATTTTGTCTAATGCTTTTTCTGCATCAATTGATATTACCATGTGGTTTTTTTCTTTCAATTTGTTTATGTGATGTATCACGTTTATTGATTTGCGTATATTGTACCATCCTTGCATCCCTGGGATAAATCCTACTTGGTCATGGTGTATGATCTTTCTGATGTACTGCTGGATCCGATTTGCTAAGATTTTGTTGAGGATTTTGGCATCTATGTTCATGAGGGATATTGGCCTGTAATTCTCTTTCATTGTGTTGTCTTTACCTGGTTTTGGTATTAGGGTGATGCTGGCTTCATAGAATGAGCTTGGAAGTGTTCCTTCCTCTTGAAGTTTCTGTAGTAGTCTGAGGAGGATAGGTTTTAGTTCTTCCTTGAATGTTTGGTAAAACTCCCCTGTGAAGCCGTCTGGTCCTGGGCTTTTGTTTGCTGGAAGCTTTCTGATGACTGCTTCAATTTCTTCCATAGTTATTGGCCTATTGAGATTTTTAGATTCTTCCTGATTGAGTTTTGGAATGTTGTATTTTTCTAGGAATTTGTCCATTTCCTCTAGGTTGTCTAGTTTATTGGAGTAGAGCTGTCCATAGTATTTTTTAACAATCATTTGTATTTCTGTGGGGTCTGTTGTTATTTCACCTCTATCATTTCTGATTTTGTTTATTTGGGTCCTCTCTCTTTGCTTCTTGGTGAGCCTGGCTAGAGGTTTGTCAATCTTGTTTATCCTTTCAAAGAACCAGCTCTTAGTTTCATTGATTTTCTGTATTATCTTTTTGGTCTCTATGTCATTTATTTCTGCTCTAATCTTTATTATCTCCTTCCTTCTGCTCACTCTGGGGTTTTCTTGTTGCTCTCTTTCTAATTCTTTGAGTTGTAGAGTTAGATGATTTACTACCATTTTTTCTTGCTTTTTGAGATAGGCCTGTAGAGCTATAAACTTCCCTCTCAGGACTGCTTTCATTGCGTCCCATAGGTTTTGGATTGTTGTGTTTTCATTGTCATTAGTTTCCAGGATGCTTTTAATTTCTTCTTTGATCTCATTGGTAACCCAATCAATATTTAATAACATGCTATTCAGCTTCCAAGTGTTTGAGTATTTTTGGTTGTTTTTTTTGTAGTTCATTTCTAATATTATGCCATCGTGATCTGAGAAGATGCTTGGTATGATTTCAATCTTCTTGAATTTGGGTAGACTTTGTTTGTGACCCAATATGTGGTCTATTTTTGAATGTGTCTTATGAGCCCTTGAGTAGAATGTATATTCCGTGGCTTTGGGGTGAAGTGTTCTGAAGATGTCAATTAAGTCCATCTGATCAAGTGAGTCATTTAGGGTTGCTGTTTCTTTGCTGATTGTTTGTCTAGAGGATTTATCCAGTGATGTCAGTGGTTTATTAAAGTCCCCTACTATGATTGTATTGTTGTCGATCTCTCCTTTGATATCTTCCAGGAGTTTTTTTATGTATTTGGATGCTCCTGCATTGGGTGCATAAATGTTTACCAGAGTTATATCTTCTTGTTGTATTGATCCCTTTAGTATTATGAAGTGGCCTTTCTTACCTCTGGTTATGGCCTTCACTTTGAGGTCTATTTTGTCTGATATAAGTATTGCTACCCCAGCTTTCTTTTCCTTTCCATTTGCCTGGAAGATATTTTTCCATCCCTTCACTTTCAGTCTGTGTGAGTCCCTTTTAATGAGGTGGGTCTCTTGTAGACAGCAGATGTATGGGTCATGATTTTTTATCCATTCAGCCACTCGATGTCTTTTGGTTGGAGCATTTAGTCCATTTACATTTAAAGTTATTATTGAAAGGTACTTGTTTGTAGCCATTTCTTTTTTTGTGTGTGGCTGTTTTCTTTCTGAGCTTTTTATTTCTTCTTTTTACACCAGTCCCGTTAGCATTTCTTGCATTGCTGGCTTGGTGGTGCTAAACTCCCTTAGACTTTTTTTGTCTGTGAAGCTTCTTATTTCCCCTTCAAATTTGAATGATAGCCTTGCTGGATAGAGTATTCTTGGATTCAGTCCTTTGCTTTGCATCACTTTGTAGATTTCCGTCCATTCTTTTCTGGCCTGATGTGTTTCTGTTGAGAAATCATTTGATAGTCTAATGGGAGATCCCTTGTATGTAACTTTCCGTCTCTCTCTTGCAGCCTGTAAGATTCTCTCTTTGTCCTGAACACTTGCCATGGTAATTATGATGTGTCTTGGTGTGGGTCTTTTCGGGTTCACCTTGTTTGGGACTCTCTGTGCTTGTGTGACTTTTTTTTTCCCCACCTCAGGGAAGTTTTCTGATATTATTTCTTCGAATAGGTTTTCTAATCCTTGTTCCTCTTTCTGTTGTTCTGGCACCCCTATTATTCGTATGTTGTTTCGCTTCATGTTGTCCCAAAGCTCCCTTAGGCTCTCCTCCTGTCTTTTAATTTTTTTCTCCAATTGCAGTACAGTTTGGGTGTGTTTTGCTTCCTTGTCTTCTAATTCACTAATTCGGTCCTCCGCTTCTCCTAGTCTACTGTTGATGCTTTCAATGGTGTTTTTTATTGTAGCTATATCGCTCTTCATTTCTTCTTGGGTCTTGCATAAGTTATTGATTTTTTCATCTGTTTCTTCTTGCTTCTTGCATAAGTAGTTGATTTTTTCCTCCATCCGGTTTATGCATGCTAGGACCCTTATTCTGAATTCTATTTCTGTCATGTTGCATGCCTCTGTCTCACTTAGCTGCTTTTCTGGCAAGTCCTCCTTTTCTTTCCTTTGGGGGTTTCTTTGCCTACCCATGTTTGATCTCGCTGACATATGTAGATGTTGAGATGTTCAGTGGCTGCTCCCTGGGTGGCAGGGGCTCCTTGGGTTGTGGTTGCTGCTCAGACGGTTGCGGTAGCAGCTGCTTTCCAGTTGGCAGCAGCTCCTCTGGTGGGTGTTGTTCACAGCTGTGTTGGCTCTTCTGGCTGGTGGGGGGAGGCTTCACGTACAGCTGCTGTTCCACAGACAGAGGGTGTGGTGATCAGGAGGCTGTGGTGATCAGGAGGCTGCAGTGATCAGGGGGCTGCTGTTGCTTGGATCTGCTGCGTTGATTTAAAGGCACAAAATACAACAGAGCAAGGCACAATGTACCAGGCACTGAACACAAGTCTATTCACAATATTAATAATCCCAAATAAAGGTGACCACCCGAATTAAGAGAATTAGGGGATAAGGGAGAAAGAAGAGAAGAAGATAAAAGAGAGAACAGAAAAGAAAAATAAGAAAAAAACAAACAAAAAAGGAGTGCAAAAATAGAATTGGGAAAAAAGAGGGGGGAAAAAAAGAGAGCGAAAAAAGAGAATGAAGTAGAAGCGGGGAAGAGACTATTTGTATGAGGAGCAAACTCCAATAGAACTGCCACTAATCTCAACAAATTCCAGCAACAGATCCCTGGAGATGAATGCAAACTACAAACCACCAATAATATCCAGAGGGGTAAGGGAAAACAGAAGCACAAAAATAACTGGGGTGGGGTGGGGGAGGGAAGGGAAAAACCAGCAGAAAAAAAAAGAAAAAGAAAAAGAAAGAGAAAAACAACCTCACAACCAGTCCTAAAAAAGAAGAAAAAACACAAAACAAAACAAACAAACAAATAAAAAAAAAAGCCCAATATATTCAACAATCAAGAAAACAATAGAAAGATAAGAGAAAAAAAATGTTTGGAAAGTGAAGAAGGATAAAGAATAGGTGTATAAGGATTTAGAGCAGTAGATTGGAAATAGGATATATAAGTAGGGTGGAATTAGACAGGGGGTAAAAAGAAGGAATTGGGAAAGTCTGGAGCAGGAATAGGGTAAGAGAAACAGGACATCAAAAGGGGAAAAGTAAGGAAGAGGGTTTTAGCAAAGAGGTGAAATTGAGATAGGGAAAATTAATGCTAAAGGAACGATGAAAATAGAATGGAGAACACTAATCCCAAAAGAAAATAAAGAGAAAATAAAATGGCACTTAAAAAAATGGTAAAATGGTAGCAGTAATAATACTGGTTAAAAATAAAAATGTGGTAATTGAAAGGGTAAAATCAGGTGATGGAAAAAGAAGAAAAAGAGAAAAAAAATTGGTTTCTTAGTAAAAAGGTGAAAAAATAAAAAAAAGAAAAAGAAAAAATTTGCAGTAGTGATGGTCTTTCGGTTCTTCTACTCTTCAGCCTGATTCGCCTTAGTCCTGCCAGGTATTTAGGAGAGTGTTGAATTTCCCTGCATTACACTGTTCCTCCGTGTTGTAAATCACAGTCCTGATTTTAAAGCAGGCCGTATTTGTGATCCAGTCTGCCTTAATTTGTATTCCCCTAAGAGTCAGTTTGTGGCTCAGCCTCTGGGTGGCAGTGTTTTTGGGTTGGCCTCTGAGGCTATAGAGCTTCTCTATCCTTTTTTAATCCTTACCCTGCTCTGTGTTGTTGGTGGGACTGAAAGTCCCTCTATAGGCCAGACCCTGGTAACTCCCAGGGACTAATCAGCTTGTTTTAATCCTTTATCTCATACAGGGTGGAATCTGGGTGTGGCTGTGCTCCTTGCCTGGGGGACTGGGGGGAGGAATTCCACCCTCTGGAGGAATGGCTGCCCCAGTCCTGGGCCCAGGGGTGTCTCAGCACTCAATTCGCTGCCACTTCCTCCAGCTCCCCCTCTTTCCTCAGCCTCTCCCCAGATTCCCCTCGTCTGCACCTTCGCCCTCTCTTCAGCACAGGTGAGTGTCTGTATCCGAACTGTCTTATGAACAGGGTTCAGTGAAAACAAAGAAACAGACAAACAACGGCTGGCCACGGAAACGCTCCTCTCTTACCGGTCTGGGAAACGCTCCTCTCTTACCAGCACTGCATGATCTGGGAAACACTCCTCTCTTATGGGCACTGCATGGTCTGGTCAGTTCCTCAGGATGCCCCCTTTAGTCTCAGTTCTCCGCAATCACAAAATCCAAATCTCAAATCTCCTGGCGCCAGCAAACCCGCGGAACTCCTTACCCCGGTCAGGGTCTGTGTCTGTCCCAAGAGACGCGGCTGTCTGCCATGCGGTCTCCCTCCGACCCTCTGAGCTCAGGTCTGGCAAACTTTCCTGCCCAGATCCCTGGTTTTTAACCTTTCCAGGGGAGGTCTGCCCTTCCCGGCTGCAAACCGTCTCACCAGCTGAGTAAATTTGCCAATTCGGGGTGGGTGTTATTAGTTTCAGCTGCTTACTCCATTTGCTCCGGGGCAAGACCTGGGACGCATCTGCCTATATTGCCGCCATCTTGCTTCTCTCTCTCTGTTCTTAAAATTGTTTTCAGTATCAGATTTTTCTTTGGAGATGTTGGGAACGAAGTGAAGCTAACCCCATGCTGGCCTTAGGACTATCTATGGGGATTCACATAGGATTGGGCAAATGCCCCCACCATGATGATTAAGCCCCTCTACCAGGATGGGTCTACTAGGCACCCATATTTTAAAATCCATCAAAGTACAAAATACTTTATTCTCTTCTTGAAGTTACCTGCTTCTGTCCATCTCTTTCTGCTCTGGGGTAGGGAGTAAAAACCTAATCTAATAAAAGAGAAACATGCTAATTGACCGCACCTCTGATATGCCCCTAGCCATGCCCACCAGCCAATAAGAGTGACTATATGCAAATTAACCCAACCAATATGGTGGCTGGCAGCCATGGAACTGAAGCAAGCAGGTGGCTTGGTTACCCCAACGATGGAGGAAGCCAAGCTTCCCAGCTGCCCTGGCCGGCTATGGCCTCCACTAAAGGCAACAAAGTTTCAATTATAGAAGGTAAATAAATCCCAGATACCTGCTTCCTGCCAGCCTCCACTGGGAGCTTGGGTGGCTGGGGGCTGTGGCCAGCCTGCAAACAGCCATCAGCCCCTCGCCCAAACTGGCCAGGCACCCCAGCAGGACCCCGCACCCTGAAGAGGGTGTGGCCAGCCTGCAAACAGTCATCAGCCACTCACCCAGGCTGGCCAGGCACCCCAGCAGGACCCCCACCCTGGTCCGGGACACCCTTCAGGGAAAACCAGCTGGCCCCACCCATGCACCAGGCCTCTATCCTATATAATAAAAGGGTAATATGCATATTGACCCTAACAGCAGAATGACTGGGAATGACTGGGAATGACTGGGTCACTATGACACACACTGACCACCAGGGGGCAGATGCTCAATGCAGGAGCTTCCCCCTGGTGGTCAGTGCACTCCCACAGGGGGAGCTCTGCTCAACCACAAGCCAGGCTGACAGCTGCCAGTACAGTGGTGGTGGTGGGAGCCTCTCCTGCCTCCTCAACAGCGCTGAGGATGTCCAACTGCAGCTTAGGCCTGATCCCTGCTGGCAAGTGGACATCCCCCATGGGCTCCCGGGCTGCCAGAGGGATGTCTGACTGCCAGCTTAGGCCCAATCCCCTGGGGAGCGGTCCTAAGCCAGCAGGTGGTCATCCGCTGTGGGGTCCCAAACTGCAAGAAGGCACAGGCTGGGCTGAGAGACACCCCTGAGTGCACAAAATTTTGTGCACCGGGCCTCTGGTGTATTTATGTTTAAACAGTCTCATTCTTTTCATCATCTATTCCAGTATATAAAAGCCTAAGCAACTCTTACGATGGAACAACGAGAATGACTGGACCAACCGGTCGCTATAATGCACACTGACCACCAGGGGGTAGGTGGTCAATGCAGAGCTGCTCCCAGCCCACAGGTCCCGATCGCCAATGGGGCCTACTGGCCAGCATTCTGGTCCCCCTGGCCAGCAGGCCCTGATTGTGGCTGGGTCCTGGGGCTGGGACGGGGAGCCAGGGGTTGGTGGCAGTAGATGCGGCCCCTTTCCCAGGGGGCCGAGGGCCAGCTCCCTCCTTGGGACTGGCAGCCAACCCCCTGGGTCCCTCCCCTTGTTTTTCCCTTGGCCGGCAGGCCCCGATCAGCCCATTGCCCACCCACCTTGGTGGTGGTTGTCCCCTCCCCGAGGCTGGCAGGTCCTGATTGCCCGATTGGGGCCAGGCCTAGGCTGGGACAGGGAACTGGTGGCAGATGTGGGAAGGAGGAGGGGGAAGGTGGGGAACCATGAGGTGGTGGCAAGGGAAGGAGGAGGCAGGGAGGCGGGGAACCCGATTGGCTCTAATCACAGGCCAGGCCTAGGGACCTCACCTGTGCACGAATTTCATACACTGGGCCTCTAGTTGAATATAATCTTAGCTGTGGATCTGTCATATATGACCTTTATTATGTTGTGGTATGTTCCCTCTAAACTCTCTTTGTTGAATTTTTCATAAATGTTGAATTTTGTCAAATGCTTTTTCTACATTTATTGAAATGACATATGATTTTTATCCTTAATTTTGTTAATGTGGTATATAACATTGACTGATTTGCAGATGTTGAACCATCTTTGCAACTCTGTAATAAGTGCCACTTTATCATGGTGTAACATATTTTTTATTATCCTCAACTGAATATATAGATTTATTGATTTTTTAGAAAAAGAAGAAGGGGAAGAGAGAGAAAGAAGGAAACATTAATTGGTTGCCTCCTGTAAACTTCCTGACTTGGGATTGAACCCAAAACCTAGGTATGTGCCCTCACCAGGAATTGAACATGCAGCCTTTTGGTATATGGGACAATGCTACAATCAACTGAACAACTGACCAGGGATGGTATAACATCCTTTTAACGTATTGTTGAATTCAGTTTGCTAATATTTTTTGTTGTGGATTTTTGCATCTATGTTCATCAGGGATAGTGACCTGTAATTTTCTTTTCTGGTGACATCCTTGTCTGGTTTTTATATCAGGGTAATGCTGGCTTCATAAAGTGAGTTTAGAAGAGTTCCCTACTCTTCTCTTTTTTGTAAGAATTTGAAAAAGATTAGTATTAACTCTGTTTTTGAATGTTTGGTAGAATTCACCAAGGAAGCCATCTGGTCCTGGACTTTGTTTATTAGGAAGTTTTTGATTATTGATTCAATCTCCTTACTATGAATCAATCTGGTCAGACTTTCTATTTCTTCATAATTCACTTACGGTAAATTGTATGTTTCTAGGAATTTATCCATTATTTATAGGTTGTCCAATTTGTTGACATATTAAATTGTTCCTAGTAGTCTCTTATAATCCTTTATATTTTTGTGGTATCAGTTGTAATAGCTCCCTGCTTATTTTTCATTTTTTAATAATGCAGTTATAAGTCTTTATGCATTTATTATATATTTATAGTGCTTAATTCATAAACTGGATCATAGTAGGTTATCAATAACTGTTGGATGGCTGCAGCATCATTTTTTCTATAAATTTAGGCACACTTCTATGTATACACTTCTCTGATGGGGAGATAGGCTTACAAGTGTAAACTACTCTAGTATAAGAACTTTTACAAGGGCTTTCTCCCAATTAGATCTAAATGGAGAATGATACTGCTTCAAGATTTTATTATCTTCTTAGGAAACAATACATTTTCTATCCATAAAGTTGGTACAAAATAAATGACTGGAAACTGGACCAAATGCTTAATGCTATAAGAATCAGAGGGAGCTGGGGAGGTCAAAAGAGGGCTAGTGGTTACAGTAGACATGGTGGACCCTACTGAAGCTCCAGAGTGCCCTGTACCATAGGATCTTCTCCTGCTTCCATGGGGGAGGGGTCATAGAGTTCCGTCATGTTAGAGCTGAAACTGGGCTGCTTGGGAAAATTTGCGTTCCAGAAAAGGGCACACCTTTCAAAAACTCTACCTAACTGCCCAAGTAAGAGATACGCTTTGCTTCTGGAGAGAGGGGGAAAGAATCCTGTTGGGAATCAGTAGAAAAGCTACTTCAAAAGCAACACTTTCAGTGACACATTTTTTTATTAAATAAAAACTATCGAATAGCTCTAGCCACTTTGGCTCAGGGGATAGAGCGACAGCCTACAGATTGAAGAGTCTGGGATTCGATTCAGGTCAAGGGCACATGCCCAGGTTGCGGGCTCATTTCCCAGTGGGGGGACATGCAGGAGGCAGCCGATCAATGATTCTCTCATCATTGATGTTTCCATCTCTCTCTTCCTCTCTGAAATAAATTATATATATATATATATGTATATATATATATATATATATATATATATATATATGACAGTATCTAATATTACACAATTGTTTGCTATATTATTATTTGTAATTTTGTACTTTTCTATAGTCTAAAGATGTTCCCAATAGCAACATAATTTAATACAGAAAATAAGATGAGCTCAACCCTGAAGGGTAAGTAGGATTTGGAAATGCAGTGATGAGAAAAACACTATGCTTTTAAGCATGCTTTATTGCATCCACCTGGAAAACCCAAGAGATTAGAGAAATTCAGTCCACCTGGTAGCTCTGAGAAACAGAAGCTCCTTTTATCTAACAGCTGACTTTCAGCTCCGCAAGGTTGCAGAAGCTGCAATAGATCTGGGACATTGTACTTGAGACTGTTTACTCTCCTTGTGCAAGGCAAAGAGGGTTTCCTCAGTTCACACAAACCCTGCTGAGGAACCATGGGCTTCTGCTCCCCAGCAGTGTTGGCCAGGCAGGGTGAGCAGGCAGGACTGTCCCTGATCCCCACGGGCAAAATCTGGAGCCAATGGTCTGTGCTGGGTACTGAGAGTCGAGGGCTTGTGTACATACTTGAGAACTCAATTCCCAGGGCCGTGATCATCCGGAGGTTTGTTACTGTGGAAACAGCATTCAAGTCTACGTTCCTCAGACTGCACGGTAAATAGAAGTGAAATGGGAACTCAAGATTAGGATATACACAGGAAAAGAAAGGAAACTGTTTGAAAAAAATAAAAGCTGTTCTTTGGAAACAGAAATTTAGATTACCTAACTAAAGTGAATAAGCAAGTTGAAGCAGTTAGTTTAAACCGCAATCGTCTGGTTGTTTGCATGAAAACATTTGAATAATTTGCCTCAGTTCTCTGTTTGCCTGTGAGAAGCTGGATTGACTGCACAGTGCAGGTATTTCTGATTGTTCCCCATAAAATAGTGATGGTAAAATATAATGCAGACAGGAAAGTGTGTATTCGAGGGCCTGATAAGTGCCAGACATTTTAATGAGTGCTATTAAAAAAGAGAGAGAGAAAGGACTCTAGACAAAGAGAATTTTATTTCAGAGAAAATAAAAGTATCTGGTTTGCTGTAGCCAGGATATATGCTTCTGGCTAGCTAGACACTAGAAATTCGAAGCTTCGCCTCATCCTGTGATGTGAAGTTGTAACAACTGAGATAGAATATAAAGTTCCATGAAAATATCAACAGTGTTACCACTTCCAAGTTACCAAACAACAGTGAAAGATACATAGTCTGAATAGTCAACACATTCGATTGTTTCTAACACCTAACATAAAGTGATGAAAATTTTTAATTTCAAAGAGATTAAAATTCTCTTTCTCAAGGCAAATGCTAAGCCACTTAACAGTAGTAAATAATGTAGTTACTATCCAAGAACAATTGAGTGTTTTTATTGATATTACAAATATATGAACATATAGGAAAAAATTAAACAACATAATAAAGATTTAAAACTCCATCTCTATTAAAATTGTTTGGACCTCTGCCTTGTTATGAGGTTCCTGAGTCAATTCCTTTTACCTGGGGCCTTTGTCCTTCCCCTCATTACTGCTTCTCACAACAAAGGAAGTGCCACTTTGCAATAAGGCTTTCTTGGTCATCAGACTGTCCACTAACTTAGTTGAAACCTATGAGTCTTAGATATAAATCAATCTGATGCAACTGATTAAAATGTAGCATTTGAATTTAGGTACCAGCATGTTTAAATTCTAAACATGTGCTGGACTTTTAGCTATTTGTTTTGAAAGGATGGCTGAATTATTTTTGCCCGGGGGTGGGGCAGGTTTCTGAATGTCATCTCCTCCTTGACGCTATTGGACAGCCTGGACTGCCATCTGGTTATCCCGAGGAAGGGTCAGGCCACACCCAGGGGCCCAGTTTTGGGGAGGAAGGCCAAATGGCCATCGCTCTTCCTAAAGAGATGGCCTCAAAGCCCCTGAGAGAAGTCCAGTCTCAATTCCCAAGAGACAAAAAATAACTCAGATTCCTTCAGGACCAAAGCCTGTCGGGAGGATTCCACCCACCTCTTGCTTTATTGTGTCCTCTTTGCTGTCTGGAATCTCCGACTCCATTCTTTTTTTAAATATATATATATATATATATATATATATATATATATATATACATATATATATTATTGATTTCAGAGAGGATGGGAGATGGAGAGAGAGATAGAAACATCAATGATGAGAGACAATCATTGATCGGCTGCCTCCTGCACACCCCCTATTGGGGATCGAGCCCACAACCAGGGCATGTGCCCTTGATTGGAATCGAATCTGGGACTCTTGAGTCTGCAGGCTGATGCTCTATCCACTGAGCCAAACCAGCCAGGGTGGGGAGGTCTCTCAGCCAGGCTTGCCCACCACTGCCCCTGCACTCACCGGCCATGAGCCTGGCTTCTGACTGAGCAGCTCTACCCCTGTGGGAGCGCACTGACCACTAGGGGGCAGCTTCTGCGTTGAGCGTCTGCCCCCTGGTGTTCAGTGTACCTCATAGCAACCGGTCATTCTGCCGTTTAATTTGCATATTATCAGTTTACTAGAGGCCCGGTACACAAAAATTTGTGCACTCAGGGGGGTGGGGGGGGGTACCCCAGCCCAGGTACCCTCTCTCAGTCTGGGACCCCTCGGGAGATAACGACCTGCTGGTTTAGGCCTGCTCCCGGGTGGCAGAGGGCAGGCCCAATCCCTAAGTGCAGCCCCTGGTCAGGCTCAGAGCAGGGCCGATTGGGGACTTGGGGTGCTGCCCCGTCATGCACAGAGCAGGGCGGATTGGGAAGTTGCGATGCCACCCTCAGTCACGCTCAGGGTAGGGCCGATTGGGGGTTTGGGGTACCGCCCCCTGTCACACTCAAGGCAGGGTCGATGGGGAGGTTGTTGCGCCACCCTCTGTCACGCACAGAGCAGGGCCGATCAGGGGGGTTGGGTCTCCGTACAATGTCACACTCAGAGCAGGGTTGGTCAGGGGGTTGGGGAGCTCCCCCCTGTCACACACAGAGCAGGGCCGATCAGGGGGTTGAGGAGCTCCCTGCTGTCACTCACAGAGTAGGGCTGATAGGGGAGTTGGGGCACCACCCCCTGTCATACACAGAGCAGGGCGGATCAGGGAGTTGGGGTGCTGCACCCTGTCACACTCAGGGCAGGGACAATGGGGAGGTTATGGCTCTATCCTGTCACACACAGAGCAAGGCCCGTGGAGGGGGGTTGGGGCGCCACCTTCTATCACCCACAGAGCTGCGCCGCCACTGTCACACTTGGGGCAGGGCCGATGGAGAGGTTATGCTCTACCCTGTCACACACAGAGCAGGGCCCGTGGGGGGGGCGGGGGTTGGTGCACTGCACCCAGTCAAACACAGAGCCGCAGGGCAATCAGGGGATTGGGGAGCTCCCCCCTATCAGGCACAGAGCAGGGCTGATCAGGGGGTTGGGGCGCCTTCCCCTGTCACAAACAGAGCAGGGTGGATAGGGAGGTTGTGGCCCCACCCCCTGTCATACTCAGAGCCGCAGGGCGATCAGGGGTTTTGGGTGCTGCCCCCTGTCACGCTGATCCCGGTGCCGGGAGGCATATTACCCTTTTACTATATAGAATAGAGGCCTGGTGCATGGGTAGGGGCTGGCTGGTTTGCCCTGAAGGGTGTCCTGGATCAGGGTGGGGGTCCCCACTGGGGTGCCTGGCCAGGCTGGCTGAGGGGCTGAGGGCTGTTTTCCGGGTGGCGAGTGACTGAAGCTCCCAACCACTCCTTGTTTTCTTTCTTTCTTTCTTTCTTTTTTTGTTCTGGGCCAGCTTTAGCTCTGAGGCCTTGCTGCTGAAAACATTGATACAATGTCGTGGTCGGCTGGCTGAACCTGGCTGACTGACAGCCAGTTTCTGGGGTTTTGGTTAGCTTCTTATTTGCAACATAGTACCTAGTTGCTTAGAGTTGCAGCTGAGAGGCCGGCAGCAGCAGGCGGGGAACATTGTAGTCCGCAGTCACTGAAGCAAGCAAGCCTCCCTGTCCGCTTCAGTGCATGGCTGCTGGCCGCCATCTTGGCTGGCAGTTAATTTGCATAAGGATATGCTGATTAGCCAATGGGAAGGGTAGTGGTCATACGCTAATTACCATGTTTCTCTTTTATTAGTGTAGATTATATAGGATCTGGGCTATCATTCTATACTTACAACATATACTATTGTCAAATATGTTTTGATTCTTATCTAATAATTCCTTGCTTTTTAAAAAATATATGCTTTTATTGATTTTTAGAGAGAGGAAGAAAAAGGGATAGAGAGATTAGAAACATCTCTCTCTGCCTTCTGCACACCCTCTTCTGGGGATTGAATCCAGGCATGTGCCCTGACCGGAAATTGAACCAGTGACTACTTGGGTCAACTCTCAACCACTGAGCCACACTGGCCAGACTTCCTTACTTTTAATAGGTTAGCTTATCCCATTCACTCTTATTACCTTAAGTGATATAAATTGTATTGTTATCTTATTTTATTTGTGTTTTTCCTCTTTTCGTTTTCTATCTTTTGCTATATGGTCTTTTGTCTTTGTTGTTGTTCTACATTTTTTCTTCCACTGTCACTATTTATAATATTAAATATTATATAATAATATATAAAAATGGTTATTTCTTAATTTATAAGCTTAGAAGTTTGTAACTTCTTACCTACTATGAAAAATGAGAAAATGTACGTTTCTTCCCACCCATCCTCATCATCACTTCCCAGTTTTAATAATTATATTATTTTTTCTATTGTTATGTTTTACATTCACATTATATTCTGTGTAACAGAGACCACTCACCAAAATATTGTCTCCTCCTGGAAACTCAGCCTGTTTATGTCTAGGTGGAGCCACCTAATATTTCTCATCAATGAATGCAAGTTAAAGTAAAATGACATTTTCAGTCAAGGCAGTTAAAGAAGGGGACTGGTCTACTCTTTCTCTCTTTCCTCTGCCTGCAGGCTGGGTGGTTCCCACGTGATGCCACGACTTTGTTAAAAATGAACAGAGCCACACAAAGGAAGATGCTTAGACCCTGCATCACTGCATAAAGGAGAGACCCTGCCCACCCCCTCATTAAACAGTGGCATGAGTTAAAAGTAAATTTTTCTTAAATTAAGTCTCTAAGACATTGGGGTTTTGTTAGCATTATTTATACTGATGAATGATTTCTTTGATTGTAATTTCTGAAGTTCGATAGTGTCAGTTATATGTCCAAATGATCCAGTGCTCATGATCAGTCTTTTTTCTTTCTTTTCTTCTTTTTTTGAAGGCTGTCCCCATTACCGAATCTTTTATTGTGACACGTCTCTTAATATTTAGCTAAATTTCATTATCAAAAAGTTTTTTCTCAAGCAGGGCTCAGGAGTGCTCTATTTTCTGAGGTGTTACATGTTTGAGAATGCATTTATGGTGCCTTTGACAATAAATAACGTCTTGGCCGGATATTGAATTTTTGATTCAATCGTTATTTTTTATTTTTTACCTTTGAATGCTGCTGCTATTATTCAGATGCCTTGTGACATTGAAAGTTGCTATGAAAAACACTCTAGCCTGAGGCTAGCCTGTCTTGAAGATAACTTTCTTTTTTGCCTGTAATCTCATTGAAATATTTATCTTTAAAGTTAAACTTCACCGCGATATTTCTTTGGGTTGACAGTTCCTGCCACGTGGTATGGCCTTAAAGTCTACAGATTCCAGACTCTTTTTTTTTTTAGGGTTATGCGTGAATTACATTCTATTTACATGTAAAAGTCTCTCCCTGCCCCCTTGCTCTGGTCTGTGGGGGGCACGCACTGGACTTAGTGCCGGCTCCCTGGAGGGAGGGAGGCGGTGAAAAACCTCTTCCCATGGAGAGGCAAAACCCCAGTCTCTGCAGGTCCTGCTTCTGAAAAGACGCTCATCTCCTGGGTGCTCTGTGCTTTCGATCCCGACACTGTTTGCTGCTTCGCGGTGTGAGGGACACTCTCCAATTCCCTGGAGCCTCCTGGGATGAGCTGGGACTCCTTGGGATATGGTTTATGGCAGGCAGGACGTGAGGAGAGCCTGCCCGCGCTGCCCTGGACGCCCAGGTTGGCACTGAGTCCCAGAGGGTGAGGGCCAGGCTGTGTGGTGCCGCGGCCAGTGATGCCACCATGAGTGAGGCAGGGTAGCGGAGGTGACAGCAAACTGTCCCCCGCGAGTCCAGCAGTGAGTCGGGTGGAGGGACTGAGTCCAGTGCAGCGAGGGGCTGCGGATCTAACGGAGACTACCGCTTTGGCGTCAGGGTGGGACAGTGACAAAGCCACGTGGACTGAGTGGCACCAAGAGGCTGTGGCAGGAGAGGGTGGGACCGTCATTCGCTCCTGGAAGAGATGACGCCCGATGGGAGGGCTCCTGGAAGAGATGACGCCCGATGGGAGGGGCTCAGCTTCTCTTGCGCAGTGTCCCCTGTGCAGCCTCCCGAGGCACTCACACAGCATATGTCTGTGTGCACTCGCCAGTTGGTTGTGCTTCTCAGGCTGGCCTTGGAGGTGTGACTGCCTCTGGCGCCAGAGGGTCCTCAGGGCTGGGCTCGCAGAGCAGGGAGCAGGTGGGTAAGAGCATTCCAGGCACTTCAGTGATGGATACCAGTGGGACTGCAGGAGGGAGACAGAGGCCGCCATTGCTGTGGATGTTGGGGGGGGCGGGGCGGGGGGGTGGGGGGGTGGGGGTGGGTAAATTTTGGTCTCGAAAGCAACCTTTGGGGGTGTGAACAGATAGTCTGTGGGAAAGTGGATGTTCAGGAAGAAATGCCTCCTTGGTAAGGACTGTCATTCGGGCTGTGCTGGTGGCCTGCCGGCAGAACCACTCATTCCCACAGGCTTGTGGGCCACGGGGCAGGAGGATCGCTCTGCAGGTCACTCAATTCCTTCTTGATCCCCTCAGAGCCATCCTTCCCCCGCTACTGGGGGCCTTGGGGGCCGGGCTGCTGCTGGTCCAGTGCAGCCAGGGGCTGGGCCTGCGGGCTCCGCAGCCGCACAGAACAGCTGGGGCCAGAGTCTAGATTCTTTAAGAAATATTTTTCCTGCCCTATCCGGTTTGGCACAATGGATAGAGCATCGGCCTGTGGACTCAAGAGTCCCAGGTTCGATTACAGTCAAGGACATGTACCTTTGTTGCAGGCACATCCCCAGTAGGGGGTGGGCAGGAGGCAGCTGATCGATGTTTTTCTCTCATCAATGTTTCTAACTCTCTATCCCTCTCCCTTCCTCTCTGTAAAAATCAATCCTATCTAATAAAAGAGAAACATGCTAATTAGCCATACCTCAGCTACCCTTCCCATTGGCTAATCAGGGAGATATGCAAATTAACTGCCAACCAAGATGGCTGCCGGCAGCCAAGCAGCTTAAAGCGAACAGGGAGGCTTGCTTGCTTCAGTGACGGAGGAAGCCAAGCTTCCCCGCCTGCCTTGCCGGCCTCTGAGCTGCAACTCTGAGAAACATTGTAACAAATATAGAAGCTAAACCAAACCCCAGAAACCTGCTTTAGTGAGCCAGGCTTCAGCCAGCAGGACCGCAACATTGTTTCAAATACAGAAGGTAAACAAAGGCCAGAAACCTGCTTTCAGCAGCCGAGGCCTCAGAGCTGGAGCCGAGCCTGAGAGCTAAAGCCTGCCCAGAATAAAAAAGAAAAAAGAAAAAAAGGAGCGGTTGGGAGCTTCAGTCACCCGCCAGCCTGAAAACGGCCCTCATCCCCTCACCCAGACTGGCCAGGCACCCCAGTGGGGACCCCCAACCTGAAGGGTGTGTGACCAGCTGCAAACAGCCATCATCCCTCACCCAGGCTGGCCAGGAACCCAAGCAGGACCCCCACCCTGATCCAGGACACCCTTCAGGGAAAAGCAGCTGGCCCCCACCTGTGCACCAGGCCACTATCCTATATAGTAAAAGGGTAATATGCCTCCCAGCACCGGGATCAGTGGATCAGCGGAGCAGCGAGGTCTCCTGGCACCAGGATCAGTGTGACAGTGGGCAGCGGTGTGTGTGACAGGGGAAGGTGCCCCAACCCCCTGATCAGCCCTGCTCTGTGCCTGATGGGGGGAGCTCCCAACCCCCTGATCGCCCTGCAGCTCTGTGTGTGACAGGGTGCGGCACCCCCCACCCCCCCACGGACCCTGCTCTGTGTGTGAAGGGGTAGAGCCATAACCTCCCCATCGGCCCTGCCCTGAGTGTGACAGTGGCAGTGCCCAACCCCCTTATCAGCCCTGCTCTGTGTGTGACAGGGTATGGAGCCCCAACCCCCCTGATGGGCCCTGCTCTGTGCATGACAGGGGGCAGTGCCCCAATCCCCTGATCCGCCCTGCTCTGTGTGTGACAGGGGGCAGTGCCCCAACTCCCCTATTGGCCCTACTCTGTGAGTGACAGTGGGGAGCTCCTCAACCCCCTGATCGGCCTGCTCTGTGCGTGACAGGGTTTGGAGCCTCAACCCCCCTTATGGGCCCTGCTCTGTGCATGACAGGAGTCAGTGCCCCAACCCAGTGATTGGCCCTGCTCTGTGTGTAACAGGGTGTAGTGCCGCAACCTCCCCATTGACCCTGCCTTGAGTGTGACAGGGGACGGTGTCCCAACCCCCCAATCGGCCGTACCCTGAGCATGACTAGGGGTGGCATCGCAACCTCCTGATCTGCCCTGCTCTGTGCATGACAGGGGGCAGCGCCCCAACTCCCCAATTGGCCCTGCTCTGAGCCCGACCAGGGGCTGCACCTAGGGATTGGGACTGCCTTCTGCCACCTGGGAGCAGGCCTAAGCCAGCAGGTCATTGTCTCCCGAGGGGTCCCAGACTGCGAGAGGTCACAGAACGGGCTGAGAGACCCCTTCTCCCCCCCCACCCCCCGAGTGCACAAATTTTTGTGCACCGGGCCTCTAGTAAAATATATTTTTAAAAAGAAATATTTTTCCTATTATACATTTAAATCATTTTTTTAACTATTTGTGTTTCATCTTCAAGGATATGAATTATGTAACTGCATATGCCTTGTCTTTTTCTCTACTTTATCTTTTAAAATATGTTTTTGTTGATTTTTAGAGAAAGGGGAAGGAAAAGGGAGAGAGATAGAAACATCATTGAGAGAGAAACATCGATCAGCTGCCTCCTGCATGCCCCCCACAATGGAGATCGATCCTGGAACCCGGGAATCGAAACATGACCTCCCGGTGCCTAGGACAATGCTCAATCCACTGAGCACACCGGCCAGCCAAGACTTTGTTTTATGTCGTTATTTTCTCTTACTCTTCGTATATCCTTATTTTCCTTGTAGCATTTATTAATATGTGACAGTTTCTTATTGATTTGTTTGCTGCGTATCCCCCTTTACTTAAATGTGGCCCCATCGATGTGGGACCTTGTTGGTCTGTAGCCCTGGGCCTGGAACAGTACCTGGCATGTAGTAGGGATTGAATACATCTTTGTGAAGTGAAGGAATACGTGTATTATCATATCAGCCCTGTGTAGTTGCTAAGTGGGAAAGTAAGAATGATTCCATGGTAGGCATAGAAAAAGCAAGGTTCTGCTCTCGAGGAGATAATGAGATGGTTACCTGAAAGGTCTAACCATTAAAAAACACACACACCATTGATTTAACACAATTACTGTTTGATTTATAATTAATGTCTCTGATACTTTACTACACCATTCAGGAGAGGAAAAAAATACATTCATTTTATCTTAGGTTTTTGAAATCTGCTTCTAATTGGTGAAAGCAATATAAATTTTCTGAGTAGTATGCCATATATATATATATATTGTTGTTGTTAATCCTCACTTGAGGAAACTTTTTCTGTTGATTTTTTAGAGAATGTAGAAGGGAAGGACGGGGAGAAGAGAGGAGAGGAGAGGAGAGGAGAGGAGAGGAGAGGAGAGGAGAGGAGAGAGCGAGAGATGAGAGACGCATCAATTGGTTGCCTCTCACAAATCCCCTGATTGGGCTGGGGATCAAATCTGCAACCCAGGTACTTGCTCTTGATGGCGAATCAAGCCAGAGACCTTTCAGTGGGCGGCCCAGTGCTCTAACCACTGAGGAAAACCAGGGCAGTAGTGTGCTATATTGATTGTAAATCGAACTCAAACTTACTCAGTATTAGTGTCTTTATGTTATAACCAATTTGAGAGTCTAAAAATTAATCTTTATAAAAATTAAATATGCTCATGATAAAAGATTTAGAAAATATAAAAAATCAGAAAAAAGAAATAAATATTATTCATAATAGTTTATCCCATTACCCTCAGATAACATTGTGGAGGTTATAGTGTTTTAGCTTTTTTCTAATACATAGGTGATATAATGTACAAACACACATATATTAAATATATACTTCATACCAACAAGTATTCATTCTAATGTGATGCAATCATGATCATATATCTATGGCTTTCCTCTTTCCATGATATTAGGAGAAAACTATTTGTTTATTCTGTGTGGTGGCAGCTCCAATACAGAAATATTCCTGGATTCTCCCCCTTCTCACTCTCCCCAGGACAGGAGAAGTGACTAGTATAACTGGTGCTTTTGGAATGACAAACTCGGGCAGGAGTAACTCTGTGCTTCCTTTTCGGGTCTGCTTGCCTGGGAGAAGCATATAATCTGACTTGCATAGGAATTCATAGGTGACCAGTGTTCCTGTGACTGGTGGGTCCATCTGTTGAAGGTGAGGTAGTCCTGGGAGTCATTTGTAATGCTCCCAAGTCACATCTCCAGCAGCTTTCTCAGCAATGAAGCTGACACTTTTATCCCCACAGGTCTGCTTCCTCTGTCGTTCCAGGCAGGGAGGAGAGGGATGCTACTTCTTGGCTTGCTCAAATACCGACACAGGACACCACAAAGCCAGGCATTAAACTCCCCTCATTTCGGCTCAAAAGGCAAAAAGACTGAAAACTTTTCTTGTTAGTTGGCCTCAATTTTGGCATGGCTATCTACAGAGGTAGAAGGGTCAGAGGGGAATCAAGATGTGTGGTGGTATGCAAGTCAGAAGCAGAGTTGTCAGGAAAGGTTTGCCAACACTGCCAGATGCTGCTGAAAGTTAAGACAAATGCAGACCAAGGAAAGGCTGTTGGATGTGTCAATGAGAAATAATTGGTGGCCTTCGAGTAATAATTCTCAAAATGTGGTCCTCAGTCCATTGGGAGACTGAGTCCTCGGACCTCGCTTGAAAGTGCAAGTTCATTTGATACCAATATGGGCCCATGATGTACAATTCCATGGACTTTCTTTTACTGTCTATGGATTACCTAATGGGTTTGTAAGGTTAGCACAATTGATATTCATAAACTAAAATTAGCATTTTATTGTGTATATTGAGGCTTTTAGGGAGTTAAGAAGTGAGTGCATAATGAAGAACACCAAGACTAATTTTTATTGAGAGCAAAAGAAGAAAAGATTGTAAATAGAGAGAAAAACTTGGACCTTTATTCTATAGCAGTAGCACTCCAGATGACAATCTTTCTTCTTAAGACCCCTTCACTGTGATAAGCTATCCCTTTTAACACATACAATACCAATATTAGAATTTTGGTCAGAATAATGTTTTGAGACATTTTGAAAACAATTGCAACTTCATGAGTTATTTCATATCCTTGTTCTGTGTGGGTATGAACCTCTAAATCAATTGATCAGCCAATCAATTGAAATAATTCATAAGGAAGCTGAATGAATATTGGTAGTGATTAGGAAAAGTTATCTAAATTTCTTGTTTGGAAAGGTATGACCTTGTGGATAGGGGAGATAGATTTTCAGATCTTCATTAGTTATGAACTTACACATTTTTTAAAAAAAATTTTTGGACTAACACCTTTAAAAGCTTTTGCCAGCTCTGTTTTCTAAGTGCTAGGGAGACTGAATACAACATAAAATAATTGTGTTTGTGTGTTTGGAAGCTGCAAGTAGGTAAGCAAATACCAAGTAAGAAAACGTTGCCATACTATAATGGAACAGTTAAGAGCCTGGGTTAGTGAGTAAGAAAGACATGGATTTAAACCTGGGCTGAGTGCATTTGGTCAAATGATTAACTCTCTCTGAGCCTCTTTTTCTTCATTTGTCCAATGGGGATGATAACTGCATCGATTTCATGGGCCTTCTGAGGACCACATGACTTATAGACATAAAACTGCTCAAAATGGCAGATAAAAAGTCCTCCCTAAACTTTGCTTGTAGATGTGAATTTACTCTATATCAATGTCACAAACAGGGAATGAAATGACCTACTTCTCTGTATGCTCAGTACCAAGGAGACGGAGTAGCTACTTTGTTGATTAAATGAAAGCCCTTTACTTATTTGCTAGAACAGTAATAACATCGAGACACTAAAGAGTGGCCTGATTGAGTCTCCAGTGTTTACTCTCACTGATTGTTACACCTATCAAGGAGTTTCAGCCCAAAGCCAATCAGGAAATCTAGGTCAGTGAAAAAAGCAATGGCTAGTAGAACAATTTGGTTTTGCTGAAGTGATGTACTTCTTGGAGAGAATATACATTTGAGGCTTAAGATCAAAATGACACATTTTAAGCATGTTCTTTGATTTCAGAGCCTCTGCTGCCATTTACTCCCTGCCGTGCCCTTCACCCCACGGCTGGGTGAATCCAAATCTCAAACACTACAGAGGACTCTTTAGATATTGAATTAAATTCATATTCATTGTCTTTTACCTTTTCCCCCCTCTATGACTACAAATTAAATATTAAGATTGAAACAGAGTTAAATTTAGTGAGTTAGGTTAGATCCTACTCATTTAAAAAACTTGTTATAACCTAGTTTTCTTCATTTCATTAATTTCTCATCTCTATTTTAATGTTACCTCTTAATTAGCATTCCCTTTCATATCCCCTAATAACAGTTTTTGTAAAACACCGCTTCTTTTGTCTTTTAAGACTCCTAATATTTAGCAAGTAAATAAAGAACTTTTATACAGTCTAAATTCTATATAATTTGGACTAAGCCCCCAGGCTTAGGATCATGAAATGGCGAAGGTCTTGACTTTTTGGGTACAAAATCATTGGAGGAGATGGGGTTTCCATAAGTTATAAAATAACACTCTATATACTTTTATGATGCTACCATTCTTATACTTTGTGCCTTTGTTTCCATTTATACCTGTCAAAACATTTTTTATAAAACAAACATGTCTATGTATAAAGTAGAAGAAAGTAGAGGTTTAATACAAAGTTATTCAGAGACAGGAGGGGAAAAAAAATCATGATTCCACCACAAACAGATATTATCCTGGGTACAGTAAACGAATATAATAGCAAGTTACTTGCTTTTCACAGAGTTTTCAAGACTCCTTATATGTTCAAGTCAACAGAAATTTCCACATTCCTCTCCCCTGATTATGACTTCTCCCTTGTACTGCTATTTCTTCCCTGTTATTCTTGTTCCTGTGTTGTCTGTCAGTCTCCCATCAATTATTCCTCCCCCTTCCTTTCCTTCAGCATTTTTCATGCTGGAGGCAGAACACAGCAGCCCAAAGCCTGAGTCAAAAAAGACAGGAATTGGGGCCACGCAGATACCCTGCATGGACAAAACCCAACGCTCAGGCGAATGCTGCCTGAAAAATGAGGTCAGACAAATTCAGGTTTTTCCATCCAGCCTGATCAAGATAACAAGCTCTAATCATCACAGCCCTAGCCACTTCGTTCTTGCAGCTTTCCCGAAAGGAGAGAAGACTGCCTATCCACTAAGAATTGCGACCAAACTAAACTCAGTGGCGTTTAGGGAGGCTTGGAAGCAGATATCCAAGGGTAAAGTCACAACCAAAGCACTTAGCTTTCTGGTCAGAAACGGGTATTGTCCCAAGCCATCAATATATAAATTCTACTTAAACAATGAAGAAATCAGCCATTCTCACAGGCCCCAGATGTGGATAAAAGAAGGAGATGGCTCCCTTTTATGTTTATGTGCTTATACTCGATCAACAGGAATATATTCTTTCAGGAATTTCAACCCTTTCCATGCAAACACCTGAGCTGTGGGGAGGCAGGGAGACCACAGGCTCTGAAACAGTCCATCACAAGGATGGTTTAGAGTCTAACGCTCCATGCAAGGATGTTATAAATTTAGTTTATTTCGATTCTCTCCATGAAGTAGATTATGTTTCACTTCCATGGCTGTAATAGGATTCTGTGTTCCACTCTTCTGGTGAACTGCTCAGTTCTCCAAGAAACGTGATAAAAATGAAATGAGTCTATTGGCATGTGTTTTGAGGTGAAAATAAAAACTCTATGATTTAGTGTCTTTTCAACTTTTATTCTTGGAAATCTTGACTTTTCTATTGTAGTGGGAATTAACAATTGTCTGCATAACTAAAAAGGAATAAATACAGAAAGTGGACTAAGTTTTCGTCAGTGTTCTTGTGGTTTTATTCATCTGCAGAAGGAGATGAATAATAAGCACACAATCTTCCACAATGTGTTATTTTAGTGATTAGTGCCCCGAGAACCATCTCATTTCCTGAAAAGACTCTTGAGTAATGTTGTCTGCAGCATAGCTTTAATGAACAATGTGACTATGCCAATTCCATTATGCTATTACTTTCCAATCCTCCCAGTATACTCTTGTTTTTCTTTGAGCATGACTGGTGCCATGATATCAGGATTGCTATATCTCTGATCCTAATTATTAGATTTTAGATGAAGTACATGGATTGATCAGAAAAACAAAGGAGATTATACATAGCTAATTCCTCCTGATGCAGCTCACTATAGAAATGGCTAATTTCATACAACATAATCCAGCATCAATTGTCAAATTAGTAATTCATGCTCACACTTTAAATAAATAAATGTAAGATTTTGGAAGCTGTACAGAAAGATATTTAGGTGAACAAAATTGGGCAAATTTGTTATAATTGATGAATGAATCTACACTGACACATTATATCCACGTAAAGTCCATAATTTACATTAGGGTTCACTCTTGGGGTAGTACATTTTATGGGTTTGGACAAATATAATGATATATGTCTATCATTATAATATCATAGAATATTTTCACTTCTCTATAAATCCTCTGTGCTCCATCTATTCATTCTTCAATGACCTCTTTAATGTCTCTAAAGTTTAGCCTTTTCAGGGTGTTAAATAGTTGGAATCACGAAGAATGTAGCTTTTCCATATTGGCTTCTTTCGCTTAATAATATGAATTTCAGTTTCTTCCATGTCTTTTGTGGCTTGATAGGTCACTTTCTTTTAGCATTTAATCATATTCCATTGTCTGGATGAACCAAACTTTATTGAGCCCCTCACTTATTGAAGGATATCTTGGTTACTTTCAAATTTGGGCAATGACAAATGAAGCTGCAGAGGTTTTTTGTTCAAGGTCAATTTTTTTGTACCTACATTGGAGGGTTGTTGAAGGGATTGAGATAAAGCTTCTAAGATGTTTCGCATGTTGCCAGGAACTTAGGCTCCATTAAGTAAATGTTGCCATTCATTATTTTGTCATTAGGAAACTGGGCAGATATTTTTGGATCTATTTCACAGATAAGGAAACTGAAATTTAAAATGACAACCAATAAGTGGCAGAACCAGAGCTCGTAACCAGGCTTTCTTCCTGTAAATTCATTATGGTCTCTTATGTCATGTGGCTATTGTGCTGGAGGCAAGAACAAGGACCCACTCTGCTTAGTGTAGAATATGATGCTTCGTCTCTTGGCGAACTTTTCCATCATATATCTTATTTAGATAAAAATTAACACTGAAATTAACACTAACTCCTATAATACACCACAAGATAGTTATATCGCCTTATTACTGAACTATTTACACTGTTTGAGGGGACAAGGGAGATGAGTGTTCAGCCAGATATGTTGTTTCTATTTCACCTTATAGGCACCAGCTGGAGGTGCTGGAATCAAACATGGCGTTTTTAAATTCCACATGTAATCACATTAATGAAAAATCTCTTGTGAAAGATGTTTGTTGGGAAGCTCAGCTGTCAGAAATATAGAACTAATATGAGAATGACCATGGCTTGAAATATTGGTGTGTCCACCTGGGGATTCAGGAAATCTGGCATGACTAGAAGAACTCCCAGCTAGAAGTAACTATATTTCAATTTTCATGAGAGACTATGGAGCTTCTTAGGAAGAAACCTGTGCTAAGAGTAATGAAGGTTGGATCTCAAAGAGGGATTTGATTACCATGGACTCAACTGAAATGGAAGAGGAGGAAAGAGGAATGCAGGTCTAGGCTTGTACCAGAACCCTGGGGAAATCAAGCCTGAAATTTAAAAAATTAAAAAAAACCCTAAAATATAATTTTGGGCACACAGATAACCAAGGATCATACAGGAATGACAGAGAAAGGTAAGAGAGGAACTCTTTTCCTTTGGTGCTATACAGAGCAGAGCTTCCCATGGAGGGATCAGGCTGATCAGGACACTGGGAGCTTAAAGAGGAGACTCCAGAGCTGTCAGAGAACAGTTTCCTCCATTCAGGAATCAATGGCATTCACATCAAACCTGGAAAACGCAATACAGACACAGGCAGACATCAACCCTGCCAACAGCTGGGACAATTTGGGGGCAAACTTACCTCAGGCCAGGTAACTCCAGGGAGGAAGCCTAGGAGACTTTTCCCCTGCAGGTGTTGCAAAACTAAAAAAAAATTTGACTCCAATGCTAGTCTTATCACCACGCTGGTATGGCTAGAGCAATATTGGATTCTTTTGACTTTGGGGTTGCCATATACTCCCACATGCCTTTCTCTTTATCACTTTTTCTTACCATTCAGGCCTCAGTTTTAAATGACCTTTCCTTGTTGGTGGGGGCAGGGTACTTTTGTTACAACTCCTGGATTAAATGAAATTAAATGTCGTATGCGTTAGGTTGAAATTCTTTCTAAATATGATGGCTATTATAAAGTATCACTCAGAGTCTCAAGAAAGTTCAAGGGATTTTGGGTTTCCAAGCAAATAATCAGGACGTTGAAATAGCTTCAGAAGAGAATAAAGGGAGATGAGATCAATCTTTGATGTCTTCCCAACAATCCATGATAAAAATTTCACAATAACTCTAGAATAAAATGATACATTCATCAGACATGTAAGAATAAATTCACATTTGTTATTAAGTCATCAGAATTCTTCTGAGTATATTATTTTTCAATTTTATATTATCATTTGATAAAAATATAATAGCATCATTCATTATTCATATACTTCATCATAGTGTATAAATAATTTGTTTGTATTACATTAAACTAAATAAATATGAGAGATTCAAAATTTATTATTTTCTGTACTCCAAATACAAAGTTTCATGATTTATTAACATCAGTAGAATCATTCTTGATATATAAAAAAAAAAAACACCAAAAATCTTACCCTACCTAGTTTGGCTCAGTGGATAGAGCGTTGGCCTATGCACTGAAGAGTCCCAGGTTCGATTCCAGTAAAGGGCACATGCCCAGGTTGTGGGCTCAATCCTCTGTAGGGGGCATGCAGGAGGCAGCCAATCAATGATTCTCTCTCTCATCATTGATGCTTCTATCTCTCTCTCCCTCTCCCTTTCTCTCTGAAATCAATAAAAATAAATTTTTTAAAAAATCTTAAATATTTTTGGTTATCAAATATATCTTATTTGATGTGATCTCTATATGGGGTTCAATTTTTGAGTGCTTCCAGCGGGTGTGTATTTTGAGGAAGGTAATTGCTAAATAACAAATCTTCAAAATATTGTATTGTGTTCATAGGTTCAAAATGCATTTAGTAGATTTTTAATATTAGATCAGCTTTCTTCCATTTTACCTGAACAACTGGACATAGGCACAATAAAAGTGAGTTTATGTGAATCTCACCAGAATATACAGACTTTTTTTTTGCATTAAAGCTTTCCTAGGCTTACAAACAAACACTGACACTATGACTATGAATTAGGTCTTACCAAGTGCCAATTTACTCCTTTAAGGCAAAATAGAAATGTGATTTGTAAATTATATGTTTTGGCTTAATATAATTAATTTTTTCAGTGCTGAAAATAATAATGAAAACAAATTTATTAGACTCCTGCCATTGATATGAAAATAAAATTACCATGGTGGAAAATACAAATATAGAACACAAGGTGGAAAACACAAACGGAAGAACTCTCTACCAATTGAGAATTTACATTGGTAGGCAATCACAATAGACACTAAGTAAACTAACAAGTAAGTTAACTAAATGCTAAATAGACTGTGTCTTCACATTTAAGAGATTCCAGTTTGAATAAAAAAATTTAACTAAGCTGATCAGGATCATAAAGAACACGTACCAGTAAAATAAGCAATAACTCGAAAGGAGTATGAATAACTCCTGTTCCTTTCTTTGCTCTTGCCTGCTCTTCACTCTTTCTTTGGGCCTGCTGCTTGTTTTCTTTCACCAGCTTGAAGTGGATGTTTACTTGGGCCACTCAACAAATATTTATTGAGTTTCTAATATATACCAAGCTCTGTATATGTTTGGCATGCAATGGTTATGAAAGCATCGTCTCTGCCTCCACAGTTCTTTCCTGCTCTTATCAAAAACAAGTCCCTCCATTTATGCTCCCATTCCCTGACCTAGTCTCAAAAATTCCCTTCCTCTTCTGTTCTCTGCATTATCAGTTCCTTCCTCACCATTGGATTATTACTACAAACTTCCAATATGCATAAGCCATCTTGAAAATTAAGCCTTCATAGAGGCCACATCTCTCTCAATTGAATGTCCACTTCTTTGTTCCCCATTACAAGAAATATTTTCACACAAATTATCTATAGTCTCTGTCTCATCCTCACCTCTATGTCACTCTTCAACCACTCTCATCTGACACAGATCCCAATACCTGAAAGAAACCAATCTTGTAAGAAAGAAACCAATGGCCTCTGTTTTGCCAGGTCCAATAGACACTGTGTCTACTTATATAATTCTCAGCAGCTGTTTGGCACAGTTAACTACTCTTTCCTCCTTGAAACATTCCCGTTTTTACTTATGTGGTATTATATTCTCCTAGCTTTTCTCCAAAGGAAATGAAAATGTGTTCCTTCTTACATTAGGGTACTTTCCTGGACACTGTGTATCTTCCATCTATACTCTTTCTCTAGGAAATAGATATCCAGTCCCAGGCTTTACTCAGGCATGGTCATCCCAATGCCCTTTTAAGAGCACCTGATCCTTCCATCAGGAGTCTAAGGCCCAGGTTTTTCCCTGACCGCTGTTTGCACATTACTCTTTCCGTCAAAGAATACTCCAGTGTACCTACAGACAAATCTACACCATTTAGTCATGTAGGGTAAGTCTGTGTCTTACCCTAAATATATATACACATTGTCAAAAATATGTTATATACACCTATCCTATATAATAAAAGGATAATATGCAAATTGACCCTAACAGCAGAACGCCTGCTGGACCAGTCACTATGAGGCGCACTGACCACCTCTTGGTCTCTTTCCCTGGATGGCAGGCTCCAATCACCTGATGGTGAATGGGGAACAAGGGGTGGGTTTTGTCCAAAGGTGGGGCCAGCTGTGGGCAGCTGGGGAAGATTGCCTTGATTGCAGGCCAGGCCTATGGACAGTACCTGCCATGAATTTCATGCACTGGGCTTCTAGTGTTAAATAAAATGCACTGAAACCTAGACATAACACCACACCATGCATAATTTCATAACTGCTTGGGTATGTTGTTCTTAATTTCTTATCACAAGTTAAAGATTCTGATTGCGGTCTCAGTATCACATGGTTATTCCCTCTAAAATATATACTTTATATATTGCAAAATGATGTTTCAAAGAGGTAGAGAACCATGAAAGACACTTATATGTACTTCTTACAATAAACAATGTCCAGGTGTGATATTTCTATTTCTTTGTCATTAGAAATGTTATAGTACTGATTTCTCACACCATGGCCATATATGTTCAAATGGATATGTTTATATGCCATATGTATATCAAAGTTTTGCTTGGTAACAAAAAGTCAATTCTTTCTGAGAAATAAATGTCAGGAAATATCCTTATTGACTAGAAATAAAAAAGGACTTCAAATGTTTGATGTAGCAATCATTTCAAAGAAGAGGTGGATTTTCATAAAATAAGGTCAGTCCAAGTCCTGATACGTAAACTCACGCACCCAGAATAATCCAAGTCTCAGGCGCTTTGCCACCCAGCGGCACAGGGCATGGGGCAGAATCTCAGAGAGAGAGCCTCAGGGCTGTGCCCCGAGTAGTTTGAATCAGCAGTTCCTTGTAAATAACTGGGTAGCAGATGATTCCAGAGAAGCCAATAGTCACAACGATTGGAGAAAGTGTAAAGAATTCTGATCTCTCTAACATCCTGTCTACCTGGAGGTACGGCGAGCACCTGCAAACATGACACACATGTTGAAATATGGTGCTGGATTGCACAGTGTAAGAAAGTAGTGAATGTGGACGCACACATTGGTTGGGCTGTTTTGCTAAAGCAAAACCCCCAAACCTAACCAGAATAGTAATAATAAAGTATCTGAGGTGTATGATCTGGATTCTGCCTATTTCTTCCAGTTTGTCTAAGTCACTTTCCCATTACATTGCAGACACACTGTTCTCCTTTCTGTGCTGTGCTGTAAAGCTTGATTGTGAAATCTCTGCGGACTTAGAGTGAGATACAGTATTGAAGAGAGATAGGAACCAACTCACACAGTAGGCTAGTGATTGCGAACCTATGACTCACGTGTCAGAGGTGACACACAAACTCATTTTTTTGGTTGATTTTTCTTTGTTAAATGGCATTTAAATATATAAAATAAATATCAAAAATATCAGTCTTTGTTTTACTATGGTTGCAAATATCAAAAAATTTCTATATGTGACACGGCACCAGAGTTAAGTTAGGGTTTTTCAAAATGCTAACACGCCGAGCTCAAAAGGTTCGCCATCACTGCACTAGGCCAATGATTAGGGCAGAAGAGGATGCGGTTAAGTGTGAAGAATAAGGAGAAATTTAACCTATTAGGTTTTATATCAATAATAACAATAATAATAGTAATAATAATGAGTTAACACATGCTATGTTCCAGTCACTCTAAGTGCTTACCCTGAACACATTGACCTAATTAATCTTTGCAACAAACTCATGGGATAGATGCAATTATTATTCTCATCTGCTAAAGAGGAAACTGTGGATCAAGAGTGTTAATGACTTTCTCAAGATACATGTCTGTTAGTCATGAACATTCTCCACCTCTACACACATACACACACACAGACACACAGGCACAAGTGGGATTCATCAACATGCAGAGGATCGTGTTTGAATTAGTTTTAATGGCAGTTTTTTTTTTAAAAAGAATTACTCTGCCATACAGAATCAGAATCTAATAAAAATGTAATGTAATAATGAAACATCATAAATGTGATAATGAAACATCATAAAATATAAATGTTTAGGTTATGATCCTGGATCTCACAGTAATTGTACTGGTTAGGCAGTCACTTTATATCTCTGGCATACAGCTTTCTTAGCTTTAAGTGGATAGAGTTAAAATCCACAATCTTAAGGACAATTGTAATGGTTCATTTAATTTTTCAGTTTGACTGGGCCACGGATGCCCAGATATTTAGTTGAACATTATTCTGTGTGTGTCTGTGAGGGTGCTTCTGGGTGAGATTAACATTTGAATTGATTGAGTAAAGCACATTGCCCTACTTAATGTGGTTGGGCCTCATCCAATTTGTTGAAGGTTTGAATAGAATAGACAGGCTGAGTAAGAGAGAATTTGCTCTCTGTTTATTTATCCATACACTGAGACATTGGTCTTTTTCAGCTTTAGGATTTGAACTAGAATTTACACTATTGGCTCTTCTGGTTCTCAGGCCTTGAGACTCATACTGGAACCATTGGTTCTTCTGGGTCTCCAGCTTACCAACTGCAGATCTTAGAACATCTTAACCTCCATAACTGTGTGTGCCAATCCTTTTTAATAAATCATTTTTCTCTCTCATAATATATATATGTACAGTTTTTTCAAATATATTATGATTGCATACTTCCTACATTCTCCTTGTACTTGTAGAAAGTTTAAACAGATGGTGTCGTTTCGAAGATTGAATTGTGGTTACCAAATTGAGAGAATATTTATAGGAAACATACATGAGTCAGTTTGCCTTTTGTCCACATTGGTGAATGCAATACTTGTGCAACCCAAATAATTTTCACCTTCTTTTAGTTACCTTATCTGTTAGCTAACAAAAAAGAATATTAGATTACATGGAGTTCTCATTAAAATGAATAATAGTACTAAAAGAATGTTTGAATTACTCATAAAATACAAGCAACACCAGCTTAAAACAGCTATCTTTACAAACATAATTTGTTAACACAACTTGATAAAGAGTAATATTTTCACAGATGTCCTTCCATGATTCATAAACTTCTGCTTCATTTACTCGTTTTAGGCAATGGTGAGCAAATTATATTGAGAAGATCTGTGTAGAAGTCTTATTTTGTGAGATTTTAATTGATGTATAATTATGGGAATTAGATATATGATACAACACTTAAAATGGCTTTGTATATTAGTGGCAATGATGGGGCAATAATCTCTAATTATTTCCAAGATACTGTTCTGCTTTTTGCAACTATCTGTTAGTTAATCATTTAGAAACAAGGCATATTAAAGCAATGGGATATTACAGTTCATGTTTTCCTATCTCTTTCAATTTAAACATGATTTGCCAAACTCACTGCAAGATAGTTTCTCACCTGAGGTCACACAGCTACTGGGATACCTGTGATTAGACCCAGGTTTCCAGATTTCCATGCCAGGAATCCCTTCCCTTTGCTTGCAACATTTATAATTAGTGTCTATATTTTGAAATACAGCTTTTCAGTACTACAACTCCTTTCAGCCCAAAATAAAATTTCTTCCAATGTGGTGTCTGGAAAATTCCTTATTTAAAAAAACATTAGGCCTGAAATTTCAGTATGAATGTAACTTTTGGTCTACATATGTCAGAATGACCTACTTCAACTCATAAGAATGATTGAGTGGGTAAATTATCATGCAAATACATTTGGTTTATATTACATTCCTACAGAGAGTAAAAGCCAAAATTAACAGCCTAAACTGTTAATTTTGTCTTCAAAACCAAAATTTAAAAGGGATATCATATCTTGATATGATTTTGAGTTGGGGTCATGCTATTTTGTCACTGAAGCAATTGCTGCTGGCCAATGTGACAAAAACAACAGTCATGTTGATTGTTGTCTCATCCTCAGAATTCCTACAGCACCTCCTTCTGGCTAGCGGAGTCCAACGGCCAACTCTGGGCATGAAGATGTAGCACCTTCAGATCATAAAAATGAGAACTGCTGGCAATAACTGCAGGAAGCACCTTGGAGGGTGCCAGGTCAATAGCAAGTTCAAATGCCAAAGTTTGATACTAGATCTAAGTGGAAACACCAAGTAGCAATCAATTGAAGTAGACAGGGTCCAACAGGTACTCCACAAATATGTGAGGCTTGAAGTTTGTTGTAAGAGACTGGCAAGATTTCACTGGACCACTGGATAGGAACTTTCTATCCAGACCCTGTGGACTCTAATGTGGAAGGCTGGGGCGATGCTAAGACAACGATGTCCATGAGGAAACAAATGAAGTCATGTAGAAGTAAAATCAGGCAAAGATCATGTCTGCGTAAAGAGCGATTTTCTATTATTCTGAACAGCTATCAGAAGGCAGAGCAGTTTCTTCTTTCTACTTGCAAGTAGGTCATTTCCACATATTCAATAAGGAAACATTATCGCATTGACAACCCCTCTCTTTGAAATGATCAATTATAATACTTAAGGAGTAGTTTGAGTCTGTCCCATAATGTCCGTCCAGTAAGTCCACAGAATAAAAGAGAAAAAAAACGCAAACACAGACAGCCAAAGGACCCAAATTACAGTCTTCCAACTCCATGGAAGCAACACCAAAACAACCTTCCAACTCCATGGAAGCAAAACCGAAAGCTAGAAGATGGCCATACGCCAACCGGCGGGAGCAACCCACCTAGTCTCAGATCCTTGAGGGGAATACACGTACCTCGTGAGGGGATTTCGCATTCCTCCAGAGGGGGAGGGGAACCACTTCCAACTCTCCCGGCCCATGGTCCTCCAGTGCATCCACCTAGACCGCTTCGGGAACTACCAGAATTACAGAGATGAGCTCACACAGGACAGAGCACACAAACACACAGACACCTACCGTGGCCAGTCACACTCTCCGGATCGAGGGTCCCTTGATGGTCTTGGGGACCCCAGGCAAGCCCCCAAAAGTTATGCCCAGATTTCAGGAAGAGACCACACCAGGGAGCCAGCTGTGTCCGATGCAAAAGCATAAGAATCTTTATTCAAGCCCGGGCTTGGCTCCTCTACCCTCCTTACCAATGCAGCGGCAAGTGGCAGATAGAGCGAGCTTTGTGGGTAGACGGATTTTATAGGGGTGGTGGAGTGAGTGGAGGAGAGAGGACTGTGGGCCCTGCTGATTGGCCAGGAGCAAGTCTGTGTCTTGTTACACAGGATGTGGTCATATCTATGGCGCACACTTCCCTTGATTATCATTGGTTAGTTTAAAGAAATCCTAGGTGTGGCTAGCAGAGGCTTGGGCTTCTGAAAAGAAGCTCCTTGCTGAGCACATGGCTGATGCCCAAAAATGGAGGATTCAAGGCAAGATGGAGGGTATACCCCTCACCCTTTCAATAGGGTTATGTATGGAATAGAATATCAGGTAAGTTGCCTCCACGGCACAAAAATACTGGATTATCATGTTGCGATAGTGAGCACCATTAACTGTTATTGCCTGAGCAGCCACATTTCGGTCATAGAAAATTTCAACAAAAGAGGGCGTAATGTGCCAGCAAAGCCATGAAGGCTATTTACCTGATATACTATTTCATACATAACCCTATACTTGTTATGGGTTAGCTCAGGGAGATAGACCACCGACTCAGAATTTAAATTTAAGAGCCTTTATTAAGCTGGCCAGCTGACTACAGTGCGTCTCTCCCCCTCTGAGAGTCTCCCAGCTGTAGTGCTGACAGTGGGTACAGGAAAGCCTTTTATCTGCAACACTACAAAGCATTTCCTGGCACTGGCAGGGTTCACACAAAGTTTATAAGTACGAATGGGTAAGTATATGGAGTCACACCTGGCTTGCTTGAATCATAATACATTGTTTGCTGAGACAATCCAGCAATTTTTCTGTCACAATCCTGGAACCAAATACAATAGGTAAACTTTCCATGCCTCTGTCCCTCTCCCTAGCACATTCTGTAACCCTTACATGCCTCAGTCCCTCACCCTAGCACATTCCCTACTGGTCTTATGACCAAATCAAATCTTTGATTCAGTGCCTTCCTCTACGATATGAAATTGAGGAGGCATTTGGCAATGTAGGGGTAGTGCCGCCGAGGAAGACTCCATCACCAGATGGTGAAATATTGGCCAGGGTCTCGGCAGCTGACATAAGAATCTTAGTCCCCAAGTCTTTCTCCTTCCCATTGGTCAGTCCACTAGGCAAGAGGCATGAGGAGGATGGGGTTACAATGTAAAGTGCCTCTTTCCTGTGGCTTTGATGGCGGTTGGAGTGCTCAGCACCACCTGGTAGGGTCCATCCCATCTAGGTTCCAGGCTGCTAGGGTCGTGGCACTTCACCCAGACGAGACCACCCAGAGAGAAGGCAGGTTGTGTTGGACTGGATCTCAGCACATCCTCCTCCCATACAGCTCTCACCACCCATTGTGCCGACGTGGCGCTGCTCTGCAAAGCCTGTAAGGACTTAAGCAAATTTTGGGTAGACATCCAGGCAAGATCTTCCTCCCTTAGGTGGAGAAAGAGAGGTGGCGTCCTGCCAAACATATGGGATGCACATAGCTCTGAGGAGAGCAAAAGGAAGGAGACTTACCCAGTTTTCACCAATCTCTAATTTTAACTTAGTTAATGTTTCCTTTAAGGTCTGATTTATCTTCTCTACCTGTCTAGATCTCTGTGGTCTATAAACATAATGCAATTTCCAAGTAACTCTTAGGGCCTTAACCATGGATTGTGTACTTTGGCGATAAAAGCCGGGCCATTTTCGGACCCCATGTATAGTGGTAGGCCAAACCAGGGGACAATTTCAGTGAGGAGTTTCTTAACTACTACCTGTGCTATTTCTGCCTTGGTTGGGTACGCCTCAGGCCAGCCAGAGAAGGTATCAATGAAAACTAGTAAGTATTTATACCCTCCTTGTCCTCCTGGTATCTCAGTGAAGTCCACTTCCTAATGTTCTCCGGGGTTCTAACCTTGGAATCGCTGCCGCAGTGTGGCCACAAAAGGAGGCCCTTGATTTACCTGGGCACACACTTGGCACCTTCTAGCAAAGTCTTGGGATATTTTCTGGAGCCCAGGGATGTATAATATTCTTCCCAGTTGTTCTGATAACTTCATTCTCCCAAGGTGGGTATGCTGGTAGGTCTGGGAAGCAATGTTCCGCCCCAGGGCTTCTGGCACTATCGGCCTCCCATCTGGCAGAATTAGCCATCCAGCCTCTCCTTCCCGGGCCCTTTATTTCTCAGCTAGCCTCTTCTCCTCTGGCAGATGAGTAGGCATCTCTGGAAGCCGTCGTACTGGCAGGGCTTGAGAACTTCTAGGGGCCCTACTGGTCTTTTAGCCACTTCCTTGGCCCCTATATGGCTGCCAGGAGGTTGAGTATCTTAGGAGCATTTTTAATGTCCTTTCCTCCTGAGGTCAGGAGTCCTCTTTAAGGTGGCTCCTGTGTCCTTCTGTAAGGGCAGTGTGAGGAGATATATTCCTGCAGTCCCTCCTGTAGGTCTAGCAGGACGAGTGCCTGGGAACTTACCAGGGTTTCTTTCTAATCCTGGCAGATTTTAAATCTCCCCTGGCTCCTCCTTATGTCACTACTGCCGCCCCCGCATACTGGGTACCTTCCTCTAAGAAGCTGTTCCCGTCTGTGTGGAGGGTCTCATCAGGATTCTGCAGGGGCTGGTCCACAAGGTACTCGTGGAGGGAAATGAGGGTAGTCAGCGTCTCCTCGCAGTCATGCAAAGGGGCCTCTGCCTCCTCCTCAGGGAGTGGTGTGGCCGGGTTCAAGGCAGCTGTTTTCAGGAAGCTGAAATATTCATTCTTTTTCCCTTTTCCCACCAGAGGGCCTGAATTAGTGCTGAGTTCTACAAGGAAGTCCACCTTTTGGCCCCCCACTGTCAGGGTTATCCTGGGTTCTTGAGGGCCAGCTGAGCCCTGACAACCCTAATCCACCTCCTTCACCAATACTGGAGTCAGTTTCCTCACACGTTCAGGGCATTCCCTTTTCCCATGTTCTGTAAAATGCACACTGATTTTTCCCAAGCCAGGGTGGACTCCTTTTTTCCCACGAGGCTTTTCTTTGCCCTTGTTGTCTCTCTGCCCCTTGGGCCTTTTTCCTCCCTTATGGCCAGGAGGACCTTTGCCATCGGGGTGTTTAAAGCTGCTGCCGGGTCCTCCCGATTGTTAAAAACCTTCTGGTCCACCTATACCAACTGAGAGATTGATTTCTCCTCAAAACCCTCTAACTTCTGCAATTTTTCTAATATCTGGTGTCGACTGGGATACAAATACAACATTGACAGCGCTCCAATTTTCCGGGGCATCAGGGATAGGCCCCTGGACTGTCTCTGTCACTTTAGAGAGGTTTCTGGGTCTCTGAGCAGCAGCTCGGATACCCCCCAGTAGAGTCTGGTGATGCTGATCGAGAGCTTCCTTTCCCCTCTCACTATTGGGGTCCCAGTTGGGTTACCTGGAGGGAAACACAGCCTTTAATCTGTCTTTAAATGGTAAGAAGAAAATTACAATGTGTCTATATTTAAATAGATAGTTACAGCTGTCCCTGTAGTAGGGCTCCCCTTACTTGACTTGTTCTCTCAGAATGGACTAAAGGAGCTTTATTTCCTTACAGCGTCTTACATGTCACAGGACCTCACAGGGCCTGTAATTCCTGTAACAGAGGGCCAGTATTCACTACTTTACTAACCCCCTCTGTTCTAAACAGGCATTCCCCAGTTTCCTACAGTTGAGGTTTTGTGCCACCCCTAACATGGGCATGGTCACACAGGCCTGCAAGACAGGTTGCTAACTGTCAACTGTCTCTCAATAGAGACCAAAATCTAATGGGTATTTTTCTTTTCCAGGATGGGCACCTGCCCTCTCAGCAGTTAGGCACCCTCTACTTTTGAGGTTCACCCTACATAGCCCCCTAATAGGACAGCTAACCCATAGCCATAATAATGGCCCTCAGTATTGGAGACTGGACACTTGCCAGTTAATCCCAAAGACTACTAAGGAGTGTAGACCATCACCAATTTACAGCAACTGCTGGCAGCTACAGCTACATTTAAACCTGTAAGAGAATCAAAGATTACTACAACATATTAATACAATGAAATATAATATTGGCACCATGGCCGCTTCAGGCAGCTAAATCTTCTGCTACTATACATGGCATAGGGTAGGGCTATACATTTGAGGGAGGTGACTAAAGTCTATTTTTGTCCTTCCTATATAAGGCAAAATCACCCTTGTCTCTCTGGAGCTATGTCTATGGAGATGCAGGCATCATCTAAGTCTGTTATACAGTATTCTGCAGGCCACTGTCAGGGCTGTGTATTGTGGCCAGTTCTTCTTTCTAGCCAGAAACATAGTCTGTCCTATTTTCTTAAAATGTATTCTAGCACAGGAGAAAGTTGTTTTGCTGTACATAGGTAGCTTAACCCCTATACAACTGGGCTTGGACCTCTGCCTAGCAAATTGCAGTCTATAAGTTCAATATGCAGCCTCCAGTCCTCCTAACCCAATGAGGTTTTGGCCAGTCTCTGAGTCAGATTTCTCCTCTCTTGGAGAATTTCAAAGTCCTGATGGCTCCCAGGTCCAGGGAGAGTGCCCTTTTCACTGCCCTTTTGTTAACCCTATTTATTAGTTACAGGGCCCTGCTTTCCTTGTCTTCCCACCAGTCCCCTTTATGGCAGAGCAGGGACCAGGCCTCTTCAAAGGGAGTGCACTGGAAAGGAATATCAGTCCCTCTCTTCCAGCAGCAACAGGTATTAAACTCTTTCAACACATTTGCAAACAGGGACTTTTTACTAGCTCTATCTGCAGCTCTTATAGATCCTAGGTTTGCTGCTCTATTTCTGGGGCTGTAGGAAGGCTAGTACCAAGCACTGGCTTCTGGCTTAACTGCTCTAGCCTGCAAGCCAAAGGCCAAAGTCTTGTATTGCTTGTTGTAAAACACTCATTTTTCACTGGGCAGCAGCAGGGCAGCTCTAGTGTCAGGTAAATTTCTTCTGTTCTCTACTTTCTGGCTGCTGCTGCTGCTACTTTTTTCAGGGCCACTGCAGGCAGCTCGGGCATCCAGCCCCCCTTCTTTGATCATTCACTCCCCAATCTGTTCTGGAGCTGGGACTAGCACCTCGATCTGCCTTGCATCCCCAGAGGGCTTCCTGTCTAGACCCAGATCTAGAGGGCCTGCTTGCCATAGTGGCAATATAGGAACTGCAGTACTGGCGGATGTCGCAGGGTACTGCAGTTTCTACCCCCCCCCTTTCTCCCTCCATACACTGTCCCCCGCCTAGTATGGGATGGACTGAAGGGGTTGAAGGACAACAAAACCTCCCGTCAGTGGGTCTGGAGGGAAGACAATTGTCAACAGGGGCGGTAGGGGCTCTGGGTCAAGAGCTGGTGGCGTGGCCTGGACTTGAGGCTGGGGCTCACCCAGATGTGGCACCTGGGGACCATAGGGGGGCGGCCAGCTAATGGGTTCTTCCTGCTCTCTCTGAAGGACCAGGGGAGCCTTTCCTTTCTGGGGCCCGGCCAAAAGAATTGTCTGTCTCTGTCCCAATTTTCCCCTCTGGAGGCATGCTCACATCCACCAGGGTTTAACCCAGACCCGAATATAAGGAATTTGATCAGGATGCCCTGGGCGGCTGTGTATGACATAATGGACCCAGTAGGCAGTGGTCCGATCAAAAGACCCTGCATCTGGCCACCCCTCCTGGAAAGTGGGCCACTCCCATTCGCAGAATCGCTGTAAATCAAAAGCATTAACATTATAACCTTTAAATCTACCCCAGAACTTCAGTTTAATACAGTAAATTTACAACCAAGGTAAGAGCAACTGATAAACAGAAACCTTTATTAACTAAGTGGGCTGATTCCCCTTTAATAGTGAGCAAAAGGCTCTGAGAAAAATAATTCTCGCAGCTGCAAGAGACTTTCGAAAACTATTACGGGTCCAGCCCAAACGTTCAGCCAAGCATATCAATAGAGAAGCAGAATAAATCAAAGTAGCTTTCACTTTACACAGACTAGTTAATGAGCAGCCAAGGCATTCCAACCCTCTCTTAGTAGACTAGCCTAGGCTGGAGCTGTATCCAGTCCCCCTTCTCTGTAGTAAATTGGCTAGTCCCATACAAACAAACAGCTGTTTCCAACATGCAATTGAGAACTGTGGGTTTACTTTGTCCTGACTCCATAATGATTGGTGACCAGAGACAGACAAGGGAGGGGGTGACCTGTTTTCACACATCCTCACTCAGATGCCCACCTGGCCGGGTCTCTTGGGAGCGTAGATTCATCTTAGCTAAGGTGTACCCGTATAAACCCCGGGCCTGGTCACCTTCACTTGGGGATAAGTCACCATTATGCCATATGATAAATCGAGGAACCGCAGGTTGGGACCTACTTGAACTCTGTAACCAAAGTCGTGGAGCCACATAAAGGAGAGGAAAGGGCAGGCCCCTTCCCTCCACGCTCACACACTTTCACCAGACATTCACTCAGAGTTTAAAAAATTCACCCAATTCCTAACAAATTCCCAATTCCTGAGGGAGCTCTATAGTTTTCCAGGAGGTGAACAAGTTCCCCTTCCACTGATGGGGAGTGGGCCTGACTGATAGCAGGTCGACGAAGATGACTGACTGACCCATTTTCACAAAGACAACGACAACAAAGAACAAAGACAAAACAAACCAGACAAATGCAACCTAAGGTTGCCTGGAACCTGCAGCTCACTCCTTGAAGTCCTGAAAATTTTTCAAAAAACATTACAGCAGGGTGCACACAGAAGCAGACAACTTTTTGACAACACCAGACAGACAAACCCGGTGCAGCCTACAGCCGCACAAACCAGGGACCCCGGCCACCATCATGGCCGCGGGTCAGGACCAGGGAGACCGCTGTGTCCAGCCCTCCATATAGGTCCTTCCATGGGACGTCCCAATTTCTTTTTAATGACCGGTCTCTTGCCTCTCTCCAGAGTGCAGGTGGCTCGGGTTCTGAATTGAAAGTTTTGGGTGGACTTTCCTCTGCCTCCCTGGGACCTGAGACGGAGACTGGAGGCCTCCTTGGTAGTCGTTTCCCACAGGGATGTGGGATATCTCTCTGCCTGCCCGGCAATAAATGGGGGAGAGCCTCCTGCCTTAAATATGGGGTCCCTCTCACCCCTTCTGGGGGAGAGCCTCCTGCCCTAAATAAGGGGTCCCTCTGACTCCTATGGGGGATCTCGCTCTGGGCTTCCAAATGTTATGGGTTAGCTCAGGGAGATAGACCACCGACTCAGAATTTAAATTTAAGAGCCTTTATTAAGCTGGCCAGCTGACTACAGTGCGTCTCTCCCCCTCTGGGAGTCTCACAGCTGTAGTGCTGACCATGGGTACAGCAAAGCCTTTTATCTGCAACACTACAAAGCATTTCCTGGCACTGGCAGGGTTCACACAAAGTTTACAAGTACGAATGGGGAGGTAAACGGAGTCACACCTGGCTTGCTTGAATCATAATACATTGTTTGCTGAGACAATCTAGCAATTTTTCTGTCACAATCCTGGAACTTAATACAGTAGGTAACCCTTCCATACCTCAGTCCCTCACCCTAGCACATACAGTATACTTTATGAATCAATAAAAAATTTGCAATTTTTAATTATAAACATGTGTTTTCTATATTTGTAATACCTTAAACAATAAAATAAAATTTAAGAAAATAAAAAAAGGGAAAATGAATATAGAGATTATATACATAGTCTAAAGATTAAGATGAAGTATTCATTTTCTAATAAACTTTGGTGGTTTTGGGGGGAGGAAAAAAACCCTGCCTACAAAATGCTCAAAAATAAATGCTATAGCTATTAAATAAGTGCTCCCAATCAAACAATACTGTTAGATCGAGGTTGACTTCCACGCAAAATACAGCAGAAATCTTAGCCTGTCAACCTGGGCAATTCTGCTCTCCAAGTCACTTTCCTTGCCTATTTCCAGATAATTGAATCAAATGTAGCTTGTACTGGATATTTATGATTATTAAGAGTAATAAGCCGGAACCGGTTTGGCTCAGTGGATAGAGCGTCGACCTGCGGACTGAAAGGTCCCAGGTTCGATTCCGGTGAAGGGTATGTACCTGGGTTGCAGGCACATCCCCAGTGGGAGATGTGCAGGAGGCAGCTGATCTATGTTTCTCTCTCATTGATGTTTCTAACTCTCTATCTCTCTCCCTTCCTCTATGTAAAAAATCAAGAAAATATATTTTAAAAAAAGAGTAATACATGCATTTATTGCACCGTTTACATACACTAGTTCACTGACTTTCCCCTACCCCTATGCAGCAGGTTCCATTACCATATCCAATCTGCCAATGAGGAAATAACAGATGAAGAGCAGAGAGATCAAAGACTTGCACAAGGTCAAATAGCTGCAATCAGTGAATATAAGACACAACTCTAGTGCCAGAGCATTAGCCATTACATTGCCCTGTGAAGGAGAGACTTTGCCTGATTCAAAAGCTGCAAATAAAGCAAAATTTTAATGGTTTCATTTAGCATTTACTAATATTTACATCAGGATTTTCTTGTTTTTAAGACATTACTTCGTTTTAGCATTTTAGCTTACTTTACTTCAGTCAAGAACCTTTGAGATGCATTGTCCAATTGCTAGGGCTTGTCCAAAAGATCTCTGTGTCTTTCTACTGTGTTTAAAGACAGTTTAAAATTCTGCTTTTTCTCTTCACCAGTTGACCTTCTTGACACCTTTCTTCTCTTCTTCTTTCCAATTAGGGAAGCCACAAAATCCCAGAGGTGTCAGATTAAAAGAGGCGCTCACAGTACTGTAAGATGTTGTCCTAGTCAATACAATTGCACAAGACACCAGGCAGTAGAGCAGTTGAAAGACACATTTCAGTAATGCATAAAGAATCACCACGGGCACCCACATTACCCTCCAAAGGCAAGCATTACAGGTACATCAATGTAAGTTTTCCAGAACATGAAAGCTTTCATGAAACATTAACACTGACTTACTACTCCAGGTGGACTCCTTATGAAAGTGAGTGATTCTCTGAAGTGCTTTAAAAAAAGTGAGAAAGAAAAATCTATAGGCCAACTCCATTTAGTCCCCCAAAGATTAGGTTTATTTTGCTGCTGCCTGATCACCTCTGTTAACCTAAAAAAAAACATTGAAACCTGTAAAGAATTTTTTGAGTTTATTTGAGCCAAACTGTCCACACATGCCGGGAAGCAGAACCTCAATGACTTGAGATAATGCTCCGAAGAATGGCGGGGTTACAATTGTATTCATACATTGCAATCAAAGGAGGGCCATAGGTGGGTTACATGAAATTCATTGGTGACAGATTTAAGGAGGGGGTTAAGCAAAGCGGGGAAACCTCTAGGATAGGATAAAAAGTAAAATGATGGAGACATACTTAGGTGGGTATAGGAACAATTAACAAGGAATCTGTTATTTTAGGTCTCTGAGTCTGCAAAACTGCCATGCAGGCCTCTCCTGAGCTTGTCAGGTCAGCATGTGGCCCCCTTCATCCACACCTCTACTAATATTGCAGCACTTTTAGAAAGGATGGATATGATTTCCCTAACCCACATCTCCTATCTGAGAAATTGCAATAACAGTTAACTACTAATGACAAGAAGAAAATTAGCTTTCTTTTCCCTTGGCAATCTGTCACAATGAACTCAGATAGTAGCTTGAGAATCAATTCACCGTGTTTTCTGTCAGAAGGATATTATCTTAGGGGGAAGAGAAGCATGCCCTTCAGAAAAGTGCTCTTCTTATAGATAAAACTAAATGGGTTTGGCATTATTATTGCTGATGTGCTTCCATTTTCATAAATCATGGACAGATTTAAAATTTTACTGAATAGCCCTAACTGGTTTGGCTTAGTGGATAGAGTGTCGGCCTGTGGACTGAAGGGTCCCAGGTTAGATTGCAGTCAAGAGCATGTACCTTGGTTGTGGGCACATCCCCAGTAGGGGGTGTGGAGGAGGCAGCTGAATCAATGTTTCTCTTATCGATGTTTCTAGCTATATATCCTTCTCCTTCTTCCATCCTCTATGTAAAAAAATCATATATATATATATATATATATATATATATATATATATATTTTAAATTTAACTGAATAGAGTCAGAAATAAGAAAATTACACCCTCTCCCTCTCTGTTTCTTTAAAATCAACCTCTAGTTTAATTACTTGATTGTTTTTGCTGCTGCAAACTCATTAGTCAACAGAGTCAAATATCAACAGTACAACGATTGAAATTTATTTTGAGAGCCAAATTTTTTAAACTTAAACTATATAGGTAGGTACACTGTTATTAAGTTAATTAGGGTACTCCTAAGGATTAGGAAGAGCCACACTCAAGGTGCCAAAGAGCCACATGTGGATCGGGAGCCGCAGTTTGCTGACCACGGGTTAGATAGACCATCTTTTTTATCTGAAAAATCAATGTTTGGGTAGCAAATTAATTTTAAGTTTTGGCATCTGGGAGAAAGAATTTTGGTACATTTTTTGAGATCATTTGTTGCACTTTGGATTGTCTCAGAATCATGATTGAGAACCACTGCTTTTGCCAGCACTTCTTTTGCTATGATATGTGATGCCCTAGCTGTTTAATAGATGCAGCAGGAACCGAGCTCTTCATCTTTTTGCCTAAGCACACAATTCCATCATCCTGTTCATGGCATTGGCTAATGAGCTGCCGTCTTCTTGACCTATTTTCCTTCCACAATGTACAAGCCCCTTAGGATTAAATGAAAACTGAACCCTCTTGACAAAGCCTTCTAGGGGACAAAGGATAATTTTGCTATTGACCCATCACAAGTCCTTTGGGAAATCTTCTGAAAACTCTGCTTCTCTCAAGGCAGACATTTTACTTTCTTGTTACTTTCTTGTCAAAACAGAACTTAAACCTACTAGAAATCTCTCTGTCAAAACCCAGCTCCTGGCTCCTCTGAACTTAACGTATCAAACTCTAAATCCCATGGATATTTTGTTTCTTCAAATTTGAAAAGTAAAAAATTTACAATTTCAAGCATCATGGAGTAAATGGGACTGATTCACCCTCCTACCTGAAACAAATAAAAAACCAGACAAAATCTATGAAACAATGGTTTGCGGACATTGGACAACAGGGAGCATAAGACAGTGATCCAGGAGAGAAGGAATCCAGCATGGCAGTGGTTCTCACCCTTCCTAATGCCACGAACCTTTAATACAGTTCCTCATGTTGTGGTGGCCCCAAACCATAAAATTATTTTCGTTGCTACTTCATAACTGTCATTTTGCTACTGTTATGAATCGTAATGTAAATATCTGGTACGCAGGATGTATTTTCATTGTTACAAATTGAACATAATTAAAGCATAGTGATTAATCACAAAAACAATGTGTAATTATATATGTGTTTTCTGATGGTCCTAGGCAACCCCTGTGAATGGTCGCGACCCACAGGTTGAGAACCGCTGCAGTAAGGGGGCGGCTCACCAGTATTTCAGCTTGTTGACTGGGGAGAGGAGAACCTGAATGGAGCCCAGAGGAATCTCGGAGTTTAGAATTCAGAAAGGCCAAGGAGGTTAGACTTTCGGAGGAGCGGGAGGCACAAACACTCGATCCATAACATTACTCTCCTTTTTCCACATGCTGGCCAGACCTTACCCCTGAAGCCAGTGCTTTCCTATCAAGAATGTCTCCAGCAAGTGGCAATTAGGCATAAAACATGCCCACATGGATAGCCTATCTCCCAGCCGCTCCCCTTGTCAAGTGGTGAGTAGGTTAAGGAGGTTTTTTCCTTGTTATGTAAGTACTTCCAATTTTTCTGACTTGTTAAGTTGCTGACTCATAGACTGAGATTCTACTGCTTGAAGCTTAGCAGTTGCCAACAGTGAGGTCCCTAGCCTATATGTGGCAGCCCGTGCTAGGTCTGAACAGTGGGGTGACAGGCTCTGGGAGTGGAGGAAGAAGTGTCAGTTTTGCCTTTGTGACTCACAGTGCTCCAGTGGTGTCCTTAAGACATACAAACAACAGTGGGTCGGATTTGGCCTACAGGCTATAGTTTGATGACCCCTGACTTAGATTAAACAACTACTCTGATCCCACCTAATAAAGTCTTGAAGGAATCCACAAAGCCTTGAACACAAGTCTCTAGAGAACCAAACTGTTTGTAAGGTAACTACTTGGGGGAATTTAACAAAGAAACTTAAAGCTTAAAATATTTAAAGAATACAAAAATACAAAGCATCCACACAGTTAAAGTTCCCAAAGTCCAGAACAAATAAAAAACCAGACAAAATATATGAATATGTTTTTGTTATCAATAAAAAAAATTTCCAGGCATACAAAGAAGCAGAAAATGTCATCCATATTGCAGAGAAAAATTAAAAAAAGAAACAGACACAGAAATGACTGTTATAAACTTAATACACAAAGAAATTAAAGGAGTTATTACAATGATATTACAAATGCTCAATAAGATAAAGTATGAGCATTCTAAGAAGAGATAGTGAAGATATGAAAAAAGACCCAAGTTTCATTGCTAGAGATAAAAATTATATGATCTAGGATAGAAAATACAGTGGATGGGACTGACAGCAGATTAGATCAGACGGAAGAGTAGATTAGAGCATTTAAAAACTTAGCAATAGAAACTATTTCAAATAAAACACATGAAGAAAAAAGATAGGAAAACAATGAAAAGAGCCTCAGTTAGTTGTGGGACAATGTCAAATGGCCTACTATAAGTATATACTAGAGGCCCAGTGCATGAAATTCGTGTGCTGAGGGTCGGGGGGGCGGCGGGGGTGGGGAGGTCCCTCAGTCCACCCAGCCTGTGCCCTCTCACAGTCTGGGTGCCCTAGGGGGATGTCTGACTGATGGCTTAGGCCCATCCCCTAAGCCGTCAGTTGGACATTTTTAGTGCTGCTACAGAGGCAGGAGAGGCTCCTGCCACCACCGCTGCACTCACCAGCCGTGAGCCTGGCATCTGGCTGGACGGCACTACCCCTGTTTAAAAATGTCAGAAGTCAGACTTTAATAATTGAGTTTCTATTAACATAGAAACTCTATTAACATAGAGTTTGAGGGAAATACAAATATATGAAACTATATATAATGGAGTGAAGATTTAGCACCATGAAAACTGAGACTTCCAAGAGCATACAGAACTTTTGGTAGTTTATATGTACTAAGCAATTCAGGTTGCTAGTCATAACCAAAATTACTTGTACTGAACCTGGGGAAAAGGTATAAATTCTCATTCACTAACATACATTCAACAAACATTTAAGCTCCGGTTTCTGAAAAAGCACATTAGGACACATAAGAATGAACAACCCTGCCCTGACCGGTTTGGCTTAGTGGATAGAGTGTGAGCCTGCTGACTGAAGGGTTCCAGGTTCGATTCTGGTCAAGGTCATGTACGTTGGTTGCGGGCATATCCCCAGTAGGAGGTGTGCAGGAGGCAGCTGATCAGTGTTTCTCTCTCATTGATGTTTCTGACTCTCTATCCCTCTCCCTTCCTCTCTGTAAAAAATCAATAAAACATATTAAGAAAAAAAAAGAATGAACAACACGAGCCCTGCCCTACAAGATCTAATAACTTAGTTACCTTATGATTGCTAGGGCTGAAACAATTGTGCAAATGTCTGACAGACACATATGTATGTTTTAGCTGTGTCTTTCTTATTTCCTTATCACATGAAATTACAGCTAATTTAGAAAAATGCCCTTTCTGGAGTTTTCTTTATCTTCTCAATGTGTGAAATCATTTTCTAGGAGCAGGTGGTGGGTGGTAATGCTTGTGGTAAAAATCATTTTCTGTTCAGTCGCCTCTTTGATTCATCATTCCTTATCACTAACACAAATGTTTCCTGAAGCTTCTTATCTAAAATTTTATGACAAGTAAAAATGTAGCAGTCATGCAATGGTGCACAAATATTTACCAACAAATATGGAATGAAGGAGCACTCCCCAAGAAAACTGACCTTTGTGTAGGTGTATATGAAAATGAATGAGCATGTCTCAAAAAAAAGCCCTTTAAACAAGTCTCTATATAGTATAAGAGTAGTCATCACCATAAACCAATAACCTGAAACAGGTAACAAAGCAGAAAGTAGCTCATACTTGAAGTACTGAAAATCATGGGACAAGAACCTCAAGAGGGTATACAAGATGAACCAATGAAGACAAGACAGAAATTGTTAGAATTTTTATTTATATTTATTTTTACATCATTCTTTAGGATATTTTTTGGCATTTTTGGGGGGGAGGGATAAGTTTCATAATGAATATAAAATATGAGTACGCTAGTAGATATTTGTTATATGAGTAAGCTAGCATAGACACATTAGGGAATATAACAATTTTTTAAACTTTGGTTGTATGACCAGAAAACATGTGGAGAGCACAGACATAGTTAAGTTATTTTAGAATGTTATTATAAACAGAACCACTTTTTCATAGAAACTTATATAAGACACCAAAATTAAAAGGTAAGTGTAATATTTATATTTTAAAATTTTAAACAGAAACTATTTTTGACATAGACTGTTTTTCAATTTCCAAGTTATAATGTCTGAGTTTTACAAAGTCAATCAAGAAATGTATGATGCATATTTGATTATGAATAGGTGTAGTGTTGTCATTATAATTAGTTAGTTAATATTAATAATAGGAAGAGAGCAAAGTGGAGGACAAGCATTATAATCATGGTCATCTGGGCAGCTTCGCCAGAAAGCTACAGCTTTATGCTCCCCAGGGAACCCCTGGCCCATTCCTTGCAGATCACTGGGGGAAGGGATAGAACAAAAGGGGAAATAGGCACATGGGCAGTAGAAGTCCCAGTGATGCAGGGGAAGTGCTTGCCTGTCAGTCTAGCCTGGGTTACAATGGACTGACTAGGGGTTGGACCCCCTCAGAAGTGGGCAAAAGCTGTGGTTAAAATGGCCAAAGGGGCTTTCTCTCTCGCTTGCTCTTGTTCACTCTTGCTCTCCCCTGTTCTGTGACCGACACTCCTCTATGGGCTTGCCCTTTCTCTCTCCATAGCAATGTGGCCTTAAGTAGCCTCATGGCCCAAGGCTGTGCGAACCCCACACACAATGGACTGCGGCTGGGAACAAGCTAAGCTAGCCAGAGGCTGGATTGGACTGGACGTTAATATGAGGCAGAAACGATGAGCAGTGGCTTTGACTCTGGCCCTGCTGAAGACAAGATTGGACTTCTTCCATGGTGGGATGGACAGAGATGGGACCTGGGAGCAGAACCCCCTTAATTTTACATCATCAGTAAAGCTTTCCATGAAACCCCATCCTCCTGTGGGGGCCTCAGGAAATTCCTTTCCTCATGGCACCCCAAGGACTCCACTTCCACCGATAACAGAAGTGTTTCATTAGTTTCAGCTTCTGGATTTATTTCTATGGATTTTGCAATACTCATAGATAAGTCACTATGAATGATCACAGCTGATTCACATCTTATCTTATCCAGAACAGTGCTATCGTACTTCCTCATTACTACTAGAACTGCTAAGTGGATGTGATACTTTTAATTCAATAGAGGGAGCAGGAGAAACCTTAAGTTCCACATGAAAATGAATCCAGCAGGCTGCACATATTATGAGCTTGTGGGGTGCAATGTGTCAAAAGTTAGCATATGTACTTATTTTTTAAAAATAATTTAATATGTTTAAAGTATCTGAAAAACATTGTAAAAATAAAATATCCGTAGACCTTCTGTTCTAGTGTTCCAAGTAAAAAAAAATAATCATTAGCCTGCAGGCTTGCTTTCTCTCTCTCTCTCTCTCTCTCTCTCTCTTTCTTTCTTTCTTTCTTTCTTTCTTTTGCTGTAAAGGACATTATAAGACTGTCAATGAATTCAGTCTATATGTTAGGTAATAGTAGCAATGGTATTTTTATGATATTAATAATCATTCTATGAGTGAGAAAGGGAATATTCTTTAAGGACCATACATTGAACTATTTAGGGGTAAAAAGTCAACATGTCTGCAATTTATTCTCAATGATTCAAAAATTTTAATATATTTTGTTGGCTTCTAAAACTTAACCGTGATGAATTACCTTCTCAAGGAATAACCATCAGCATTACTCTATTCTATTGTATAGGTACAGAATGAGGCTCAATAGGCTGAAGAAAGATTGAGAGTGCCTCCAAAGGAAATGCCAGTTCAAAATGATTGGTTCAAACCGGGCTGTTATTCATACAGTATCACATCCACTAAGAAAGGAGATGTGTGTATTTCTAGAGATATATTTGTCAACAAAAGATATGTTTGACATACACACACCTTAACGTTTCACTCAATATATTTGCTCTAAATCATTTATAGCTGTCTGGAATTACCTTTTCTTGTTAGTTTAATGTCTTTAATTATCTTTCTTCACCCACTAGAATGTAAATTTGTGAGATAGGACACACAAAACTATCTCGATAGCTATTTATCTTTCATCTATCTAGAAAGGGATAAGGAGTGGGAAAGAGAATGCAAGAGAGAGGAAAGGAGGGAGGGAGGGAGAGAAGAGAGAGAGGGGATGTTAAAGCTGATGTTAAGTATTAATAACAGGGGAAACTAGGTGAAGGGTATATGATAATACTATTCTTGTCCTTCTTAGTAGCCTGACATTATTTGTAAATAAAGTTACAAATGAAGATTGAAATCAATAATCTGGAAGGGAGCTATATAGAATAAGGCTGATATGGTTTAAGATTTTGGAGTTTCTCTGCTTACACAGTGATTTGAGTTATAGTTGGTTCATAGCTCTCATGTTGTCTTGGAGGCCTATTTCATTCTACCTTATAAACAGTCTATTGATCATCTATGTCAAATTGCCTGAAAAGTAACAAATATTAAATAAATTTTAAGGTATTTATATTAAGATATTTCCAGAAAAGAAAATAATAATAATGAAAATGCCCTACTGATCTCTATACTAAAATAAATCATGGCAAACTAAAGAACAATTTTAGATAATTTGTCCTTTTTTTACTTTTGAATGAGAGAGATGTTAAGGGCCATATTGAAGCTTATAATTTAGCAAACATATTGAATAAGATAGCTCTGTAGTGAATACACAATTGAGGAAGCATGAACCCTGACTTTAAGGAGCTCACAGTCTTCTACAGAAAAGGAAGAATAAATAGAAAAAAGTAGGCATTGGCCAATATGTTTTAAAAAAATTTATGGTCAGGGTCATAAGTAGAGTCATAATCACAACTAGGTTTTGCCAATGAGCTAAGATTTAAGGGGCTGCTGATAATCTCCAATTGCTCCAAAAATATTTCACTTCAGTTTCTTCCACATGGCCTGAGATGACTACTCTAGAAGGCACATGACTTGGAAAAGGTAGACCTCTAAGTCACTTTCTGGTGGAATCCTTCAGGTCATTTCTCTTTATGATAGTCTAGAAGGGAGCTGAGTATGAAAGTGAAGGTCAAGTAAGAGCATGGAATGAAAGAACTGGAGGCAGCCCTGGAATGAGAGGAATACAGAGAATCAGAAAGGGGAGAATAGCTGAGAGTATACATTGCCTTTACATATGTTGCTTTTGGTAAAACTTGTTTATACAGTGGCTTTAGAATTAAATAATCCAATAATATAAATGTGTACACTTTCTCCGTTGTTGAACTATTTGAAGGTAGTCTCTGCATCCAGTCTAAATTACGCGCAAGAAGAGAAGTCCCCCAACTGTGACCATCTGATTTTGTGAAATGTGAACCAAGTGCATCCTTTTTTTGAAATTTTAAGCTAAAAATGAAAAATAATCAAAAGGTATATTTATAGTTGGATAAAAGAATATTAACAACAGCTTGAAATAGCATCAGAAAAACAAAACAGCTTCTATGCAAGCAAACTGGCTGCACACAGGACGCAGGGAGGGATGAGTACATTTATACAAAATCAACAACAATGCTTGACAGCTGCAATTTAAGCCATAATGAGTGCCCTGCTCAGAAATCACCATTAGACACCACTCTGTTCTGTTGGTTTGGTACACAGTGGTGCTCAATAGGCCAAGAAAATGACTGTAGACAAAGACTCTTTCATTGACCTAACTGTAGACAGGTTCCTCTGAGCCCTGTTTACTACTAGACTTTGTCCTTGTTCGGTCCTCAGCCTGCCAGGTCCAGTTTGAGCAAGAATCTGAAATCAGTTTAGAGAGAATCCTCACCCTTGATATGTGATCTCCCTTGATATGTGACCAATGATCTCATCTCCCATCTTTGATATATTAGTCCTTGGCCTGCCTTCAGCAAGAATCCTGTTAAATAGGTTTAGCAAGAATCCCCTACCTTTGATGTCTCCTCTTATTAATTTCCATCCACTGACCCCTCATTCTTCTTATTGGCTATAAATCCCCAGCTGTCTTGGCTGTATTTGGAGTTGAGTCTGGTCTTTCTCCTCTATTGCAACAGTCTTGCCTTATATCGAAATACAGTCCTGAATAAAGTCTTCCTTATCACGTTAACAAGTGTCAAAAAAGTTTTTCCTTTAACAAGTCCAAAGTCAACACCAGATCAAAAAGGACTGATTAAGAAAAATACCAGGCACTATCCAAACAGGGCTGTTTCCCTCCAAAAAGATAGCCCATCCTTCAAGAGATATTTCAGTATTTGTCCACAGTGTTCATTTAAATGCAAAATATGTTGAAAGTGATTATTTCTTTTAATGCATTGGTCCTGACACAAAAAGTAAGTTTTGCATAGTTGAGGATTGGCATTGAGGCTAGTGCAGTGAGACCTTGCATGGTAAGGGGGGTGGGGGGGGATCTATATTTATTTAAGTAAGGAAAATATTTGTCCACAAGGCTTATTTCTGTGGTTACTGTATAAAATTTCAAATACTGAGAGAAAAATCAATCTTAACATTCCAGGAAGCTCTCAATTATTCACTAAGCAGTCAGTGAGCACCACTGTATACCAGGCTCGGTTTGTTGAGGCACTGCAGGACATGCAAAGGAAAGGCTGCCTGGAAGAGGTAATACTTTACCTGAACCTGGAGAACAAGAAACAGACAGTGGCATGAAACTTGAACAGATTTGAATCACCCACTGGAATCTGTACAAGTGAGTGGTAAAGACAGCAAAGGTTTCCCAGGGAAATGTACAGAGTTTGCAAAACAGACAAACAAGAGAGTTATGCTTTTCTGCATCAGAGAAATAGACAATCCATGCTGCCGGGAGGAAGACAAGTGGAAATTAATGCCAGAAACGAGGTTAATTTTCTCTCAAATTAGAAAAAAAATGAATTTAATGTTCATAAAAAACATTTGTCATGCACTGTGGAGGCTGAGCCAATTGTTCGTTTATTCATAATTTCGTGTGCCTGGTACCAGAGGCGTAGTGGTACAGCACGCAGCAGAGGATAAAGCAAGCGATGCCAGGATTCTGCATGCAGTTAGATGGTGAGTTGTGGAGCCTCTTCCCTCCCAGTGCACATGTGTATAAATAGCTCCTCCTACCTTCCAGACACCATCTGAATGAACGCAGAGGACGGGAATTAAATGACTCCCTCCACTGATACCAAGGCAGAATTGGCAATAAGTCATCTCAACAAAATCATTTTAAAATGCTCTTTGGCCTTTAGAAAACTGCCACTGCGGAAAGAGGCATTGACTTCATTGTGACCACAATTGAACAAAATGTCCTTTCATCTCTTAATTCATTGGTTGATTAGAGCATAATGCCAATAAAATTAAGGACATGGGGCTTGATCTTTCTTTAGATCAATTTTGTTGATGCGTGTTTTATCCTTGGGCATAATACCTTTCCCCTAAAGCCTGATTTTTTAAAAAAATCAAGTAAAAATATTTTGGGTTCACCTCCTTTTTCCCCAATTTTCTCTCCATTTGCCTTTTCTCCTGCAATGCAAACACACACACACACACACACACACACACATAAACACACACACACACACACACACACACACACTTGACTTATTTAAAAAAAACAAAACAAAGTATCTGGAATGTAGGATTATCCAGAGGTTTAAGACTGTCTGTTAAGCTAGAAAGAGAATGACACAGCAGAGGTATTGCTGCAATTGCACACATGCAGTTATAACAATGAAAGAAATGGATGGTGAGCTGCTGTAGCACATTCTAAAACTGACCCACAAACAGGGCAGACAACTCAACTCCCTGAAAACCTGGATACTGCTGTTAATACTCTTTCAAGTTATAGTATCCGGCTTCACTGACCATTGTTTCTCTTAGAAACTAGAGAAAGTGATTAGCAGAAAAACTGTCCTGGACCTATCTCTGACCCAGTGGCAGCATTATCAGCTCCCTGACCCGTATTCCCACAGAGCCCTGTGTTTATCTTATGTTAGTATTACTATTTTACACCTCACACTTATTGTACTTCCCACCTAACTCTCTTTGCTAACCTTGAAGCTTTTCTCCTTCCTTATAGGTCCCACAATAGGAGTCAGCAGGAGCAAAGACTGCACTCCCTGGGAGAGAACAGTGCTTGACCCCAGCTATGGGACGAGGTGGCTGCCTGAGCAGGGGCCAGGTCCTTGCCTGGGAGAAGTGAGACCACACAGAGGTCTCAGAGGCCAGAAGGCAAGGCCAGCAGCTCAGAGAGGACCAAGGACGGCAGGACTAGTCAGAAAGGGGCTGCCCTTACTGTCTTTTAGGACTTGGTTGTGGAATTCAGCGAATGGGCTGTAGTTCAACTGTCTAAGTGGCCAAGTTGGTGGAGGGCTGGGCTCTGTCTGGAGACAAAATCCCATTTGATCCAGTGATCCCACTTCTATGAACATATCCTAAGAGACCTGAAACACCAATCAGAAAAAAAATATATGCACCCCTATGTTCATAGCAGCACAATTTATAACAACTAAGATCTGGAAACAGCCCAAGTGCCCATCAGCAGATGAGTGGATAAAAAACCTGGGGTACATCTACACAATGGAATACTATGCTGCTATAAAAAGAAGGAACTATTACCCTTTGCAACAGCATGGATGGACCTGGAGAGCATTATGCTAAGCAAAATAAGCCAGTCAGAGAAAGAGAAGTATCACACTATCTCGCTCATATGTGGAAACTAATGAACAAAATAGATCCAGAGACATTGAACCATGGAACAGACTGATGAATTTCAGAGAGAAGGTGGGGGTTGGGGTTGGGAGGGGAGAGATTAACCGGAGAACTTATATGCACATATGCATAGCCCATGGACACAGACAATGGTGTGGTGAAGGCTGTAGAAGGGAGGTGTGGGGAGGAGGGGGTTAATGAACAAAAAACACAGGCAAACAAAAGAAAGTAAAAAGAAATAAAAAGTAAAAACATAAAAAAGCTATATGCTCATGTGGGCACAATCAGAAGCCTATAATTGATGTAGCATATTGGAAAAAATGATTTCTTTCTCTTTTTTTCGAGCTTGACTTTTCCCTGGACAGTTTTACATTAAATGTCTTATCTTTGAGTCTGTGTTTACCTTGCTGAAAGAGATCATTATGCTAAGAGAATATTCTATTCTGTTGATATTATTTAAGTAACTATTAATACAATTTTATAAATAGACATAATTAACTCAACACTGGCAACTTTCTTTGAAATTTTCTCTTTTCCTTCCTGAGCTTATTGTAATCTCTGACTGTAACTTGTAAACATCCGTCTAGAAGTGATGAAATGTCCCCCATTTGGATCCCAATCAGCTCAGCAACAGAGACTATCATGTTTAAGAGCTGAGCATCACTGCAGTAAGGTAGAACAAACTAAAGTGTTCTAGTGGGAGAAGCTCACAGGCTAATAATCCCTCTAAAGATTCCCTTTATACAAAGCTGAGACTTTAGGAGGGAAGTGTTAAAGGAAAATGATTACTAGAATAACATCATAAGTAAAACACTCAATGGACGGAAAGTAAGGATTTTTCTTAGAAGATGAGTTTGAAATAGAATGTGCCAGAGGCCCCTCCAGTGTCCTCAAGCCTGCCTGCTCCCTCTCTGCCTCCATAAAGGGTAGAATTTGCCCCAACATATTACCCCACCCTTTGTACCTCTGCAGACATCCGTTAATCCAGAGAAGTCTTTTGTGTCATCTGGAAATGGATATTCAAAAGGTAAAAACACCTTGCAGCCTTACTGCAGGTCCAAACTTATTACATCGTTAGCAAGTACCAGTGGAAAGACGAATCATCTTCTTTAATCTTTACAGCGAGGCTCCTACCAGCTGGCTTTTCCTCAGTCTCACAAAGCAACCACACACCTGGAAACCCAGACTTCAGCCCTCCTCTGTCCCATCTTATCTGCCCCCAAAGCTGAGTGAGGACTGAACATAACTGTTTTTTAAAACGTTTTTATGAATCCCTTTGATTAAAGAGTTGGCCATATTTTCTTTTGTTACCACAAGCTCTTCTGTTAATCCAGTGAACAAACATTTATGAAACACTTATTTTTTGGCCACTCACGGGGAGCACTATAGTCATGCTCTTTCCTTCATGGGAAAGACAGACACTAAAGAGGGCTCAGCCCCACTGTGGTCCATGCTATGAAGATGACAAATGTGATGGCCTGAGTGAGGCAGGTAGGAATGGATGGATCAGGGATATCTGAACTGAGAATTGGAGCATGAGAATAAGTCAGATTTTCCTTGTGCACACATCTTATAGCATTCTATTTTTAATAAAATATCAATCTAATATCCCACATAAACAAAAGTGTGTGTCTTTTGTTTTTTCCCCAGAGTATAAAGGTCATGAGTCCAAAAAGTGAGAAAACCACTAGCACTATGGCTTATCCCCAGCCATGATTGGTCCATTTGTGGCTCTGACCTCAGATGGCGCCATTGTGATGGAATTGCAAACCACTCCTATATAAGGGCCTGTCTGGGCCGAGGATTTCGTCCGTTATAGCCCAGGAAGCTGCTTGTGGTGACCTGTGGACTTGGACTCCTTTGCTTGTTTTTGCCATTGTTTGATCTTGTTTGTGTTCTTTGAACACCATGTCTGAATTGGCAACCTCTTCTTCCCACTTTTCCACCCCTCCCATTACCCAGGTGCACTTCGTTGGCGATTATGTGCTCCTGCGGACAATAGGGAAGGGAGCGTGCGCCACAGTGAGCTTGGCCCGGCACGTGCCAACTGCCACCGAGGTGGTTATCAAAACCATCAAACGAAAGGGCAGTTCTGAGTTGCCTCAAGAAGCGCATTGTCTTGAGAGCTTAAACCACCCAAACATCACTTCACTGTTTGAGGTGATTGTCACCCAGGACAAGTTTTACCTGGTGATGGAGTACGTGAGGGGAGGGGACCTCCGAGAACACCTGGAGACCTCCGGCCCCCTGACTGAGCGAGAAGCACGGGCCGCGTTCCGGGAGCTGGTGTCGGCGCTCCAGTACTGCCACCACAGGGGCATCGCCCACCGGGACCTGAAGCCCGCCAACATCCTCCTAGATGCCAACAGGAGCATCAAACTGGCCGACTTTGGTTTCGGGAAGGAAACCAAGGGCCACAAACTGAGCACCTTCTGCGGCACCATCTATTACATGGCCCCCGAGCTCTTGAAGAGACAAGATTACGATGGCTGCAAAGCTGACGTCTGGAGCTTGGGGGTGACCTTATACAAGATGCTGACGGGAAAGGTGTGTTATGCCCAGAGTTCGGGGTCCCCAATAATCCACGACCAGGGAGCCTTTTCGGATGCAAAAGCGAAGGGTCTTTTATTCAAGCCCGGGACTTGGTCCCCCTCCTGCCTCCATTACTGGATGCAAGAGAGAGCCCCGAGTTCTAAGAGAACAAAGAATTTATAGGGCTTGGGTCAGGGGGTTGGGGCTCACTCGGACCACTGATTTGGCTGATTCTGTTGGTTGAGTGATGGCCAGAGGGCTAATGACGCAAGGGTAGGGTGCAGCTAGGGTCTGGTTACACAAAGACAGGAGGTGGCTAGCATACTTTTGGCCTTGGGCTAGTTTCCTTGCGTTCCTATTGGCTGAGATAAGGCTGAGCAACTGATACATTCTATGGCTTTTGCTTGAAGAGGAGTTAGGAACACGGTTATCAGCCCCGTTCTGTCCTTTCAGGTGCCATTCCAGGGGGACAACATTGTACGACAGAGGCAGAAGATCCTGGCGGGGACGTTTGAAGAGCCGAACTTCGTGAGCAGGCGGGGCAAAAATTTGTTAAATCGCTTACTCACTCTGGACCCCAAAAAGAGGCCGACCATGGAAGAGGTCATGGAGGACCGCTGGCTCAACGTGGGCCAGGAGGATGAGCCACTGCGGCCCTACAGCGAGCCGCCCCAGGAGGACTTGGACCCCCATGTCACCGCAGTGATGCTGGGCCTGGGCTTCAGGCAGGACCAGATGCAGCAGTCCCTGACAAACAGAAGATTTGACAGAGTGATGGGGACCTACCGCATCCTAAAGATGACACAGCCTAAGATGCCCGGCCGCACCATCCGGGTAAGGCCCTACCCCTCCCTTGAGGCCAGGAGCATTCTATCCAGCCAGGAGGTCGGTCAGTCAGTTGATAAAAAGATTGAACAGCCTTCCTGTTCACTAGGCTGCCCGGGGTCGAAGGTGACCACTCCCCCACCCAACCTCGTGGAAACCATATCCACCAGTGCCCCAGCCGACCCTCCTGCGATGAGGACAGCTACCCCCAGCCCAGTCCTGAAGCGCGGCCCTGGGGGCTCCCCCACAATGGGCAACAATAGCCTCAGCAACAGCAGTGTCAGCAGTGGGGGAGCCTCAGGGGGAGCAGGCCATGGACTCGGCCTCCACACTGGGCAGGCTGAGGAGGAGAGGGAAGACCTAGACTGCCCAGGGTCGAACGCGACCACTCCCCCACCCAGCCTGGAAGCCATAGCCGCCGCGCCCCCAATCAACTCCACTGAGTTCAGGACAGCTACCCCCAGCCCAGTCCTGAAGCGCGGCCCTGTGGGCTCCCCCACCATTCGCAACAGAAGCCACAGGAGCACCATCAGCAGGGGTAGAGCCCGAGGGGGAGCCGCGCAGGAAAGCGGCCTAGACACTGGGCAGGCTGAGGAGGAGACAGAAGACACAGACTGCCCGGGGTCGAACGCGACCACTCCCCCACCCAGCCTGGAAGCCATAGCCGCCACTCCCCCAATCACCTCCACTGAGTTCAGGACAGCTACCTCCAGCCCAGTCTTGAGCACCATCATCAGGGGTGGAGCCAAAGGGGGAGCCGCCCATGAAAGCGGCCTCCACATTGGGCAGGCTGATGGGGGCAGCCCAGTCTCTCCCTCTGGCCACAGCCAGGGCCGGCCGGGGTGGCTTAGAAGGGCCTTGAGAGTCATTTTAAAATGCACATGCTGTGGGGCACCCCCCAAGAAGAGGGGATTTAGAAGGACGAAAGTCCAACCCACGTAATTTTTTAAAATCTTGAACGGTGAAGGCGGGAGCACAGTTAACTCGATGGTGCAGGTGAGAGCTCCAGGAAGGCGGGGCACGTGGTCCGGGAGCTAAGCCAGAGGATGGACATAACCAGCTCAGGGACAGCGGCGCCAGAAAGAAACGCTGCCAGTTCCAGGAGAGAGCCCGTGGTGTAGCCGACAATGGAGGCGTGCAAACGGCTGAAAGGATGTGTCCAAGATCATCATGAACTTGGCTCACTATCACCGCCAAGGCCCGGCACAAGGTGCGCTGAAGAACGCTGCCCAGCAGGCTGAGCCAGGGAACTTCTCCGCTGCAGTCCAGGTGGCAGGGCTCCAGGCCTCCCCCGACAAAGTCCGGGAGGCAGCGACCCAGCTGTTTCCCAACACAGCCTAGGAGGCGAGGACCTAGAGCTCCCCCAATGCTATCCAGAGCCTGGTTCCCAGGTAATGAAGGCATTTCGGAGACCGGAGCGCGAACCAGGCAAGTTTCTAATGAAAACCCCTCTCTGGAGCCCTATTCTAGGTCCTGCTTCTGCAGCAGAAGCTGGGAAAGTAAAGGGTGGTGTGGGTGGTTAAAAAAAAAAATGGGTATTCAAGTCGGGTGTTGGGAAACATCTTTTCCAGAAAGCCTGCTGAGCCTGGAAGACTGCTTGGCGTCCCCTGGCGGTCAAGAGGAGAGGCTGCCCTCTCTTGAGAGTCCACTCCTCAGCCCCCACTGAAACTTCAGAGACTGGACTTTTCCCTGTGTCCCTTTCCTCCCCTGCTCCTTGGCTCCTACGTTTGTGGGGCTTGTTATTACAGTATTTGGTTCTCCCAAATTTTCTAATAAACGTGATGATCCAGAAAAAAAAAATCATCAATCTTCTTTTTCAGAAACTGTTTCTCTACCTTAGTGGATGCTAAACATTTGTGGTGTGGGACTTTCTGAAGTCCTGGGTGGGCTTCTACTAGAAAAGGAGTTGGGAGAGAGGAGGGAAAAAAGGAGAAGAAACAGAGGGAAAAGAAAGGGGGAAAGGAAGGGGTAGGAGAGAGAAATACCAGTGTTACCTAAATCCTGGGTTACTACTGAGAAGAAAGCTGAAATTTGGGTAACACCTTTCCTCAACTGTAATAGAGTGCTAATAGGGTGTGAAAGAGAAAGAGTGAGGTGCAAAGGGAACAGTGATAATGGAGAAGGTGAGAGGAGTGGGAAGGGGTGAACTCTCAACCCATTGCTTCACAATGGTGGTGACACTGATAAAAACCTGTTTATGAGCCCTGCTGTGTCATCTGCTCCCAACTCCTTTGGGAACTCCTTCAAATTTCTATTAAATAACACTTAAGAAACACCTCCTCTAAATCAGACAGACCAAAGAATCCAGTCTTTTTATTCCCCATGACAAGATGAAGAACGCTAAGCATAATTAGAGACAGGGTGAACATTCATCCTAGGTTTTCTCCAAACATTTCCGACTTGAGATATTCTATCCTATTGATCCCATAAGCACACATCAGCCTTTTCAGTTCATGTGCCCAGACTGTTCGTTAAGAAATAAACTGGTGATAGGAATGCTCAGGGATATGAATGATCCTTTGCTCCAGATCCTGTCAATCTTCTTCCTGGAACTTTCCAGGGACTTGCATTGGGTCTGGAAGAAAATCTAAAATCCTTGCCATACTCCTCAAGCCCCTATAGAATCCGATCCTTACCTCCTCTCCCCTTTATTCACTACCTTTCAGTCCTATTGGCCCGCTTTCTTTTCTGTGAACATGCTGAGTTTATTCCTGCCTCAGAGCCTTTGCCTTTGTTCTTACCCCTGTCAAGAATGTGCTTTTACATCAACTTTTCATGAGCTGCTTTTTCTGGTTCACATCTTGATTAAAACTCCCATCTTCTCGGCATGTCACCCCTAACAATCCTGCGTAAACTAGCACTACCCCCGAAGGCAATACCTTCTTGGGCATGGCCCTTTTAAATCACCTTCATGGCATTTACTATACTATATAATAAAAGCCTAATATTCGAAGTGGCCAGTCATCTGGTAATTTGTTCAACCAATCAAAATGTAATATGTAAGCCGAAACCAGTTTGGGTCAGTGGATAGAGCATTGACCTGCAGACTGAAAGGTCCCAGGTTCGATTCTGGTCAAGGGTATGTACCTGGGTTGCGGGCACATCCCTAGTGGGAGATGTGCAGGAGGCAGCTGATCGATGTTTCTCTCTCATTGATGTTTCTAACTATCTCTTTCCCTTCCTCTCTGTAAAAAAATCAATAAAATATATATTTTTAAAAAGAGTAATATGTTAATGATATGCTAAGGCCACTCAACCACTCACTATGACACGCACTGAACACCAGGGGGAGACAGTTGATCTGTCAACCAGTCTCTATGGCAAGCACTGACCATCAGGGGGCAGATGCTCGGACCAGTAGGTGAGCTTGCTGCTGTGGTCTGGACAATTGGGACTGAGCAAGACAGGCCAGACATGCCCTGGAGCCCTCCTGCAGTCCCTCTCCAGCTGGTCAACTTCCTGTGTCCCTCTCCAGCCCCAATCATGCACCGGTGGGGTCCCTTGGCCTAGCCTGTGCCCTCTTGCAATCCAGAACCCCTCAGGGGTCGTTGAAGGGCTGGTTTTGGCCAGATCCCACAAGCATAAAAGGCTAATATGCAAATAGACTGAGCGGTGGAACAACTGGTCATTATAATGTTCACTGACTACCAGGGGGCAGACGCTCAACCCAGGAGCTGCACCTGGTGGTCAGTGTGCTCCCACAGTGGGAGTGCCTCTCAGCCAAAAGCCGTACTCACAGCTGGAGAGCGCAGCGGCAGTGGCTGGAGGCTCTGCCAACTCCATGGCAGCACTGAGGATTGGCAGCTTAGGCACGCTCCCCATGGGTCCCTCTGCAGGCAGTTAGCCATCCCCCAAGGGCTCCTGGACTGCAAGAGGGAACAGGCCAGGCTGAGGGGCCTCCCCACAAGTTGCACGAATTTTTGCACCAGACCTCTAGTGATCTATAAGCATCTTATTTACGTATTTACGTATTTGATGACCTTTTTTCCCTCTTAGAGTTTAAGCTACAGGAGGCTGAGTCTGTCTCTGCCTCACTCCTACAAAAGCATCTAGCACAAATAGATTCCCAACAAACAGTAGGTATCCAATAAATATTTACATAATCAATGACTAAATAAAGGTATGTCTCATCTCCTTTGTAGTTAAACACAGTGTATGGCACACCACATGCCTTAGAAATGGGGAGGAGTACCAGTCACTGAACCCGGGAAGATCACTAGCAAGCTTTTTTTTTCATCAGAAAATGAAGGTTCCTCTTACATATCACTAGATTAGAAATGCACTTCAGTAAAAAAGAAGCCCTGATTCACTTAGGCTTCACATGGTGCTGATTTTTTTCCTAAAAAGGTAAGTTTTTCCTTAAGTACAAGGAAGGACCTTGGGGACTCCCAAGAGCAGGGATCTGCAGCAGTAATATCCTTGGATGTAAGGGATATTATTAATACTGCTAGAGACCCGGTGCATGAAATTCATGCACTGGAGTGGGGGTAGGGAGAGGGTGTCGGTCATTCCAGCCTGCACCCTCTCCAATCTGGGACCAGGATTGGGCCTAAACTGGCAGTCGGACATCCCTCTCACAATCGGGGACTGCTGGCTTCTAACTGCTTGCCTGCCTGCCAGCCTGATTGCCCCCAACTGTCCTCCCCTGCCAGCCTGTTTGCTCCCAAATGCCCTCCCCCGCTTGCCTGTTCACCCCCAACTGCCCTCCCCTGCCAGCCTGATCCCCCCCAACTGTTCTCCCTGCCAGCCATCTTGTGGCGGCCATCTTGTGATGATGTAAGGGTCCAAGGGCCAGAGGGCCACCTTGGCTTTTATTAGCATAGATTCTTCCAGTTTTTCTGTATCTTTTGGTATCAGTAATCTAAGAGGTCATCAGTACTAATCTCTAGTTAAAAGTACCCACAGAAATTACATGGAATCTTCCAGATAAACACTCCAGCCTTCCTAAGCTGTGCAAATGAAGTCTGTTAGCATAACCTCCCAGTTAGAACTTGCTCATTCCTACTGATCTTAATAGTAACCTACATCAGCGTTTTGAAAAATTCCATTATGACTGTCTCTCTATAAAACCAGTTTTGTAAAATTCCATTTGTGTGCCTTAATAATGTTCCAACGTATATGTCTGTACGTGTATGTACACACATTCATTTTGTGTTATATACTGACACCAAATAAGCAATATGACACACACACAAAAATAATCTTCAAACCATTTATTGTCATAAAAAAGTGAAAAAATGTTAAAATAAAATGAGGGCCTTTACAAGATAACAATGATTGAATTTACAAAAATTGTAATCATGGCCCTCCCCAAAAAGACTTGGAGAAGCTTGTATTGAAAGAACAGCTTCTTCGAAGAGTGTTTTTCCTAAAATCTAGTTGATGTACTGGTCACAAAATGTGAAAACACAATCCCATGAGGAGGTGCTCTGTCATTCTCTAGAACTATTTAAATGCTGCACATGTTTAGCCAGTGACGTGTCTAATATATTTACAATAAACATAAATCAACACCAAAGTCATTAGTCTATTTTTATAGAACTAGCTCCATTTTCCTCTATGTAAGCGAGGACCTGAGTCTTGCAGGAATAAGGAATGATTTTAGTTAAGGCATCTTGTAAAATTTCCTGCATATTCTTTGATATTAATAGGCCCCATTTTCTAAATATTCCGTTAGAAACTGTGGTTCCTACCCCTGCTACTCTAGGCATCTCTCATTCCTTCCTATTTATCCCACTGATGCAAAGCTGAGCAGTGCAGTGGAAAACTGTCTGGGAGTCACAGAATTGACAGGTAAACTCCGCTGTGGGTTCTGTGCTGGGGTAAAATTACAATGAAAGGGTTTCACATTTCCTGATTTTTGCCCAGCTTTAATTGAGTTATTTTTCATTTGGTAGATATATGTTCCAGGATGGAACATATTACAGTTAGGACAGCATCCTGTGGGACAATGTGACTAGACAGAGCCATGAAAAGGAAGTGGGGTGAAGACCACTGGCCCCAGATTGCTGAAGGAAGTGAGATAGGTCGGTGCAGACAGAAGCTGTCAGCTGCCCCCAGTTCCTGAGCACTGAGTCCAAGGATGATCAAGGAGAAGCTGACAGGAGTAAATGCTACTATCTCCTAAACGCTACATGGCCATTAGGAGAAGACCTCCATCAAGATATGCCCTCTGGGGAAGTGGTGAAATATGATTGTAGGGCAAGAAAGCGGAGAAATGCTAACCTCTGCAGAAATCATAGAATTAAATTCTCCATGCACTTACTGAGTAGTAAAGCCGTACATTTGTACAACTGAATTTCTACAAATCAGTTATTATTATGCAAACAGCTAAGATGTTATTATTTACAAATAGCTATAGAGATTTAAATCATTTCTGTTTTTTTATAGTGGCTGGGCAAGACAAAGAAAAAAGTGTTGGCTTTATGAATAATCCTCATAAATAGATGAGGAATTATATTAACACAAAGCATAATGAACATTACAATATATAAAGAATGAAAACATTGCCACAGTAATGATACTACAGAAACATAAACTCCCAAATATCAGAGCAAGAGGAGGGTGAGGAAGGCGGTCCCAGAGGCCTCTTGAAGAGATCCCTGCCTGGTTCTCCTTTGCCTGCATTGAGAAACCGGAGGGGCACTTGGTAGGCCCTTCAGGTCAACACTTCTACACTCATAATTCCCTGGCAAATGAACAACATTGCTAGGGGAGGACCATGCAATTAGCAGCTACTTCTCTGGAGTAGATCAGTTTATCACATCTTTTCTAAAATGAAAAGAGACTGCTCTGCTATGGGAAGCAAGAACTACACTCTTTCACTGGGGTGGAGAGGAAGGAGAAAGTTGGAAATGGAGGATCAGCCTGAGCACACAGTTCCAGAGGGCAAACTTCAAGACCAGAGTCTAGGTGGGCGGGTGGGGTGGGGTGGGGAGGGTGAGGGGAGGGGCTTCCAGCCGAGGGAGCTGATGTTGCAGGGTGAAGTATAGGGGACCAAGGGCACTTTTTCTTCAGGTACAAACAGGACAGGTCTAGACTAGAAGCATGGACGCTGCATCCATTGGGAATTTATGTTGACTCAGCAGAACTTAACTCAAGCGAGGACAGGATGCCTGATTCCCAGAATACACACCTGATTTCATGAAGCACAGCCCTACCTTCCACACACACACACACACACACACACACACACACACACACACACACACAAGGTATATGGGCACGGTCTTCACACTGGAGTCCCCAAACCAAGCAACACAGTTTTCAAGGTGCCTGTGGACATGGAGAGAATTCAGCTCCCAAAGTGGGACATTGTGGCCCATTGGATGTTGTCAGTTCAGATAGTTTGTAGAATGGGGTCTAGTTGCAAGACAAAGAAAAAGAAGTGTTGGCTTTATGAATAATTCTCATAAGATTAGGAATTATATTAAAACAGCAAATCCTACCTGAGCCCTGAGACTGAGAGATGAAGGGCTGACCATGACTTGCAGGGACTCCTAAGTGTTAGAGGATTTTATTCTCTTACTAGAGGCCCAGTGCACAATATTTGTACACTTGGGGGGACAGTTCCCGTCAGCCTGGCCTGTGCCCTTTTGCAGACCAGGAGCCCTCAGGGGATGTCCGACTGATGGCGGGGAGCGGGCCTAAGCCAGTAGTAGGACATCCTTAGTGCTGCTGCAGAGGCAGGCTGCTGCTCTCACTAGCCATCAGCCAGGCTTTTGGCTGAGAGGTGCTTCCCCTTTGGGAGTTCACTGACCACCAGGGGGCAACTACTGTGTTGAGCGTCTGCCACCTAGTGGTCAGTACGCATCATAGCAACCAGTCGTTCTGCCATTCAGTCGATTTGCATATTACCCTTTTATTATTTAGTAAGGATATACCTCAGTTTGGAAGACAGAATTTATCCTCTCCAACAAAAACTTGCTAATTATGCCTGAACATTTTTAATTTATAAGGTGAAGATTCTACTAGTAAAAAATGAGCACATGCTAATTTCATTTTAGTAGCAGGAACTCTTTACAAAAGAAGGCTTTAAAGTTACTTCTTTTTAAGTTAAGGAAAGGGAGAATTTAAGCAGTAAATAGCAGAGTTGGGATTCAAACCCAGGTAGTCAGATTATAGAGCCTAAGTTGTCGCTGTTGTTGTTTTTGATTGTTTGTTTTTTTACTATGCTACATGAGTTAGAGGATATTTTTGCTGTTTCTAAAGTACAAGCATGTCATTTCAGAACATACTTTCTATCCTAATGTGTGAAATGATTATCTTATAGAAGCACCTGGTATAGTGTTTAAAACATCATACGGATTTAGGAAATACCCATTCATATTTCCCTTCATTTCCTTTAATGAAATCTATTTGTCGCCACTCTAAATCCAATGTTCATCTTGAAAGGAGATCCTCTTATTATATTTTGATAGCTTCATTTAGTGCTCAGGTGTAGAGTAACACACAGCATGGTAATATTTATAATTTAAGCACTCTAAGTATCAGGCATTTCCAGTTTGTGGAAGCAAATCACTCAGCAGGAACCAGTGGACATCTGATGGGAAATCCTGATGCTCTGGAGGTATCCAGGGAGAGCCCTGGCCCTGAGAACTCCTTTAAGGAGCTTCTTAACTGCTGGGGACTATTTAGAGCAGCAATTCTCAGCTTCCTAATGCCTTGACCCATTAATACAGTTCCTCATGTTGTGGTGACCCCCAACCATAAAATTATTGTGGTTGCTACTTCATAACTGTAATGTGGCTACTGTGATGAATCATAATGTAAATATACGATATGCAGGATGTATTTAGGTGACCCCTGTGAAAGGGTCGTTCGACTCCCAAAGGGGTCGTGACCCACAGGTTGAGAACCACTGCTTTAGAGGCACTGAAACAGCTGCCTGACTGTGAACTTGGATTTGCATAGAGGAGAGCAGCACCATGGAACAGTTTCCACAATTGAATTCTGAGTTTTCTGATGGACTCGAGGTCTCCACCAGAGTCAGACTGGGGCTCTACATAATAACTCAGAATTCCAGAAGAGTCTTGGCCAATCAGGTGCAGCTGGGTAGCTGGGCCTGGATATTGGGGAGGGATTAGTAGTTCCATGGACAGGTTGAAGCTGTTTGACCATCCCCAATATAGGGTCTTCCGTCTCCATGCCCTTCCCTTTTCAAATGGCCCTGTTTCCTCAGTGTTCACAGAACCACATGCAGCCTTCCAGGTGAACCTGGAGCCCAGTGATCCGGAAGCTCCATGGGCTGCACAGAGTGAGCAGGAGAAAGTCAGCTGGTCAGCAGAGGAGAAGCACTGCCAGAGCGGTGATCCCACAGGAGGCCTGGGCATCTGCGCTGCAGGCCCGCCACATGCAGGAACCGCTCACACTGTGTGGGTCCCTGGAGAGACTAATTAGGGAGGTGGTTCCTCAGACAAGTCTGGATTACTTGCTAAGCAACAAAGTACGATAGGAACTAGATCGATCAGATTTATGGCATTTATGTAAATGTACTTATGTGCACATTTTCACTGACCATCAGGTAAACACCAGGAAACATTGTATTTCACACTCATTTAAATAGGGATTTGCTAAAGATAAGATGCTAGGCACCATGTTTATTTGTTTGTTTGTTTGTTTTTAAAATCTTTATTGTTGAAAGTATTACATGTCTCCCTGCTTCCCACATTGACTTCACCTAGCCAATCCTGCCCCCTACCCAGGCCTTCACCACCCTATTGTCTGTGTCCACTGGTTATGCATAAATGCATACAAGTTCTTTGATTGATCTCTTCCTGCCCATCCACCCTCCCCATTTTCCCTCTGAGATTCAACAGTCTGTTCCATGCTTCCATCTCTCTGGATCTATTAACATCATGTTTAAATGGAGCTTTTAACTAAGGTATTGGGATAAAGATTTGAGGAACACTGAATGTGGTATTTATTTCAGTGCAATTAAAAAATATTGTCTAGACTGTTGCTGCCTGTAAAAAAATAGTTTTGCTTTGTTGTTGGTCCATTCTGCTGCAATTTTAGTGGACATAAACATCTTAATGAATTGAAATGGAATGAGATTTGATTATGAGGAAAGTCTAGTCATTATGAGTAAAAATGATTTAAATGGAAAGTGCTAATATTCACTATAAATTTGCTAATTGTCATTCTGTGGCAAATACTATTACAATAATGACACTCGTAGTCACATTATTTTGTGAATAAGCATTAGGAAAGTTGATTATAAAATCATATTTTACCATTAAATATTTTTCTTCAAAGCTATTAAAATCTTATACGCTAAGTGTGTCAGCGTTTGTAAGTGCTTTGAAGATGAGGAATGCTCTTCTAGGCCAAAATCCCATAAAACATAACACCCATGTTATCATTAATAGTAATGGCAATAAATGGGCTTTTGATGTGTGATCCCATAATCTCATAAAAGTGGCATTTTATTTATTTATTTTATTTTTTTAAAAATTAGGTCTTTATTGTTCAGATTATTACATTGGTTCCTCTTTTTTCCCCCCATAACTTTCCTCTACCCAGTTCCGACCCCACCCTCAGCCCTCACTCCCCACCCACTCTCCTCATCCATAGGTTCACAATTATTGTCCAATCTCTTCCCTCACCCCCCACACCCCTTCCCCCACCCCCCAAGATTAGTCAGTCCATTCCCTTTCTATGTCCCTGATTCTATTACAATCACCAGTTCATACTGTTCATCAGATTATTTATTCACTTGATTTTTAGATTCACTTGTTGATAGATGTGTATTTGTTGTTCATAATTTGTATCTTTAACTTTTTCTTCTTCTTCCTTTTCTTAAAGGATACCTTTCAGCATTTCATATAATACTGGTTTGGTGGTAATGAACTCCTTTAGCTTTTTCTTATCTGTGAAGCTCTTTATCTGACCTTCACTTCTGAATGATAGCTTTGCTGGATAAAGTAGTCCTGGTTGTAGGTTCTTGGTATTCATCACTTTGAATATTTCTTGCCACTCCCTTCTGGCCTGCAAAGTTTCTGTTGAGAAATCAGCTGACATTCGTATGGGTACTCCCTTTTAGGTAACTGCTTTTCTTTCTCTTGCTGCTTTTAGGATTCTCTCTTTGTCTTTTGCTCTTGGCATTTTAATGATGATGTGTCTTGGTGTGGTCCTCTTTGGATTCCTTTTGTTTGGGGTTCTCTGCGCTTCTTGGACCTGTAAGTCCATTTCTTTCACCAGGTGGGGGAAGTTTTCTGTCATTATTTCTTCAAATAGGTTTTCAATATCTTGTTCTCTCTCTTCTTCTGGCACCCCTATAATTCGGATGTTGGTATGCTTGAAGCTGTCCCAGAGACTCCTTACACTATCTTCGTATTTTTGGATTCTTTTTTCATTTTGCTTTTCCGGTTGGGTGTTTTTTGCTTCTTCGTATTTCAAATCTTTGACTTGATTCTTGCGATCCTCTGGTCTGCTGTTGGGAGTGTGTATAATATTCTTTATTTCAGTCAGTGTATGCTTAATTTCTAGTTGGTTGTTTATCACAACATCGAGGGTCTCACTAGATTTCTTGAAGATCTCAATACATTTATCGGCAATCTCACCAGTCTTTTAGAGGGCCTTACTAAATTTAACGGCGGCTTCTAGATAGTTCTTTAAAGACCTTAAAAGTGTGGTTTTGAACTCTATATCCTGCAGTTTGCTTTCCTCCATTTCTGTCATTTGTGTCCTGTTTCTTTGTCTCCGCATTTTTTATGCTTTGCTGTGTCGATAGTGTTCCTTTCTGTGCTAAGTGTCCCAATTACCTGAGGTAGACACTCTTGGTGCACCCCCTTGTGGGCTCTGTGCACAGTCATGTTGTAATTAAGCCTTGATTGTTGTAGTTATCACTGGGAGGAATTGACCTCCACTCCAATTGGCTGTGAGAATCAGCTGTGTCTGCAGTGGGAGAACTTCTGTGCTGGAGACACCCCTCTGGGGCATGACTAGCTTCAATGGGGCTTTGGTGCTCACTGTGTCTGCCGCCTGAGTGTGTCCTTTATGTTTCCACGGAGCTGCAAACTGGATGGTCCCACTCTGACCTCTGGGCTTCCTGGCTCTTGGATCTCTAGGGAGGTGCTAATCTAGCCTTTGCCAGAGGCTATCCAGCAAAAGCCTCCCTGCATGGCTTGGGTGGGGAAGGTCCCACAGGATCAACAGGGTGGGGCTAGCAGTTATGGCTGCTCTCAGTCTTGCCCTCCGAGGCTCTGCTTCTCAGTGTCCCTGTAATCGCTGCAAGCCCCTCGGAGAGTAAACTGCCCTTGGGTTCTGACTGATGCCAGACAGTCCAGCTTCTCTTGTATGAGTCTGGGTCCCTAGAGACTCCCCTGGAACTGGAGCTCAGAGCCTGAGACTCCCTCCCGATTGAAAATGACAACTGCGCCCTCAGCCACCAGCCCGTTTGGCATGCACTCCGCACCTTAGTATTTTACTTCCGCACTGCGCCTCCTCTGAGTCTGGGTATGCTTTTCTCTTTCCTTCTAGTTGTAGAATTTCCACTCAGCCAGCATTCCTGTGGTTCTGGGTGCTGTCCGTTCCGTCTTTTAGTTGTATTTTTGAAGTGGTTGTTTGAGGCAGCAAACTCCGGTGTTTACCTATGCCGCCATCTTGGGTGTCTCCGGCATTTTCTTATCAAAAGTGGCTTTTTATAATTCATAAACCAGTCTCCATTCTTCAGGTATAAGCATGCCTCCCATAAGAAAAATGTGTGGGATCCAAAAACTTAATGGTTCTATAAAAACCTTGTCTATACATAAAAAAGAGAAAGAAACTATACAACTATCCAAATACTCAGAAATTTTCTATAAATTTGGGGGGGCAAGGCAGGGTTAGATTTTTATCATCTTGATTTATTGAACCCACTATCCCCCTCACCCCGATTATGAATGTGTAAGGGGCTCATGTTTGTTATTAAAGTATCTTATATAATAAAAGCCTAATATGCTAAACGTCTAGTTGTCTGTTCAACCAATCAAGGCATAATATGCTAATGACACGCTAAGGCCACTCAACTGCTTGCTATGACGTGTATTTATCACCAGGGGACAGATGCTCTGACTGGTAGGTTAGCTTGCTGCTGGGATCTGGCTGATTGGAACTGACTGAGACAGGCTGGACATGCCCTGGATCCCTCCTGTGGTCCCTCTCCAGCTGGCCAACCTCCCACATCCCTCCTTTGCCCCAATCGTGCACCGGTGAGGTCCCTCAGCCTGGCCTGCACCCCTCGAAATACGGGACCCCTCGGGGGATGTCAGAGAACCAGTTTTTGCCCGATCCCACAGTCCAGGCTGAGGGACCCCACTGGTGCACAAATTCGTGCACTGGGCCTCTAGTAGATAATAATCAATAATCAGGGTTAGGACTTTTGGATCTATTCCTTAGTATATAGATATCTAATTACATACCTTCCTATTCTTTTGCTAATTGTTTAATCTCTTTAAAATAAGAGCATTTATCTCATTTCCATCCTGAAATAATAGTAGAAAATCATGTAGGAATATCACTCTGTCTAGGAGGAGTTCAACACACAACTCCACTACAACTAGCATTGTGCCCATGGAACACAAATTTATCTTAGAGACTATGTACAAATGGAAATTATCTGTCCCATTCCCACTTCTTTGTAACCAGCAAATGTAAGTTGGATCGAAAGAGCAGCAGTAAAGTTAGTTTTACTTTTTATAATCATGAAAATTACATATAATCCCTTTTCAATGGAAAATAATCTATCTATATATATATATATATAAAAGCCTAATATACAAAAGTGTCCCCTTGGGAGTTCTACCAACAGAAGTTAGATCACTCGCTATGATGTGTGCTGACCACCAGGGGGGGTGGCGTGGAATGAAGGAAGGTCCTGGCCGGCAGCTGGCAACGGGGGAAGGGAGGCCCTGGCCAGCGGCTGGCAGCTGGGGAAGGGAGGCCCCGGCCGGCAGCCGGCAACCACTAGAGACCCTACCCATGCACAATTTCATGCACTGGACCTCTAGTTTATTGTAATTTATTTTTCCAACTACATCTTGAATACATTTACTCATTCACTGAACATTTTTTGATGGTGTTCTAGGTAACAAGAATTCTAGGGAATGGGTATATGGAGATAAAAGCTACAATTCTGTTATTGCCTTCAAAAAGTTGCAATATTCAGGTTAAATACATTCATAGAGGAATATGAAGGGCCCCAAAGGAAAACCTAGGAAAACTACTTGTGTGAGGTGGGTTTCAAAGGAAGGGTTCTTATAGTAGGCAATGCCTGGCCAAGATTTGAAATTGAAAAAAGAGTTACCTTGAAAAAGAAGTAGAATATGGGTATTTAATATAGATGGATCAGTATGTGACAAGGGTGAGAGGCATAGAAAATCTAAGGAAACTTGATCTCAGATGATAATCGTGTGCAAAGGAGTACATGATGACAAGAAATAAGGATGGAGTTAGGAAAGATGTGATGGTGAAAGACTTTGCCATGAAAATGAGTTTGGGCTTCATTCTATGAGAAAAGGAAATAGCTGTATTAAAAACTTTTACAAAGAGAGAATATCATACTAAAAAGTATGCTTTTTAGAGCTTCACCTCAGATATTATGATGAAGGATGGATTTGATAGTAGGTTATAGTAAAATACTATATGAGAAAAAAGGACCCATCCTAAGGCAGTAATGTGGGTATGAGAACGGATTAGACTTGGTGCAAAGACTTGGTGATATTTTGAATGAAAGGAGAAAAGGAAGAGGACAGAATTAGTTACTTTGGGGGATTCTGGTGTTACAATGATAGAAAACATGGAAATAAGAGCAATTGTGATGGGAAGTGCTGGGTATTAACAATTGGATATAAGATGCTTGAGGGATATTCCATGACTCCTGTGTAGTTGTAAGGAAAGAACTGGAGTTCAGGAGAACATCTCAGATGGAAATATAGTTTAGGAATCTTTGGTTTGAAGGTCTGAATGTAATTATCCAGGGAGACTGTATAGAGAAAAAAGAAGAAAATACCAAGGATACATAAATTCTAGAGAGCACTAACCATTAAATAATACTTTGAGGCGAGGCCGACCTTAAAGTAGAAACTGCGGAGTTGGGTGTGGCGAGTAATGCTGGAAATGCTAGGAAGCAGTGGATATGTGTGGAAATCAGAGAGGAGGATTTTCAAAACTCAGAAAGTGATCAAATTAGATAAATGCCATAAATATTTATTTGTAAGAAGAAGATAATAGCTGGTCATCTTACTTATGTTCAAAAGTAGGGTGACAGGATAAAGATTAGAGTCGGTAAAGAACCAGATGAGAAACAAAGAAAAGATACTGATATGGATGATGCATCCCTAAATTTTTATAAGATGCTTGTCAGAGTGTGACCTCCAACAGAATATGCAATTCCATTGTGCCAGGACTGTGTGAGCTCCAATGTACAAATACCTTATGCCTTAAGTGCCAAAGACAGACATGTTTGTCCTAGTGCCTGAAATCCTCCTTGTCTGTTAGCTACATGAATACTTTCATGTTGCTATAGACATTCCTATACTATAAGGCATTTTACTGAGAAGTGAAAATGTAACCAACCAGCCAGGCATTTGGGCTGTGCATCTGGCAATCAGTTTGAAGGGCTTTGCCACTGAGTTGATGAGTATTTGTGGTCTCTTGCAAGTCCCTCCCTGTTGCCCTTCAGTTCACAATCATAGCAAAGTCTGTTGGAGATATTATGTCCCTGAGCATGCAAGGCTCCTGGGGAACAACTTGAGTTTGGGATAAATAAGTCACGTGGAATTTCATTCTGGAAGCGGCTTAAATATCTTGCATAGGTGCCAAAGAGAATTTAAATGCAAAAAGAAGAGACCAGAAATATCCCTGTGCTGTCTTTATGTATTCAATGTATTTATTTAATCTTTGGTAGCTTTTACACCAGCTCTGCTACCAGATGGTAGGCTGGGCAGAATATGCAATACACTAGTACATGAAATAGACAAATATCTGTGCCTTCAGGAGCTTATATTTTAATGGGTAGAAGGGGAGCCACAATAAACAAAACAAATAAGTAAATATTGGGTGTTGTAGGTGGTAAAAGACATCTGGGGGGAAAAAAAGTATGGAAGGGATGTTGGAATTTTGTGGAGGGGGGAGTGTGAAATATTGAATAGGAGAGTCAGTGAGGGCTTCACTTTGAGTAAAGACTGAAATTGAAGGATTAAGCCAATGGAAAAAAACCTGGAGGAAAAGTGTTTCAGGCAAAGAAGAAGTAAAACATACGAGGTAGGTAACAAAAAAATGCAGGAGAGTAACAAAAAGAGGAGAATAGTGAGAGATAATATCAGAGAGATAATGGGGAGAGAGAACACAGTAGGACCTGGGCCATTATAAGGACTGTATTGAGTTATGTTAAATAGGAAAAACTGATTCTGTAATTTTAAGGGACTCTTCATTGAGAAAAGACATCTTAATCTTAAAGAATAACCTACAATTTTCCTATCAGTCCACCCTTTCTTTTGAAGATAATGCTTCTACAAATGACCTCCCCAATCTGCATGGTTCTATCATAGAAACCCCTCCTTCTCAAAGGAAAGAGAAACTGACTATGAATTTCTCTGAGAATGAAGTGGCATCTTCAGAAAATACATTGAAGGTCATCTTTGTGCCCTCCAGAAAGGCTGATAGTGAGAACAATGTGGAAATTTGAAAGAATTTTTTCTAGAACCAGAGAGGAGTAAAACAATGAAATCAGTTCTGTACCTGTCGTTCTTTTTTAAAGTGAAATATTCACTTAAAAAATAAATAAATAAAGCTTTCACATGAGAATTTTTAAGGTGTCACAAGACCTTAACTCCTTTGCAACTAAAATACTACCAAATAAATATCTTCTGAAACAGAACATGGTTCTTTGAGCAAAGACAGAGAACAAGCACTGAAGAAAATAAGCTACCTGTGGATCTAGTTTACTGGGGTAGCTTTTAGTTGCCTTCTTGAATACTCTTGAAGAGGTCTTTTCAGCTGGAGTTAATGTATTACACTGGTTCACAGAACGAGTATAGATTGCGGAGAGTTAGGTAAAAGTAATTTGTCACCAGTAACTCAATGTTGATCTCCCCTATCAGAACCAGTGTATGATTTTATAAGTATGCAGTCACAGATCTTGAAACCTGGGTTTTCATCCTGATTATGCTGTTAAATAGCATTTTACTATTTAAACTAAATACTTTACTGTCTACCTTTGACTGGATCTTAGTTTTCTCACCTGCATATTAAGCAGTTGGCAGGACAGTAGCTGCAACTTTTCTTGTTAAGGGCATCTATGAAAACCAGGGGCATGGGTAGAGTTGACTCCATGCTCTCAGTAATTTGTTAGGATTATCTTATCCAGAGATGATAACTACACAGCATTGTAGTCAACATCCTCTTATTGGTCCCTTAGACCAGCGGTTCCCAACCTGTGGGTCGCAACCTCTTTGGGGGGTCGAATGACCCTTTCACAGGGGTCGGTCGCCTAAGACCATCAGAAAACACATATATAATTACATATTGTTTTTGTGATTAATCACTATCCTGTAATTATGTTCAATTTGTAACAATGAAATTGGGGGTCACCACAACATGAGGAACTGTATTAAAGTGTCACGGCATTAGGAAGGTTGAGAACCACTGCCTTAGACATTACAAACAGACCCCAATACTTAGCCCCATTGAGGCAATCAGAGCTCAGGGAGGGTCAGAATCTTTGTAAAAATTTATTTTTGCATAGTGACTCAGACAATCATGACCAAATAGAGTTGGCGCTCAAGTTGAAAACAACTTGCTACCTTATCATTAGGAGAAGGACTATATCAAAGTCAACACTTCCTAGTATAGCTAAGAAGAGCATTTGCATCCTGCCAGCCAATTTCTCCCATACCTAAAGCATTCTAACGTGCCATCAGTTCTGCCAACTTGAAGTAATTTCTGGTATCCTGGGCATAACCAAACTGGATCGATTAGCTTTTCAGTCAAAGAGGCCTGAATATGTAGCACTCATTTCCCTTCTAGATAAAGCCCACTTGTATCCTGAGAAGAGAGCCTTCTGCAAAAGAAACAAACTCAGACATTCAACAAATAGAGAAATCATGGACTTCTGGATCTTTGAAGCTGCCACCCATTCACTTTCTTATGATCCACATACACAGGAGCTTAGATCAAGAAATCTGTGTCTGTTTGAGTTCTATGAAAAGTCCTAACAATGTTATTAGATACATGTGATGAATTTTAATCTGGTGACAGCTTGTGACCCAAAAATTGCTGTTCAACAGTTAAAATGCGTTCAAAATGAATCTTTTAAGCCAACTACAATATTAAGCTCTGCAATCTGCTGTGAAAAACACCTATTGAAAGAACTATATTAAACATGAATAGAATTAATTTCTATATAGCATCTTGCAACTGAAATATAAAAATAGCTCTTTAATTCATTGCTTTTATTAAATTCAAATTGGCTGAATAATCTCTTTTTTTTTGCAAATTAAGAAGTCAAAGTATAGATGGATTGGTTTGTCATCAGTAATACACCCCCTTTAGCTGAGCTCCAGCTGGTACAGAATCTAGTAGTATAGACTTCCAGATTACTCTTTTGATGAATAAAAGTCCTCTATTTACCTCATCCAGAATGTTCATCTCTAATAAATGGAGGAATGTTTCCCACCTGCTTACTTTTAAGTTTACTTTTAACTTTTATTGTATAAATGACTCAAAATATATTAAAGGTGATCTTTAGAATTGTTTATACATTAGTTTTAAAAATAACCACACTGATATTTTTGCTAAATCATTTCTAAACTTGGTAAAAACTGAGGTGCTTTTTTATGGTAGAGAATGTTTTTATTAGTGCTATCACTAAACATGAATACAATAGTAACAGCCCAATGTGTATATTTTCATCTCATATTTTAACATTAAAGAATTGTATGTGGTAATAAAAAGATTCATTACAGTTGTTTGCAAATAATTTAATGACCAAGTCATAGCTATTTCTAGTTTTCAAAAGGTACCAAAGAACGATGTAAGTTTCCACAACATCACATCATAATGATAACAATTAACATGTGTACTTAATTATAGACTCAATGTTCCTATACATTCCTTGATCAAGAGATTCACAGTACATTAAAATAGCAGTAGATAGAAATAGGAAAGCACCATATTTCACCCTCATTATTGCAAACATAGAAAAAGACTCACCCACTCTTTTGAAAAGATACCACAAGAACTACCATTTCACAACCATTATCCATTACCCCTGGAACGTAGTGCACACTCAATAAATGTCAGTTGAAGGAATGAATGAATATGCGTGATTGGATGTCAAGCAGACTCAGGGACAACACCTAGTCTTTGGCTGCTACAGGACGACTGCAGGGACCGCTGCCCCCGCAGTAGGGCTCCTAAAACCTCTCTGCCTTATAGTCTGAGCATGATGCTGAAAGAGACGACAGGGTCCTGTTTCAAATGTTTCCTTCCTCTTATTGGTTTAGAAAATGGGAGTGACAAGGGTCGGGGCCAAAGGAGCCTGGGGCGGCATCCTTCCCATGAACCATGTATTTCCATCTTTGGGGCTACACTGTGGTCCCTCAGGTTACAACCAATGCATCCCTCTGAGCTCTCAGCTAAACCAAGAGACCTTAGGGATGTAACCGCTGCAGTAGAAAAGGTGACTCCTGCAGGATGCCTTGTCTGTCTCCTGAAAAAATTGGCAGGCTAGTGCATAGCCTAGAAATAGGACCAGGAAGTCTAGATGGAGGGGAGGGAAGCAAACTGTATTCAGAGGGTACATGTTCCCTATTACTCGTACGAGGTACCGAAAAATCAAGAGCTGATTTCACCTTAAGTTTTCAGCCCCCGTCTTCCAACAGGTGCATGCCTCCCTCCCTCACCCCTTCCCCGCCAGCACGGTCCCGCCTGACCTTCCTAAGGCTTCCTTTCCGGGCAGGCTGCTCCTAGAGTCCCTGAGCCTGTGGGGTTTCCTCCCGCCTCCTCCCCAGCTCTGCCCGGCAGCCCCTCACCTGCAGTGTGAGGACCGAGGAGCAGGCACAGCGCAGGGAAGCCCAGGGCTCTCCGCATGGCGTTTGCATGGAGAGGCGGAGGAGGAACTCCGCCACGACCCCACTTCAGGAAAAAAGTGATCAGCAAGGGCCCGCGCCAGAGAGGCTCCGGGCTCAGGCTTCACTTGCAGGTTCCGGGCTGGGGATGGCATTGCTGGTGAGGCGCCTGCAGAAAGCCGCCCAGCAGTGCTTCCTTCCACGCAGGCAGAGGAGGGGGAGTGGGAGGCAGTTGCTGAGCGGGGCGGAGCGGGGTGGGGTCGGGCGCTTGGCCTTTGGAAGCCCTGCAGCCGTTGGTGGCAAGGGTGGGGGACTTCTGCACCAGCCCCCGAGCCCGAGCGAGGCCTGTGTGGCGCGAGCAGCAACAGACCCAAGGACTACTGAGCATGCCCAGTGCTGCCCTGACCTGAGGTTTCCAAATGCAATTCCACCTCTCAGGGTCTTAGAGGCCTTTGCCAGGGGGCAGGCGGGGGCGGGGGGGTGGGGGGTGGAGGTTGTGCTTTTGGGAGCCTTGGGTAGGAAGGATCTGTCCAAAGCCTGGGGGTGAGGTGGGGTGGGATGGGGTGAGTCTAGATGAGGGCATGATGACCTGGGGGACCAGAGGAAAGAGCCCAAGACTGTCAACCCCAAGACCCACCCCACTCCTTCCCCAATTCTTGGTTTACTCATGCACTGAGCTCACTGAGGGGGAGTTGACCTTCCCTGGCCCAGATTGACCAGCTTCTGGAGTTGCCTGCAGGGACAGGTTGTAGGCGGCTCTGCTGAGCACCCTGGGCCTGCAGAGGGGTAAACAGGTATCCTGCAGTAGCATTGTTCTAGCAGCTTTGCGTTTTTTGTTTCTATTTCCCTTCCAGACGAATGCCTGGTATTTAAATTTGTCCCTGACTGGAGTCCAAAGTCTATGATTATAACAACAACAAAGTGAAGCCATACTTTTTGACCGGTAGGACCTGCCCATGCCTTTGAAGAAACGAAGGCGCCTTTCTGTTTTTGGAGATGTTACCTTCAGTCTCCATTTTTCTTCCTTAGGCGATAGGCAAGAGAATCACTTCTGTCACTGGGCTCCTCCAGTCCAGCTCTAGGTCTTGCTGCAACTTCTGTCTCACTGGGTGCCCACCCACCACCCCCACGCCCCCATCTAAGACTGGAGTGTAGAGATCCTTACATTAGTTTATTGGCTAATCGCTCTTAATCCTGAAGTCCCAGACAGACTTCTCTGCTTTCACTAACTATCCCAGGAGCCTCCTTGTCTTCATGGAATGCTGTTGTCGCTTCTCCAATGGCCACCACTGGCATTCTCACCACACGCAAGCTTACAAACGTCTAACCTTGGCCTCACTTTTCCAGAAAGTTCAGGCGTGGGCCCAGGGCACAGTGGTATTTCCCTTTCACACATGAGTCTATACACAACATTGGTGCAGCATCACCTTATATGCTTGTACAGATATTCATGGACCTGTGGTTTGTCTTCCAGCACAGCTGAAGGCTTCCTAAGAACTTCTGCATCTTTCTCTCATTTAAACTGAGTAAAGCTGTTCTAGGCAAATAAAAGGTACTAATAAGTGCTTATTGAACTCAACTGCACATCGCACTCGATGCTTTCTTCCTCCAGCCGCTGTGGTTTGGGACAGCTAATGGGAAATATACTATCCCCAGAAGCTTAAATTAGGCAGGATCTTATAGGATCTGAAAGCCTGGACAGTATCTTTGTATAATTTATTTCACCTCCAACACTGAGAGAAGAGGCCGGGAATTGCCTTCAGGTGTTGGGAGAAGGGGAGAATAAGATGTTATTTTTTCTTTATTGATTAAGGTATTACATATGTGTCCTTATTTACCCATTGCCCCCCAGCCTCTCCCCACTCATGCCCTCACTGCCTCCGCCCTCCCCGCCGTATTTGTGTCCATTGGTTAGATTTATATGCATGCATACAAGTCCTTTGGTTGATCTCTCCCCCTTCCTCCACCCTCCCCTACCTTCCCTCTGAGGTTTGATGGTCTGATTGATGCTTCTCTGTCTCTGGAGAATAAGATGCATTTTTAATAACTAGATAGTTCTTCCATGCTGAAAACAGAGCTATATAGCTTCACTCTCCCCACTCCTCCACCTCCCCTCATGGGCTTGTCATGCACCATTTCTACGGCATTACCATTTTACCCTAAACCATCCTAAACTGTACCCTCTTCCCCTACTCTGGACTCACTTTTTCTCAATCTCCTTTTCCCATAGAATATATCACTTTCTAACATACCAAGATAACTACTTATTAAATTTTTCATATTGACCCGGCCGGCGTGGTTCAGTGGTTGAGTGTCGACCCATGAACCAGGAGGTCCCGGTTTGATCCAGGGTCAGGGCACATGCCCAGGTTGCAGGCTGGATCCCCAGTGGGAGGCGTGCAGGAGGCAGCTGATCCATGAGTCTCTCTCATCATTGATGTTTCTTTCCCTCCCTCTCCCTTCTTCTCTGAAATCAATAAAAATATTGTTAAGCAAATTTATCACATTGTCTGTTTCCCTGCCCTTCCCCTTTCCCATTCCTGCAGTGGAATCCCATTTTCAAGGGCAAAATCTTTAACAGTTATATTCACTATGTATCCAGCTGATTAGAACAGTGCCTCTCACAAAATAGGTGCTCAAAAAAGTAAACTAAAAGAAATTAGTTGGTAAAGTTCAGTACTGACCATTAACCTGGTTCCTTCAGGTTGTTTCTCTTTATGATAGTCTAGAAGGGAGCTGAGTATGAAAGTGAAGGTCAAGTAAGGGCATGGAATGAAAGAACTGGAGGCAGCCCTGGAATGAGAGGAATACAGAGAATCAGAAAGGGGAGAATAGCTGAGAGTATACATTGCCTTTACATATGTTGCTTTTGGTAAAACTTGTTTATACAGTGGCTTTAGAATTAAATAATCCAATAATATAAATGTGTACACTTTCTCCGTTGTGGGACTATTTGAAGATAGTCTCTGCATCCAGTCTAAACTACGCACAAGAAGAGAAGTCCCCCAACTACCACCATCTGATTTGGTGAAATGTGAACCAAGTGCATCATTTCTTTGAAATTTTAAGCTAAAAATGAAAAAGAATCAAAAGGTATATTTATAGTTGGATAAAAGAACATTAACAACAGCTTGAAATAGCATCAGAAAAACAAAACAGCTTCTATGCAAGCAAACTGGCTGCACATAGGTCGTAGGGAGGGATGAGTACATTTATACAAAATCAACAACAATGCTTGACAGCTGCAATTTAAGCCATAATGAGTGCCCTGCTCAGAAATCACCATTAGACACCACTCTTTTCTGTCGGTTTGGTACACAGTGGTGCTCAATAGGCCAAGAAAATGACTGTAGACAAAGACTCTTTCATTGACCTAACTGTAGACAGGTTCCTCTGAGCCCTGTTTGTCCTTGTTCGTTCCTCAGCCTGCCAGGTCCAGTTTGAGCAAGAATCTTAAATCAGTTTACAGAGAATCCTCACCCTTGATATGTGATCTCCCTTGATATGTGACCAATGATCTCATCTCCCCTCTTTGATATATTAGTCCTTGGCCTGCCTTCAGCAAGAATCCTGTTAAATAGATTTAGCAAGAATCCCCTACCTTTGATGTCTCCTCTTATTAATTTTCATCCACTGATCCCTCATTCTTCTTATTGGCTATAAATCCCCAGCTGTCTTGGCTGTATTTGGAGTTGAGTCTGGTCTTTCTCCTGTATTGCAACAGTCTTGCCTTATATCGAAATACAGTCCTGAATAAAGTCTTCCTTATCACGATAACAAGTGTCAAAAAAGTTTTTCCTTTAACAAGTCCAAAGTCAACACCAGATCAAAAAGGACTGATTAAGAAAAACACCAGGCCACTATCCAAACAGGCCTGTTTCCCTCCAAAAAGATAGCCCATCCTTCAAGAGATATTTCAGTATTTGTCCACAGTGTTCATTTAAATGCAAAATATGTTGAAAGTGATTATTTCTTTTAATGCATTGGTCCTGACACAAAAAGTAAGTTTTGCATAGTTGAGGATTGGCATTGAGGCTAGTGCAGTGAGACCTTGCATGGTAAGGGGGGTGGGGGGGGATCTATATTTATTTAAGTAAGGAAAATATTTGTCCACAAGGCTTATTTCTGTGGTTACTGTATAAAATTTCAAATACTGAGAGAAAAATCAATCTTAACATTCCAGGAAGCTCTCAATTATTCACTAAGCAGTCAGTGAGCACCACTGTATACCAGGCTCGGTTTGTTGAGGCACTGCAGGACATGCAAAGGAAAGGCTGCCTGGAAGAGGTAATACTTTACCTGAACCTGGAGAACAAGAAACAGACAGTGGCATGAAACTTGAACAGATTTGAATCACCCACTGGAATCTGTACAAGTGAGTGGTAAAGACAGCAAAGGTTTCCCAGGGAAATGTACAGAGTTTGCAAAACAGACAAACAAGAGAGTTATGCTTTTCTGCATCAGAGAAATAGACAATCCATGCTGCCGGGAGGAAGACAAGTGGAAATTAATGCCAGAAACGAGGTTAATTTTCTCTCAAATTAGAAAAAAAATGAATTTAATGTTCATAAAAAACATTTGTCATGCACTGTGGAGGCTGAGCCAATTGTTCGTTTATTCATAATTTCGTGTGCCTGGTACCAGAGGCGTAGTGGTACAGCACGCAGCAGAGGATAAAGCAAGCGATGCCAGGATTCTGCATGCAGTTAGATGGTGAGTTGTGGAGCCTCTTCCCTCCCAGTGCACATGTGTATAAATAGCTCCTCCTACCTTCCAGACACCATCTGAATGAACGCAGAGGACGGGAATTAAATGACTCCCTCCACTGATACCAAGGCAGAATTGGCAATAAGTCATCTCAACAAAATCATTTTAAAATGCTCTTTGGCCTTTAGAAAACTGCCACTGCGGAAAGAGGCATTGACTTCATTGTGACCACAATTGAACAAAATGTCCTTTCATCTCTTAATTCATTGGTTGATTAGAGCATAATGCCAATAAAATTAAGGACATGGGGCTTGATCTTTCTTTAGATCAATTTTGTTGATGCGTGTTTTATCCTTGGGCATAATACCTTTCCCCTAAAGCCTGATTTTTTAAAAAAATCAAGTAAAAATATTTTGGGTTCACCTCCTTTTTCCCCAATTTTCTCTCCATTTGCCTTTTCTCCTGCAATGCAAACACACACACACACACACACACACACACACACAAACACACACACACACACACACACACTTGACTTATTTAAAAAAAACAAAACAAAGTATCTGGAATGTAGGATTATCCAGAGGTTTAAGACTGTCTGTTAAGCTAGAAAGAGAATGACACAGCAGAGGTATTGCTGCAATTGCACACATGCAGTTATAACAATGAAAGAAATGGATGGTGAGCTGCTGTAGCACATTCTAAAACTGACCCACAAACAGGGCAGACAACTCAACTCCCTGAAAACCTGTATACTGCTGTTAATACTCTTTCAAGTTATAGTGTCCGGCCTCGCTGACCATTGTTTCTCTTAGAAACTAGAGAAAGTGATTAGCAGAAAAACTGTCCTGGACCTATCTCTGACCCAGTGGCAGCCTTATCAGCTCCCTGACCCGTATTCCCACAGAGCCCTGTGTTTATCTTATGTTAGTATTACTATTTTACACCTCACACTTATTGTACTTCCCACCTAACTCTCTTTGCTAACCTTGAAGCTTCATCCCCTTCCTTATAGGTCCCACAATAGGAGTCAGCAGGAGCAAAGACTGCACTCCCTGGGAGAGAACAGTGCCTGACCCCAGCTATGGGAGGAGGTGGCTGCCGGAGCAGGGGCCAGGTCCTTGCCTGGGAGAAGTGATACCACACAGAGGTCTCAGAGGCCAGAAGGCAAGGCCAGCAGCTCAGAGAGGACCAAGGAGGGCAGGACTAGTCAGAAAGGGGCTGCCCTTGCTGTCTTTTAGGACTTGGTTGTGGAATTCAGCGAATGGGCTGTAGTTCAACTGTCTAAGTGGCCAAGTTGGTGGAGGGCTGGGCTCTGTCTGGAGACAAAATCCCATTTGATCCAGTGATCCCACTTCTATGAACATATCCTAAGAGACCTGAAACACCAATCAGAAAAAAATATATGCACCCTTATGTTCATAGCAGCACAATTTATAACAACTAAGATCTGGAAACAGCCCAAGTGCCCATCAGCAGATGAGTGGATAAAAAACCTGGGGTACATCTACACAATGGAATACTATGCTGCTATAAAAAGAAGGAACTATTACCCTTTGCAACAGCATGGATGGACCTGGAGAGCATTATGCTAAGCAAAATAAGCCAGTCAGAGAAAGAGAAGTATCACATTATCTCGCTCATATGTGGAAACTAATGAACAAAATAGATCCAGAGACATCGAACCATGGAACAGACTGAAGAATTTCAGAGGGAAGGTGGGGGTTGGGGTTGGGAGGGGAGAGATTAACCGGAGAACTTACATGCACATATGCATAGCCCATGGACACAGACAATGGTGTGGTGAAGGCTGTAGAAGGGAGGTGTGGGGAGGAGGGGGTCAATGAACAAAAAACACAGGCAAACAAAAGAAAGTAAAAAGAAATAAAAAGTAAAAACATAAAAAAGCTATATGCTCATGTGGGCACAATCAGAAGCCTATAATTGATGTAGCATATTGGAAAAAAATGATTTCTTTCTCTTTTTTTCGAGCTTGACTTTTCCCTGGACAGTTTTACATTAAATGTCTTATCTTTGAGTCTGTGTTTACCTTGCTGAAAGAGATCATTATGCTAAGAGAATATTCTATTCTGTTGATATTATTTAAGTAACTATTAATACAATTTTATAAATAGACATAATTAACTCAACACTGGCAACTTTCTTTGAAATTTTCTCTTTTCCTTCCTGAGCTTATTGTAATCTCTGACTGTAACTTGTAAACATCTGTCTAGAAGTGATGAAATGTCCCCCATTTGGATCCCAATCAGCTCAGCAACAGAGACTATCATGTTTAAGAGCTGAGCATCACTGCAGTAAGGTAAAAATGAACAAACTAAAGTGTTCTAGTGGGAGAAGCTCACAGGCTAATAATCCCTCTAAAGATTCCCTTTATACAAAGCTGAGACTTTAGGAGGGAAGTGTTAAAGGAAAATGATTACTAGAATAACATCATAAGTAAAACACTCAATGGACGGAAAGTAAGGATTTTTCTTAGAAGATGAGTTTGAAATAGAATGTGCCAGAGGCCCCTCCAGTGTCCTCAAGCCTGCCTGCTCCCTCTCTGCCTCCATAAAGGGTAGAATTTGCCCCAACATATTACCCCACCCTTTGTACCTCTGCAGACATCCGTTAATCCAGAGAAGTCTTTTGTGTCATCTGGAAATGGATATTCAAAAGGTAAAAACACCTTGCAGCCTTACTGCAGGTCCAAACTTATTACATCGTTAGCAAGTACCAGTGGAAAGACGAATCATCTTCTTTAATCTTTACAGCGAGGCTCCTACCAGCTGGCTTTTCCTCAGTCTCACAAAGCAACCACACACCTGGATAAACAGACTTCAAACCTCCTCTGTCCCATCTTATCTGCCCCCAAAGCTGAGTGAGGACTGAACATAACTGTTTTTTAAAACGTTTTTATGAATCCCTTTGATTAAAGAGTTGGCCATATTTTCTGTTGTTACCACAAGCTCTTCTGTTAATCCAGTGAACAAACATTTATGAAACACTTATTTTATGGCCACTCACTGTGCTAGACTCAGGGAACACTATAGTCATGCTCTTTCCTTCATGGGAAAGACAGACAGTAAAGAAGGCTCAGCCCCACTGTGGTCCACGCTATGGAGATGACAAATGTGATGGCCTGAGTGAGGCAGGTAGGACTGGGTGGATCAGGGATATCAGAGAATTAGAGCATGAGAATAAGTCAGATTTTCCTAGTGCACGCATCTTATAGCGTTTTATTTTTAATAAAATATCAATCTAATATCCCACACACACAAAAGTGTGTGTCTTTTGTTTTTTCCCCAGAGTATAAAGGTCATGAGACCAAAAAGTGAGAAAACCACTAGCACTATGGCTTATCCCCAGCCATGATTGGTCCATTTGTGGCTCTGACCTCAGATGGCGCCATTGTGATGGAATTGCAAACCACTCCTATATAAGGCCCTGTCTGGGCAGAGGATTTCGTCCGTTATAGCCCAGGAAGCTGCTTGTGGTGACCTGTGGACTTGGACTCCTTTGCTTGTTTTTGCCATTGTTTGATCTTGTTTGTGTTCTTTGAACACCATGTCTGAATTGGCAACCTCTTCTTCCCACTTTTCCACCCCTCCCATTACCCAGGTGCACTTCGTTGGCGATTATGTGCTCCTGCGGACAATAGGGAAGGGAGCGTGCGCCACGGTGAGCTTGGCCCGGCACGTGCCAACTGCCACCGAGGTGGTTATCAAAACCATCAAACGAAAGGGCAGTTCTGAGTTGCCTCAAGAAGCGCATTGTCTTGAGAGCTTAAACCACCCAAACATCACTTCACTGTTTGAGGTGATTGTCACCCAGGACAAGTTTTACCTGGTGATGGAGTACGTGAGGGGAGGGGACCTCCGAGAACACCTGGAGACCTCCGGCCCCCTGACTGAGCGAGAAGCACGGGCCGCGTTCCGGGAGCTGGTGTCGGCGCTCCAGTACTGCCACCACAGGGGCATCGCCCACCGGGACCTGAAGCCCGCCAACATCCTCCTAGATGCCAACAGGAGCATCAAACTGGCCGACTTTGGTTTCGGGAAGGAAACCAAGGGCCACAAACTGAGCACCTTCTGCGGCACCATCTATTACATGGCCCCCGAGCTCTTGAAGAGCCAAGACTACGATGGCTGCAAAGCTGACGTCTGGAGCTTGGGGGTGACCTTATACAAGATGCTGACGGGAAAGGTGTGTTATGCCCAGAGTTAGGGGGTCCCCAATAATCCACGACCGGGGAGCCTTTTCCGATGCAAAAGCAAAGGGTCTTTTATTCAAGCCCGGGACTTGGTCCCCCTCCTGCCTCCATTACTGGATGCAAGAGAGAGCCCCGAGTTCTAAGAGAACAAAGAATTTATAGGGCTTGGGTCAGGGGGTTGGGGCTCACTCAGATCACTGATTTGGCTGATTCTGTTGGTTGTGTGATGGCCGAGGGGGCTAATGACGCAAGGGTAGGGTGCAGCTAGGGTCTGGTTACACAAAGACAGGAGGTGGCTAGCATACTTTTGGCCTTGGGCTAGTTTCCTTGCGTTCCTATTGGCTGAGATAAGGCTGAGCAACTGATACATTCTATGGCTTTTGCTTGAAGAGGAGTTAGGAACACGGTTATCAGCCCCGTTCTGTCCTTTCAGGTGCCATTCCAGGGGGACAACATTGTACGACAGAGGCAGAAGATCCTGGCGGGGAAGTTTGAAGAGCCGAACTTCGTGAGCAGGCGGGGCAAAAATTTGTTAAATCGCTTACTCACTCTGGACCCCAAAAAGAGGCCGACCATGGAAGAGGTCATGGAGGACCGCTGGCTCAACGTGGGCCAGGAGGATGAGCCACTGCGGCCCTACAGCGAGCCGCCCCAGGAGGACTTGGACCCCCACGTCACCGCAGTGATGCTGGGCCTGGGCTTCAGGCAGGACCAGATCCAGCAGTCCCTGACAAACAGAAGATTTGACAGAGTGATGGGGACCTACCGCATCCTAAAGATGACACAGCCTAAGATGCCCGGCCGCACCATCCGGGTAAGGCCCTACCCCTCCCTTGAGGCCAGGAGCATTCTATCCAGCCAGGAGGTCGGTCAGTCAGTTGATAAAAAGATTGAACAGCCTTCCTGTTCACTAGGCTGCCCGGGGTCGAAGGTGACCACTCCCCCACCCAACCTCGTGGAAACCATATCCACCAGTGCCCCAGCCGACCCTCCTGCGATGAGGACAGCTACCCCCAGCCCAGTCCTGAAGCGCGGCCCTGGGGGCTCCCCCACCATGGGCAACAATAGCCGCAGCAACAGCAGTGTCAGCAGTGGGGGAGCCGCAGGGGGAGCCGCCCATGAACGCGGCCTCCACACCGGGCAGGCTGAGGAGGAGAGGGAAGACCTAGACTGCCCAGGGTCGAACGCGACCACTCCCCCACCCAGCCTGGAAGCCATAGCCGCCGCGCCCCCAATCAACTCCACTGAGTTCAGGACAGCTACCCCCAGCCCAGTCCTGAAGCGCGGCCCTGTGGGCTCCCCCACCATTCGCAACAGAAGCCACAGGAGCACCATCAGCAGGGGTAGAGCCCGAGGGGGAGCCGCGCAGGAAAGCGGCCTAGACACTGGGCAGGCTGAGGAGGAGACAGAAGACACAGACTGCCCGGGGTCGAACGCGACCACTCCCCCACCCAGCCTGGAAGCCATAGCCGCCACTCCCCCAATCAACTCCACTGAGTTCAGGACAGCCACCCCCAGCCCAGTCTTGAGCACCATCATCAGGGGTGGAGCCAAAGGGGGAGCCGCCCATGAAAGCGGCCTCCACACTGGGCAGGCTGATGGGGGCAGCCCAGTCTCTCCCTCTGGCCACAGCCAGGGCCGGCCGGGGTGGCTTAGAAGGGCCTTGAGAGTCATTTTAAAATGCACATGCTGTGGGGCACCCCCCAAGAAGAAGGGATTTAGAAGGACGAAAGTCCAACCCACGTAATTTTTTAAAATCTTGAACGGTGAAGGCGGGAGCACAGTTAACTCGATGGTGCAGGTGAGAGCTCCAGGAAGGCGGGGCACGTGGTCCGGGAGCTAAGCCAGAGGATGGACATAAGCAGCTCAGGGACAGCGGCGCCAGAAAGAAACGCTGCCAGTTCCAGGAGAGAGCACGTGGTGTAGCCGACAATGGAGGCGTGCAAACGGCTGAAAGGATGTGTCCAAGATCATCATGAACTTGGCTCACTATCACCGCCAAGGCCCGGCACAAGGTGCGCTGAAGAACGCGGCCCAGCAGGCCGAGCCAGGGAACTTCTCCGCTGCAGTCCAGGTGGCAGGGCTCCAGGCCTCCCCCGACAAAGTCCGGGAGGCTGCGACCCAGCAGTCCCCCGACGCTGTTCAAGAGAAGGTGACCCAGCAGTCCCCCGACGCTGTTCAAGAGAAGGCAAACCAAGGGTCCCCCGAACATGTCCAGGACAAGACGACCCAGCGGGGGCCTGACGCTGTTCAAGAGAAGGTGACTCAGCGGTCCCTTGACGCTGTTCAAGAGAAGGTGACTCAGCGGTCCCTTGACGCTGTTCAAGAGAAGGTGACTCAGCGGTCCCTTGACGCTGTTCAAGAGAAGGCGACCCAGGGGCCCCTGACGCTGTGTGGGAGGCGGCGACCCAGCTGTTCCCCAACACAGTCTAGGAGGCAGCGACCTAGAGCTCCCCCAATGCTATCCAGAGCCTGGTTCCCAGGTAATGAAGGCATTTCGGAGACCGGAGCGCGAACCAGGCAAGTTTCTAATGAAAACCCCTCTCTGGAGCCCTATTCTAGCTCCTGCTTCTGCAGCAGAAGCTGGGGGAAGTAAAGGGTGGTGTGGGTGGTTAAAAAAAAAAAAATGGGTATTCAATTGGGGTCTTGGGAAACATCTTTTCCAGAAAGCCTGCTGAGCCTGGAAGACTGCTTGGCGTCCCCTGGCGGTCAAGAGGAGAGGCTGCCCTCTCTTCAGAGTCCACTCCTCAGCCCCCACTGAAACTTCAGAGACTGGACTTTTCCCTGTGTCCCTTTCCTCCCCTGCTCCTTGGCTCCTACGTTTGTGGGGCTTGTTATTACAGTATTTGGTTTTCCCAAATTTTCTAATAAACGTGATGATCCAGAAAAAAAAATCATCAATCTTCTTTTTCAGAAACTGTTTCTCTACCTTAGTGGATGCTAAACATTTGTGGTGTGGGACTTTCTGAAGTCCTGGGTGGGCTTCTACTAGAAAAGGAGTTGGGAGAGAGGAGGGAAAAAAGAAGGAGAAGAAACAGAGGGAAAAGAAAGGGGGAAAGGAAGGGGTAGGAGAGAGAAATACCAGTGTTACCTAAATCCTGGGTTACTACTGAGAAGAAAGCTGAAATTTGGGTAACACCTTTCCTCAACTGTAATAGAGTGCTAATAGGGTGTGAAAGAGAAAGAGTGAGGTGCAAAGGGAACAGTGATAATGGAGAAGGTGAGAGGAGTGGGAAGGGGTGAACTCTCAACCCATTGCTTCACAATGGTGGTGACACTGATAAAAACCTGTTTATGAGCCCTGCTGTGTCATCTGCTCCCAACTCCTTTGGGAACTCCTTCAAATTTCTATTAAATAACACTTAAGAAACACCTCCTCTAAATCAGACAGACCAAAGAATCCAGTCTTTTTATTCCCCATGACAAGATGAAGAAGGCTAAGCATAATTAGAGACAGGGTGAACATTCATCCTAGGTTTTCTCCAAACATTTCCGACTTGAGATATTCTGTCCTACTGATCCCATAAGCACACATAACCCTTTTCAGTTCATGTGCCCAGACTGTTGGTTAGAAAATAAACTGATGATAGGGATGCTCAGGGATATGAATGATTCCAAAACACTTTTAAGCTCATTGGTCCTTTGCACCAGATCCTGTCAATCTTCTTCCTGGAACTTTCCAGGGACTTGCATTGGGTCCGGAAGAAAATCTAAAATCCTTGCCATACTCCTCAAGCCCCTATAGAATCCGATCCTTACCTCCTCTCCCCTTTATTCACTACCTTTCAGTCCTATTGGCCCGCTTTCTTTTCTGTGAACATGCTGAGTTTATTCCTGCCTCAGAGCCTTTGCCTTTGTTCTTACCCCTGTTGACAATGTGCTTTTACAGCAAGTTTTCATGAGCTGCTTTTTCTGGTTCACATCTTGATTAAAACTCCCATCTTCTCGGCATGTCACCCCAAACAATCCTGCGTAAACCAGCACTACCCCCGACCGCAATACCTTCTTGGGCATGGCCCTTTTAAATCACCTTCATGGCATTGACTATCCTATATAATAAAAGCCTAATATTCGAAGTGGCCGGTCATCCGGTAATTTGTTCAACCAATCAAAATGTAATATGTAAGCCGAAACCAGTTTGGGTCAGTGGATAGAGCATTGACTTGCAGACTAAAAGGTCCCAGGTTCAATTCTGGTCAAGGGTATGTACCTGGGTTGCGGGCACATCCCTAGTGGGAGATGTGCAGGAGGCAGCTGATCGATGTTTCTCTCTCATTGATGTTTCTTTTTTTTTTTTTTTTTTGTCGGCAAATACTAACTTTTATTTTTATTTTTATTTTTTTCGCTTAAAGTATTACAAAGGGTATTACATAAGTGTCCTTTTTTTCCCCCCGCCCTTGACAAACCCCTACCCTCCCTTACCCCCCAGTGTCTTATGTCCATTAGTTATGCTTATATGCATGCATACAAGTCCTTCTGTTGATCTCTTACTCCCCTCCCTCCTGCCCCCCAACTCTCTCTGGCCTTCCCACTGCAGTTTGACAATCAGTTTGAGGCAGCTCTGCCTCTGTATCTATTATTGTTCAAAAGTTTGTAATGGTCTTTATTATCCATGAATGAGTGAGATCATGTGGTATTTTTCCTTCATTGACTGGCTTGTTTCACTTAGCGTAATGCTCTCCAGTTCCATCCATGATGTTGCAAATGGTAGGAGTTCCTTCTTTTTAACAGCAGCATAGTATTCCATCGTGTAGATGTACCACAGTTTTCTAATCCATTCATCTACTGATGGGCACTTAGGCTGTTTCCAGATCTTAGCTACGGTGAATTGTGCTGCTATGAACATCTGGTTACATATATCCTTTCTGATAGGTGTTTCTGGTTTCTTGGGATATATTCCTAGTAGTGGGATCACAGGGTCAAATGGGAGTTCCATTTCCAATTTTTTGAGGAACCTCCATACTGCCTTCCATAGTGGCTGCACCAGTCTTCATTCCCACCAGCAGTGCACAAGTGTTCCTTTTTCTCCACATCCTCTCCAACACTTGTCGTTTGTTGATTTGTTGATGATGGCCATTCTGACAGGTGTGAGATGGTACCTCATTGTTGTTTTGATTTGCATCTCTCGGATGATTAGTGACTTTGAGCATGTTTTCATATGCCTCTTGGCTTTCTGAATGTCCTCTTTTGAAAGGTGTCTATTTAGATCCTTTGCCCATTTTTTGATTGGATTGTTTATCTTCTTTTTGTTAAGTTGTATGAGTTCCCTATAAATTTTGGAGATTATCCCTTATCAGATATGACGTTGGCAAATATGTTTTCCCAAGAGGTGGGTTTTCTTGTTGTTTTGTTGATGGTTTCTTTTGCTGTGCAGAAGCTTTTTATTTTGATGTAGTCCCATTTGTTCAGTTTCTCTTTAGTTTCAACTGCCCTAGGAGCTGTATCAGTGAAGAAATTGTTTTGGCATAAGTCTGAGATTTTGTTGCCTTTGTATTCTTCTAGAATTTTTATGGTTTCCTGTCATACATTTAAGTCCTTTATCCATTTTGAGTTTATTCTTGTGTATGGTGTAAGTTGGTGGTCTAGTTTTATTTTCTTGCATATATCTGTCCAATTTTCCCAACACCATTTATTGAAGAGACTATCTTGGCTCCATTGTATGTTCATGCCTCCTTTGTCAAAAATTAATTGAGCATATTGGTTCGGGCTAATTTCTGGACTCTCTATTCTATTCCACTGGTCTATATGTCTGTTCTTGTGCCAGTACCAGGCAGTTTTGAGAACAGTGGCTTTGTAATACAGTTTGATATCTGGCATTGAGATCCCACCTACTTTGTTCTTTCTCAGGATCGCTGCAGCTATTCGGGGTCTTTTTTTATTCCAGATGAATTTTTGGAGAGTTCGTTCTAGATCTTTGAAGAAGGCCATTGGTATTTTAATGGGAAGTGTGTTGAATTTATAGATTGCTTTGGGTAGTATGGACATTTTAATGATGTTGATTCTACCAATCCAAGAACATGGTATGTTCTTCCATCTGTTTATGTCTTCCTCTATCTCTTTTTTCAACGTCCTGTAGTTTTCTGAGTAGAGGTCTTTAACCTCTTTAGTTAAGTTTATTCCTAGGTATCTTAATTTTTTTGGTGCGATGGTAAATGGGATTGTTTTTCTGATCTCCCTTTCTGAAAGTTCACTATTGGTGTATAGAAATGCCTCAGATTTCTTGGGGTTAATTTTGTATCCTGCTACATTGCCAAATTCATGTATTAAGGCTAGTAGCTTTTTGATGGAGTCTCTACGGTTTGTATGCATAATATCATGTTGTCTGCAAATAAGGACAGTTTTACTTCCTCTTTTCCAATTTGGATGCCTTTTATTTCTTCTTCTTGCCTAATTGCAATGGCTAATACTTCCAGTACTATGTTGAACAGGAGTGGTGAGAGTGGGCATCCCTGTCTTGTTCCTGTTCTTAGGGGAAATGGTGTTAGTTTTTGACCATTGAGTATGATGTTGGCTGTGGGCTTGTCATATATGGCTTTTATTATGTTGAGGTATGATCCTTCTATTCCCACCTTTCTGAGAGTTTTTATCAAAAATGGGTGTTGGATTTTGTCGAATGCTTTTTCTGCATCAATTGATATGACCATGTGGTTTTTTTCTTTCAATTTGTCTATGTGATGTATCACATTTATTGATTTACGGATGTTGTACCATCCTTGCATCTCTGGGATAAATCCTACTTGGTCATGGTGTATGATCCTTCTGATGTACTGCTGGATCCGATTTGCTAAGATTTTGTTGAGGATTTTGGCATCTATGTTCATGAGGGATATTGGCCTGTAATTCTCTTTCATTGTGATGTCTTTACCTGGTTTTGGTATTAGGGTGATGCTGGCTTCATAGAATGAGCTTGAAAGTGTTCCTTCCTCTTGAATTTTTTGTAGTAGTCTGAGGAGGGTAGGTTTTAGTTCTTCCTTGAATGTTTGGTAGAACTCCCCTGTGAAGCCGTCTGGCCCTGGGCTTTTGTTTGCTGGAAGCTTTCTGATGACTGCTTCAATTTCTTCCATAGTTATTGGCCTATTGAGGTTTTTAGATTCTTCCTGATTGAGTTTTGGAATGTTGTATTTTTCTAGGAATTTGTCCATTTCCTCCAGGTTGTCTAGTTTGTTGGAGTAGAGTTGCCCATAGTATTGTTTAACAATCATTTGTATTTCTGTGGGGTCTGTTGTTATTTCGCCTCTATCATTTCTGATTTGGTTTATTTGGGACCTCTCTCTTTGCTTCTTGGTGAGCCTGGCTAGGGGTTTGTCAATCTTGTTTATCCTTTCAAAGAACCAGCTCTTGGTTTCATTGATTTTCTGTATTGTTTTTTTGGTCTCTATTTCATTGATTTCTGCTCTAATCTTTATTATCGCCTTCCTTCTGCTCACTCTGGGGTTTTCTTGTTGCTCTCTTTCTAATTCTTTGAGTTGTAGAGTTAGATGATTAACTACCATTTTTTCTTGTTTTTTGAGATAGGCCTGTAGAGCTATAAACTTACCTCTCAGGACTGCTTTCATTGTGTCCCAGAGGTTTTGGATTGTTGTGTTTTCATTGTCATTAGTGTCCAGGATGTTTTTAATTTCTTCTTTGATGTCATCGGTAACCCAATCAATATTTAATAACATGCTATTCAGCTTCCAAGTGTTTGAGTATTTTGGGTTGTTTTTATTGTAGTTTATTTCTAACATTATGCCATCGTGGTCTGAGAAGATGCTTTTTATGATTTCAATCTTCTTGAATTTGTGGAGACTTTGCTTGTGACCCAATATGTGGTCTATTTTTGAATATGTCCCATGAGCACCTGAGAGGAATGTATATTCCGCAGCTGTGGGGTGAAGTGTTCTGAAGATGTCAATTAAGTCCATCTGATCTAGTGAGTCATTTAGGATTGCTGTTTCTTTGCTGATTGTTTGTCTAGCGGATTTATCCAGTGATGTCAGTGGTGTATTAAAGTCCCCTACTATGATTGTATTGTTGTCGATCTCTCCTTTGATATCTTCCAGGAGTTTTTTTTTATGTATTTCGGTGCTCCTGCATTGGGTGCATATATGTTTACCAGGGTTATATCTTCTTGTTGTATTGATCCCTTTAGTATTATGAAGTGGCCTTCCTTATCTCTTGTTATGGCCATCACTTTGATGTCTTTTTTGTCCGATATAAGTATTGCTACCCCAGCTCTCTTTTCCTTTCCATTTGCCTGAGAGATATTTTTCCATCCCTTCATTTTCAGTCTGTGTGAGTCCCTTCTAATGAGGTGGGTCTCTTGTAGACAGCAAATGTATGGGTCATATTTTTTTTTTACCCATTCAGCCATTCGATGTCTTTTGGTTGGAGTATTTAGTCCGTTTACTTTTAAAGTTATTATTGAAAGGTACTTGTTTGTAGCCATTTCTTTTTTGTGTGTGGCTGTTTTCTTTCTGAGCTTTTTATGTCTCCTTTCTACACCAGTCCCTTTAGTATTTCTTGCATTGCTGGCTTGGTGGTGATAAACTCCCGTAGCCTTTTTTTTGTCTGTGAAGCTTCTTACTTCCCCTTCAATTTTGAATCATAGCCTGGCTGGATAGAGTATTTTTGGATTCAGTCCTTGGGAAAAAGGAGGGGTGGGGGGGAGGAAAAAAAGGAAAAAAAAAAGAGCAAAAAGAGAGAATGAAGTAGAAGAGGGGAAGAGACTATTTATATGAGGAGAAAACTCTGATAGAACCGCCACTAATCCCAACAAATTCCAGCAACAGATCCCTGGAGATGAATACAAACTACAAACAACCAACAATATCAAAAGAGGCAAGAGAAAACAGAAGCACAAAAATAACCAGGGGATGGGGGGTGGGAGGGAGGGGGAAAACCAGCAGGAAAAAAAAAGAAAAAGAAAAAGAAAAACAACCTCACAACCAGTCCTAAAAAAAAATGCAAAACCAAAAAAAAAAAAACACCCCAAAAAACAATATACTCAACAATCAAGCAGACAGCAACAAAACAATAGAAAGATAAAAGAAGAGAAAAGAAATTTTGGATAGTGAAGAAAGATAAAGGATAGGTGTATAAGGATATAGAACAGCGGATTGGAAATAGGATATATAAGTAGGGTGAAATTTTGACAGGGGGTAAAAAGAATGATTAGGGAAAATCTAAATCAGGAATAGGGTAAGAGAAACAGGACAAGAAAAGGGGAAAAGTGAGGAAGAGGGTTTTAGCATAGAGGTAAAATTGAGGTAGGGAAAATTGATGCTAAAAGAACGATGAAAATAGAATGGAGAACACTAATCCCAAAATAAAATAAAGAGAAAATAAAATGGCACTTTAAAAAATGGTAAAATGTTAACAGTAATAATACTGGTTAAAAATAAAATGTAGTAATTAAAAGGGTAAAATCAGGTGATGGAAAAAGAAAAAAATTGGTTTCTTAGTTAAAAGGTGAAAAAAGAAAGAAAAAATTGCAGTAGTGAAGGTCCTTTGGTTTTTCTACTCTTCAGTCTGGCTCACCTTAGTCCTGCCAGGTATTCAGGAGAGTGTTGAATTCCCCTGCGATACACTGTTCCTCCGTGTTGTAAACCACAGTCCTGATTTTAAAGCAGGCCGTATTTGTGTCCCAGACTGCCTTAATTTGTGTTCACCTAAGAGTCAGTTTGTTGCTCAGCCTCTGGGTGGCAGTGTTTTGGGTTGGCCTCTGAGGCTATACGGCTTCTCTATCCAGTAGCAAGGGTTTATTTTCTTTATTGCACTTAAAGCTGGTTTGGGGAGGTCAACTGCCCAGAGCTGGTTCTTAAATAATCGTTACCCTGCTCTGTGTTGTTGCTGGGACTGAAAGTCCCTCTATAGGCCAGACCCCATTACTTCCCAGGGACTAATCAGATTATTTTAATCCTCCTTCTCATTCAGGGTGGAATCTGGGTGTGGCTGTGCTCCTTGCCTGGGGGTTGGGGGGAAGAATCCCACCCTACAGAGAGAATGGCTGCCCCAGTCCTGGGCCCAGCAGTGTCTCAGCACTCAATTCGCTGCCACCTCTCCCAGCCTCCCTCTCTCCTCAGCCTCTCCCCAGATTCCATCCATCCGCACCTTCTCCCTCTCTTCAGCACAGGTGAGTGTCTGTATCTGAAATGTCCTATGAACAGGGTTCAGTGAAAACAAACAAACAAACAAACACCGTTCATGGAAAGGGGGAAGGCTGAGTTTCTGTAGGCTCCTCTCTTACCGGCACTGCATAGTCTGGTCAGCTCTTCAGGCTGCCCCCTTAAGGCTCAGTCCTCCGTAATCACAGAACCCAGATCTCAAATCCCCTGGCACCAGCAATCCCACTGATCTCCTTTCACCAGTCAGGGGCTGTGCCTGTCCCAAGAGACGCGGTTGTCTGCCACGTGGTCTCCCTCTGACCCTCTAGGCTCAGAGGTCTGGCAAACTTTCCTGCCCAGATCCCTGGTTTTTTACCTTTCCAGGGGAGTTCTGCCCTTCCTGGCTGCAAACCGTCTCACCAGCTGAGTCCAGACTTTTTTTTTTTTTCTCTTCTTTTTTTGGATTAAAGCTTTCCTAGGCTTATAAACAAACACTGACTCTATGACTATGAATTAGGTCTTACCAAGTGCCAATTTGCTCCTTTAAGGCAAAATAGAGATGTGATTTGTAAATTATATGTTTTGGCTTAATATAATTAATTTTTTCAGTGTTGAAAATAATAATGAAAAAAAATTCATTAGACTCCTGCCATTGATATGAAAATGAAATTACCATGGTGGAAAATACAAATATAGAACACAAGGTGGAAAACACAAACGGAAAAATTCTCTACTAATTGAGAATTTACATTGGTAGGCAATCACAATAGACACTAAGTAAACTAACAAGTAAGTTAACTAAATGCTAAATAGACTGTGTCTTCACATTTAAGAGATTCCAGTTTGAACAGAAAAAAATTTTACTAAGCTGATCAGGATCATGAAGAATACGTACCAGTAAAATAAGCAATAACTCGAAAGGAGTATGAATAACTCTTGTTCCTTTCTTTGCTCTTGCCTGTTCTTCACTCTTTCTTTGGGCCTCCTGCTTGTTTTGTTTCACCTGCTTGAAGTGGATGTTAACTTGGGTCACTCAACAAATATTTATTGAGCTTCTATATACCAAGCTCTGTATATGTTTGGCATGCAATGGTTATGAAAGCACTGTGTCTGCCTCCATAATTCTTTCCTGCTCTTATCAAAGGCAAGTCCCTCCAGTTATGCTCCCATTCCCTGACCTAGTCTCAAAAATTTCCTTCCTCTTCTGTCCTCTGCATCATCAGTTCCTTCTTCACCATAGGATTATTCCTACAAACCTCCAATATGCATAAGCCATCTTGAAAATTAAGCCTTCATAGAGGCCCCATCTCTCTCTATTAAATGTCCATTTCTTTGTTCCCCATCACAAGAAATATTTTCACGCAAATTATCTATAGTCTCTGTATCATCCTTACCTCTATGTCATTCTTCAACCACTCTCATCTGACACAGATCACAACACCTGAAAGAAACCAATCTTGTAAAGGTCATTACCAATGACCTCTGTGTTGCCAGGTCCAATAGACACTGTGTCTACTCATCTAATTCTCAGCAGCTGTTTGGCACCGTTAACTACTCTTTCCTCCTTGAAACATTCCCCTTTTAGCTTTTGTGGTATTATATTCTTCTAGCTTTTCTCCAAAGGAAATGAGAATGTGTTCCTTCTTACATTAGGGTACTTTCCTGGACACTGTGTATTTTCCATCTATACTCTTTCTCTAGGAAATAGATATCCAGTCTCAGGCTTTACTCAGGTATGGTCATCCCAATCCCCATTTAAGAGCAGCTGATCCTCTCCATCAGGAGTCTAAGGTACAGGTTTTTCCCTGACCACTGTTTGCACATTACTCTTTCCGTCAAAGAACACTCCAGTGTACCTACAGACAAAACTACACCATTTAGTCATGTAGGTTAAGTCTGTGTCTTACCCTAAATATATATACACATTGAAAAATGTATGTTATATACACTTATCCTATATAATAAAAGGGTAATATGCAAATTGACCCTAACAGCAGAACGACTGCTGGACCAGTCACTATGAGGCGCACTGACCACCTCTTAGTCTCTTTCCCTGGCTGGCAGGCTCCAATCGCCTGATGGTGAATGGGAAACAAGGGGTGGGTTTTGGCCAAGGGTGAGGCCAGCTGTGGGAAGCTGAGGAAGATTGCCTTGATTGGAGGCCAGGTCTACGGACCATACCTGCTATGAATTTCATGCACTGGGCTTCTAGTATTAAATAAAATACACGGAAACCTAGACATAACACCACACCATGCATAATTTTATAACTGCTTGGGTATGTTGTTCTTAATTTCTTATCACAAGTTAAAGATTCTGATTGAGGTCTAAGTATCATATGGTTATTCCCTCTAAAATATATGCCTTTATATATTGCAAAATGATGTTTCCAAGAGGTTGAGAACTATGTAAGACACTTATATGTACTTCTTACAATAAATAATGTTCAGATGTGATATTTCTATTTCTTTGTCATTAGAGACGTTATAGTACTGATTTCTCACACCATGGCCATATATGTTCAAATGGATATGTTTATATGCCATATGTATATCAAAGTTTTGCTTGGTAACAAAAAGTCAATTCTTTCTGATAAATAAATGTCAGGAAATATCCTTGTTGACTAGAAATAAAAAAGGAATTCAAATGTTTGATGTAGCAATCATTTCAAAGAAGAGGTGGATTTTTATGAAATAAGCTCAGTCCAAGTCCTGGTACATAAACTCAGGCACCCAGAATAGTCCACGTCTCAAGCACTTTGCCACCCAGCAGCACAGGGCATGGGGCAGAATCTCAGAGAGAGAACCGCAGGGCTGTGCCCCCAGTAGTTTGAATCAGCAGCTCCTTGTAAATAACTGTGCAGCAGATGATTCCAGAGAAGCCAATAGTCACAACGATATGAGAAAGTGTAAAGAATTCTGATCTCTCTAACATCCTGTCTACCCGGAGGTACGGCGAGCATCTGGAAACATGACACCCATGTTGAAATATGCTGCTGGATTGCACAGTGTAAGACTGTAGTACATGTGGATGCACGCATTGGTTGGGCTGTTTTGCTAAAGCAAAACCCCCAAACATAACAAGAATAGTAATAATAAAGTATCTGAGGTGTATGATCTGGATTCTGCCTATTTCTTCCAGTTTGTCTAAACCACTTTCCCATTACATTGCAGACACACAGCTCTCCTTTCTGTGCTGTGCTGTAAAACTTGATTGTGAAATCTCTGGGGACTTACAGAGTGAGATACAGTATTGAAGAGAGATAGGAACCAACTCACACACTAGGCTAGTGATGGCGAACCTATGACACGCGTGTCAGAGGTGACATGCAAACTCATTATTTTGGTTGATTTTTCTTTGTTAAATGGCATTTAAATATATAAAATAAATATCAAAAATATAAGTCTTTGTTTTACTATGGTTGCAAATATCAAAAAATTTCTATATGTGACATGGCACCAGAGTTAAGTTAGGGTTTTTCAAAATGCTGACACACTGAGCTCAAAACGTTCGCCATCACTGCACTAGGCCAATGATTAGGGCAGAAGAGGATGCGGTTAAGTGTGAAGAATAAGGAGAAATTTAACCTATTAGGTTTTATATCAATAACAACAATAATAATAGTAATAATAATGAGTTAACACATGCTATGTTCCAGTCACTCTAAGTGCTTACCCTGAACACATTGACCTAATTAATCTTTGCAACAAACTCATGGGATAGATGCAATTATTATTCTCATCTGCTAAAGAGGAAACTGTGGATCAAGAGTGTTAATGACTTTCTCAAGATACATGTCTGTTAGTCATGAACATTCTCCACCTCTACACACATACACACACAAAGACACACATGCACAAGTGGGATTCATCAACATGCAGAGGATCATGTTTGAATTAATTTTAATGGCAGTTTTTAAAAAGAATTACTCTGCCATACAGAATCAGATTCTAATAAAGGTGTAATGTAATAATGAAACATCATGAATGTAATAGTGAAACATCATAAAATATAAATATTTAGGTTATGATCCTGGATCTCACAGTAATTGTACTGTTTAGGTAGTCACTTTATATCTCTGGCATACAGCTTTCTGAGCTTTAAGTTGATAGAGTTAAATTCTGCAGTCTTAAGGACCATTATGATGGTTCATTTTATTTGTCAGTTAGATTGGGCCACGGATGCCCAGATATTTAGTTGAACATTATTCTGTGTGTGTCTGTGAGGGTGCTTCTGGGTGAGATTAACATTTGAATTGATTGAGTAAAGCACATTGCCCTACCTAATGTGGGTGGGCCTCATCCAATTTGTTGAAGGTTTGAATAGAATAGACAGGCTGAGTAAGAGAGAATTTGCTCTCTCTGTTTATTTATCCATACCCTGAGACACTGGTCTTCTTCAGCTTTAAGATTTGAACTAGAATTTACACTATTGGCTCTTCTGGTTCTCAGGCCTTTAGACTCATACTGGAACCATTGGTTCTTCTGGGTCTCCAGCTTACCAACTGCAGATCTTAGAACATCTTAACCTCCATAACTGTGTGTGCCAATCCTTTTTAATAAATCATCTTTCTCTCTCATAATATATATATGTACAGTTTTTTAATATATTATGATTGCATACTTCCTACATTCTCCTTGTACTTGTAGAAAGTTTAAACAGATGGTGTGGTTTCGAAGATTGAATTGTGGTTACCAAATTGAGAGAATATTTATCGGAAACATGCATGAGTCAGTTTGCCTTTTGTCCACATTGGTGAATGCAATACTTGTGCAACCCAAATAATTTTCACCTTCTTTTAGTTACCTTATCTGTTAGCTAACAAAAAAGAATATTAGATTACATGGAGTTCTCATTAAAATGAATAATAGTACTAAAAGAATGTTTGAATTACTCATAAAATACAAGCAACACCAGCTTAAAACAGCTGTCTTTACAAACATAATTTGTTAACACAACTTCATAAAGAGTAATATTTTCACAGATGTCCTTACATGATTCATAAACTTTTGCTTCATTTACTCGTTTTAGGCAATGGTGAGCAAATTATATTGAGAATATCTGTGTAGAAGTCTTATTTTGTGAGATTATAATTGACGTATATTTATGGGAATTAGATATATGATACAATGGTTAAAATGGCTTCGTATATTAGTGGCAATGATGGGGCAATAATTTCTAATTACTTCCAAGATACTGTTATACTTCTTGCAAATATCAGTTAATCATTTAGAACCAAAGCATATTAAAGCAATGGGATATTACAGTTCATGTTTTCCTATCTCTCTCAATTTAAACATGATTTGCCAAACTCACTGCAAGATAGCTTCTCATCTGAGGTCACACAGCTACTGGGATACCTGTGATTAGACCCAGGTTTTTAGATATCTATGCCAGGAATCCTTTCTCTTTGCTTGCAACATTTATAATTAGTGTCTATATTTTGAAATACAGCTTTTCAGTATATGATTCTGTGAGATCATAATGAAGTACTACAAAACATTTCAGCACAAAATAAAATTTCTTCCAATATGGTGTCTTGAAAATTCCTTATTTAAAAAAACATTAGGCCTGAAATTGCAATATGAATGTAACTTTTGGTCTCCATATGTCAGAATGACCTACTTCAACTCATAAGAATGATTGAGTGGGTGAATTATCATGCAAATACATTTGGTTTATATTAAATTCCTTCAGAGAGTAAAAGCCAAAATTAACAGCCTAAACTGTTAATTTTGTCTTCAAAACCAAAATTTAAAAGGGATAACATAACTTAGATTTTGAGTTGGGGTCATGTTATTTTGTCACTGAAGCAATTGCTGCTGGCCAATGTGACGAAAACAACTGTCATGTTGATTGTTGTCTCATCCTCAGAATTCCTACAGCACCTCCTTCTGGCTAGGGGAGTCCAACGGCCAACTCTGGGCATGGAGAGGTAGCACCTTCAGATCATAGAAATGAGAACTGCTGGCAATAACTGCAGGAAGCACCCTTGGAGGGTGCCAGGTCAATAGCAAGTTCAAATGCCAGAGTTTGACACTAGATCTAAGTGGAAACACCAAGAAGCAATCAATTGAAGTAGACAGGGTCCAACAGGTACTCCACAAATATGTGAGGCTTGAAGTTTGTGGTGCGAAGATACTGGGAAGATTTCACTGGACCACTGGATAGGAACTTTCTATCCAGATCCTGTGGACTCTAATGTGGAAGGCTGGGGTGATGCTAAGACAACAATGTCCATGAAGAAACAAATGAAGTCATGTAGAAGTAAAATCAGGAACAGATCATGTCTGCGTAAAGAGCGATTTTCTATTATTCTCAACACCTATCAGGAGGCAGAGCAGTTTCTTCTTTCTACGTGCAAGTAGGTCATTTCCACATATTCAATAAGGAAACATTATCGCCTTAACAACCCCTCTAGAGAGCTACCTGCCATCCCCCTTCCTCGCTGCTGCCAAACTGTGCGTGCGTGTGTGCACACACTCATGTGCATGCCAGGGGCTAGGTAAGAGCATGTAGGGTATAAACCAGAAGGAGACACTACCCAGGGTTGAGTTAAAATGAAGTAGTTGGCATTTGGGGGATTAGAAATGGGATTGGAAATGACATTAAAATCAGATAGTCTACTTGCATGACCCTGAGAGTGAATGCCTCCTACATTTTGTGCCCTTGGCATCTTTCTTGCTTTTTTCTAGTCTTGGCTGTGTGCACACACACACGTGTGTGTGTGTGTGGGGGGGGGGGGGTGGTTGGGTGGGTGGGACATGCATAACTATGGGTATTTCATTCTTGTTAAGCTCTTTATACTTAGGTTGGTTGGGGCTATTTGTTTTAGTATTTGAGGACCCCTGATCTAGTCACTTAACCTACCCATATTTGAGAGCAATATTTACATGAATATCCATACGGCTCTTTACAATTGCAGCAAATTTTCCCAAGGCCACTCAGGAAGTTAACAACAGAAATGGGATTAGAACCAGTCTTCTTCTTAGTACCCTGCTTCCACAATACCACCCATTGCCTACACACCCAGGGACAGACTGTTGACAGCCTTGACAAATGTGTGAACAAGCTGGAACCACAGGCCTTTACACTAGTGTTTGTAAAAACTGAAGTTTCAAGATGATTGCTCTTTCAAAATGAAAGCTCACTTTTTTGTTTTTCAGTACATTGTGAAATTTTTTCTTAAATATGAAGATTTTTCACCTTATCATTAAAAGGTGACCAGCAATATTTTATGTATGTCTCTCCAGGCTTATTTTCTAACAAAGAAACAAAATGTTACATATTTTTATTCTTATTATTTTTTAGAAGAAATAGGTTTATAACGCTGTACATTGTTATCCTTTTGTTTTCATTTAATGTATGACGCCATTTTCTCTGTTAAAATATGAGTTTATCTTATTATAATATAAACTAGAGGCCCGGTGCACAAAAATTTGTGCACTCGGCGGGGATAGGGGGTCTCTCAGCCCGTCCTGTGCCCTCTCGCTGTCTGGGACCCCTTGGGAGATAAGGACCTGCTGGCTTAGGCCTGCTCCCGGGTGGCAGAGGGCAGGCCCAATCCCTAGGTGCAGCCCCTGGTCGGGCTCAGAGCAGGGCCGATTGGGGTATTGTGATGCCACCCCTAGTCATGCTCAGGGTAGGGCCCATCATGGGGGTTGGGGCACCGTCCCCTGTCACACTCAAGGCAGGGTTGATAGGGAGGTTGTGGCGCCACCCCCTGTCATGCACAGAGCAGGGCCGATCGGGGGGTTGGGGCACCGTCCCCTGTCACACACAGAGCAGGGTGGATCAGGGGGTTGGGGCACCGCCACTGTCACACACAGAGCAGGGCCGATCAAGGGGTTGAGGAGCACTCCCCTGTTATGAACAGAGCAGGGAGGATAGGGAAGTTGTGGCCCTGCCCCTTGTCACACACAGAGCCGCAGGGCGATCAGGGGGTTGGGGAGCTCCCCCCTATTAGGCACAGGGTTGATCAGGGGGTTGGGGTGCCTTCCCCTGTCATGAATAGAGCAGGGTGGATAGGGAGGTTGTTGCCCCACCCCCTGTCACACACAGAGCCGCAGGGCAATCAGGGGGTTTGGTTGTTGCCCCCTGTCACGCTGATCCCGGTGCCAGGAGGCCTCGCTGCACCGCTGATCCCAGTGCTGGGACGCATATTACCCTTTTACTATATAGGATAGAAGCCTGGTGCACGGGTGGGGGCCTGCTGGTTTGCCCTGAAGAGTGTCCTGCATCAGGGTGGGGGTCCAGCTTGGGTGCCTGGCCAGCCTGGATGAGGGGATGATGGCTGTTTGCATCTGGTCACACCCCCTTCAGGGTGGGGGTCCCGCTTGGGTGCATGGTCAGCCTGGGTGAGGGGATGATTGCTGTTTGCATCTAGTCACACCCCCTTTAGGGAGGGGGTCCCCACTGCAATGCCTGGCCAGCCTGGATGAGGGGCTGAGGGCCGTTTTCAGGCTGGTGGGAGACTGAAGCTCCCAACCTATCCTTTTTTCCTTTTTTTTTTATTGTGGGCCAGCTTTAGCTCTGAGGCTCAGCTCCAGCTATGAGACCTCCGCTGCTGAAAGCAGGTTTCTGGCCTTTGTTTACCTTCTGTATTTGAAACAATGTTGCGGCCCTGCTGGCTGAAGCCCAGGGTTTTGTTTAACTTCTATATTTGTTACAATGTTGCTTAGAGTGCAGCTGAGAGGCCGGCAAGGCAGGCAGGGAGGCTTAGCTTCCTCTGTCACTGAAGCAAGAAAGCCTCCACATGTTCGCATCAGCTGCCTGGCTGCCAGCCACCATCTTGGTTGGCAGTTAATTTGCATATCTCACTGATTAGCCAATGGGAAGGGTAGCGGCTGTACAGCTAATTACCATGTTTCTCTTTTATTAGATAGGATATTTTATTATAATTTAATTAACCCTTATTAGTGGAGATTTACGTTGTTTCCATTTTATCCTGTAACATTCTTTGTGTCACTTTCTTAGCATTTATGGAATTAGAATGGGTCCAAATCCATGATTTTTCAAAGTACTTTTGATAATTTTGTCAAATTGCCCTCCAGGGAGGTTGTAAAATATGTGTTTCCACCCCTGTGTTTTGGAGCTGGCTGCTTTTTAATGGGATGAATGCTTTTCTGTTTGAGATGAGCCCACTCATTATAAATTTCTACTGCTGCCCTGTGTCATTGGTTGCTTTTATTTCTAGAGCCATGAAACACTGAAATCAATTATAAATAAACTAGAGGCCCAGTGCACAAAAATTTGTGCACTCGGGGGGGCGGGGAGGGGGTCCCCAGCCCGGCCTGTGCCCTCTCACAGTCTGGGACCCCTCGGGAGATAACGACCTGCTGGCTTAGGCCTGCTCCCGGGTGGCAGAGGGCAGGCCCAATCCCTAAGTGCAGCCCCTGGTCAGGCTCAGAGCAGGGCCAATTGGGGAGTTGGGGCACCGCCCCGTCATGCACAGAGCAGGGCGGATCGGGAGGTTGCAATGCCACCCTCAGTCACGCTCAGGGTAGACTGATTGGGGGGTTGGGGCACCACCCCCTGTCACACTCAAGGCAGGGTCGATGGGGAGGTTGCGGTGCCACCACCATCACGCACAGAGCAGGGCCGATCAGGGGGTTGGGGCGCTGCTCCCTGTCACTAACAGAGCAGGGTCCATCCGGGGGGTTCGGGCACTGCCCCCTGTCACTCACAGAGCAGGGCCCATCAGGGGGTTGAGGAGCTCCCCCCGTCACTCACAGAGTAGGGCCGATAGGGGAGTTGGGGCACCGCCCCCTGTTACACACAGAGCAGGGCGGATCAGGGGGTTGGGGCACTGCACCCTGTCACACTCAGGGCAGGGCCAATGGGGAGGTTATGGCTCTACCCTGTCACACACAGAGCAAGGCCTGTGGAGGGGGGTTGGGGCACCACACTCTGTCACACACAGAGCAGGGCCGATCAGGGGGTTGGTGCGCTGCACCCTGTCAAACACAGAGCCGCAGGGCAATCGGGGGATTGGGGAGCTCCCCCTCTATCAGGCACAGAGCACGGCTGATCAGGGGGTTTGGGCGCTGCCCCCTGGCACGCTGATCCCGGTGCCGGGAGCCTCGCTGCTCCACTGATCCCGGTGCTGGGAGGCATATTACCCTTTTACTATATAGAATAGAGGCCTGGTGCATGGGTAGGGGCTGGCTGGTTTGCCCTGAAGGGTGTCCTGGATCAGGGTGGGGGTCCCCACTGGGGTACCTGGCCAGGCTGGCTGAGGGGCTGAGGGCTGTTTTCCCGCTGGCAGTTGACTAAAAGCTCCCAACCGCTCCTTGTTTTCTTTTTTTTTTTATTCTGGGCCAGCTTTAGCTCTGAGGCCTCGCTGCTGAAAACATGGATACAATGTTGCGGTCCAGGGCTGACTGAAAGCCGGTTTTGTTTAGCTTCTTATTTGCAACATAGTAATAGTTGCTTAGAGTTGTAGTTGAGAGTCCGGCAAGTGAGGCGGGGAACGTTGGAGTCTGCAGTTCCTGGAGGAAGCAAGCCTCCCTGCTCACTTCAGTGCATGGCTGCTGGCCGCCATCTTGGCTGACAGTTAATTTGCATAAGGATACGCTGATTAGCCAATGGGAAGGGTAGCGGTCGTACGCCAATTACCATGTTTCTCTTTTATTAGTGTAGATTCATTTATTTTTTCAAATATTTATTGTGCACATAGCAAGTTTTAAAGATGATAGCGGAAAACATGAATGATACAGTCTTTGCCCTAAAAGATCTAAATTTGACAAACAACATTAAGTAATCTGAGACACTGGCTTTAATTCTCACAACAAACCAAGGAGGGTGTATACTTTTAGTGTTCCCATTGTATAGATGAGGAAACTGAGGTGCATTACTTCAAGATCACATAACTTGTGGTGGAGTCGAGATTTAAATTCTGGTGGTCTGACTCCAGAACCTATGCTGTTAACCACTATGTTACAATGTCTAAAATATATACATAAATCTTCTAAAATTTGACAAAAAATGTGGTAAGATTGTATCTGTAGATCTTGGTCAGAAAAAGAAAGTGGAATGTAATTATACTAAAGCAAAAAATTCTTTACATGGTAATGGACAAACCCTGAATTGCCTATGTGGTCCATCCCCTGGCCTAGTGTAGGCACTGAACCTGTGGCTGTGGCCTCCTCAGATTTGCTAAGTTTTCATACCCCCATGGCATGAGTTGACCACCAATTACTAATATGCCTTCATGAGGGACAAAGGAGACAGTGGGGAACTATTTCCACTCACTTGCCTCCTAACCCTATGTACATCCTGGCACTGCTTGAATGCTTGTTTGGGAGTCATCTGAGAAGAAAGACACCTTGAACTGTGACTGAGTCATTGGTCTTTCCAGGCTTTGAATCTGGAGTAGTTTTGTTTGTCTCCATTCACCCTTCCCGACAAAGGGCAATCATATTTAAAATACTATAATAGTTCAAAAGAGAGGTGAGGTGATCAGAGATGATTCCACTCCACCTCCATTGGTAAGGGCCTTGATGGACAGAACCTCAGTTTGGAAAATATGGGGAGAACACTGCAGGAACCAGAACAGGAGGCATTGTACATAGAGAGAGAGTGTTTGTGTTTGTGTGTTGTGTGTGTGTGTATGTATGTATGTGTGTGTGTGTGTGTGTGTGTGTGTGTTGTGGGTGTGTGTATGATGAAAAATCCAGTTTGGCCAAAGGTACTGACATATATATGGGGGATAGTGATAGAAAAGGATGAACAAGCAATTCAGGCTAGGTGCATTTACATTTATCCAGAGCCTCAATTGCCAAGCTATGGAGTTTGATTTTGATTCCAGTGGTTGGGAAACCATGAAGAGTTAAGCTATTTAGCACATCAATAAAAGTCCTCAATACATGAATCTCAAAATTCCTATGTAAGTTATCAGCACAAAGCTTCCCTACCAGCACATTTATACAATTCTCTGATATCTAAACATACCATACTACTATTTGCTCATTCTCCAACATGCCATGTCATTTTATACCCCCTTGTCTTTCCTTTGCTTATCATGTTCTGTATTGTTCTGTAGCCCCCAACTCGTCTATTAAATCTTATTTATGCTTAAAATCCTAGCCTAAGGTCTACTTCCATGGTATCCTTAACCCAAATCAGAAACTGTCCTTTTCCTCTCCTACAGCTGATTTGCTTCTGCCTTGCTTGGTTGATGTACGTGGAGCTATTATTGGGAAACTGACAACAGCAATTCCCAACTCCCTTTTTTCTTTTTTGCTGCTTCCCTCACCAGGGTTGGAAAAACTAAGTACTCATTTCTGCAGCCTTCCTTCCAGGTACGTGTGGTCATATGGTATAATTCTGACATGTATGTTGGGCATTTAGAGGGAAGTTTATGCTTTCTTATAGAAGATACAGGCACCAGAGAGTCGCTCTCTGCCTCTTGCTTGTGAGAAATGCTCACCTGTCTGAATTCAAATAACGCAATCAGAGACGGAAATATGGCGACAATGAGACTTGTAATGTGGTCTTGCAAAAGCGGGTGTCCGGTTGAACAGGCATACACGGAGCAGTGATCACAGGCTATTTATTCCTAGTGTGCAAGAATCCCTCCCCGGTTCCTCATGTGCTGAGTACTATGGGGTTAACAGTTTCCCCCATAGGTTGCCTAGGTCTTATTTTCTCCTACTGGGCTATTTTAAAAAATGGGAGGAGGCCTTTGCTAGTTGTCTTTACCTCCCTTGTCTAGTTGTGCTGGGTGCATCTTCCTGGAAAACGTGTTATTGGTCATGTACAGAGTCCTTTGTTTTTATACCCTCTCCCCTCCTCCCTACATCCTGTTTGCCCTGGGCAAATTCAGTAACCAACTAGCCACATGCTGTCAGTTTTCTCTAAAACTTGGCTATGCTGAAGGTGGATCACAGAGGCCTCTTTCCTACATTTCTCATTTCTGCTTTGAACACCAACATGATGCTCAGAGTTGTGGCAGCTACTTTGTAGCCGTGAGGTGGGAAGCACAAAGCCAGAAGGCACAAGCCAAAGATGCCATAGCCAAGGGATGAAATGCTGTTGAAATACTGCATCTGAGTGAGATTGCTCATTGACAGACTTCTTCCATGTGAGAAGTTAAAATTATTTATTGCATGAGCCTCTATTAGTGGAATTTTCTGTTTCTTGCTGATGAAGGCATTCATAATGGATACAGTTTACTTGCTTATCTTTACCAGCAGATTATTAATGTTTGGTTCAACATACTTTAAATTCTTGGATGGAATATTTTAAATATCTTCATCTTCGTATTTACTTTTTTTATTGCCTGAACTTTTAATAAATTCTGAATTGACTGAGTATGGTCTCATCCATCAATGTGATCAACTAAGAGGGAGAACAACATGTAAGCACTACTCAATGCTATATTTTCTTTAAAGATATTCTGTGAAACCCGTTTTTATGTTTTAACATTTTTCCTTGTTATAGTATCTAATATGGACAAAGCCGAATGCAATGTTAGTGAGCCAATTTCCACATTACCTGGATGAACTTTGGAAGAGAAGGCTTATTAGTCATTTGTTTTTGTAAGATATCACACAAGGAAGAGATAAACAACTGGCAGCAGACAGGCAAATACAGCTGTACTTCTCATCATGTTTCACTATCACTCTTGCTTGGGCAGTTCCCCTGTAAATACAGCCAGGTAAGCATCTGCTTAAAGATCCACCCTGAAGTCATTTTCAGTAGTTCTGTCCCAATAAAGATTTTATCTTAAATTAGTAAATAATTTCTATGGTTGAATGGGAAGATTCAAAGCACTTACAGTCTCTGGAATTTATTTTGTAGAAGTCAGTGATCAAATATCAAATGGTGGACTGTCCAATATATTTTCTAACTTTGAGTAGTGGAATTAAAAATAGCTAGTCTTGCCTGGCCAGTGTGCTCAGTGGTTGAGGATCATCCCATGCACCAAAAGGTCATCTCAGTTCCTGGTCAGAGCACATGCCTGACTTGTGGACTCGATCCCCAGTGGGGGGCATGCAGGAGGCAGCTGATCAATGTTTCTCATTGAAGTTTCTATCTCTCCTTTTCTCATCCTCTCTCTCAAAAATCAATAAAACATATTTTTAAAAATATACAGTCTTTAAGAATGTAGACATAATATTACTTCCACAGAGGTTTTCCTCTTTATTTTCTAGGTATATGCAAAAATCAATGGTATAAGGTCAGTCAGTATGCGTTAATCTCCTTAGAATGACCATCTAATTTTATAACAATTCCTTAAGTATAGGATCTAAAGCACCACTTGCTTAAATATTGAATTAATGCAATGCTGCTGCTCTCATCCTATCTAATAAAAGAGAAACATGGTAATTAGCCATACATCTGCTAACCTTCCCATTGGCTAATCAGGGCAATATGCAAATTAACTGCCAGCCAAGATGGCGGCTGGTAGCCAGGCAGCTTAAAGTGAACAGGAGGCTTGCTTGCTCCAGTGACTGCGGACTCCAACATTCCCCGCCTGACTTGGCGGCCTCTCAGCTGCAACTCTAAGCAACTATGTTGCAAATATAGAAGCTAAACAAAACTCCAGAAACCTGCGTTAGTCAGCCGGGCTTCAGCCAGCCGGACCGCAACATTGTATCAAATACAGAAGGGAAACAAAGGCCAGAAACCTGCTTTCAGCAGCCGAGGCCTCAGAGCTGAAGCTGGCCCAGAATAAAAAAAAAAAAAAGAAAAAAAAGGAGCGGTTGGGAGCTTCAGTCACCCGCCAGCCTGAAAACGGCCCTCAGCCAGACTGGCCAGGCACCCCAGTGGGGGACCCCTACCCTGATCCAGGACACCCTTCAGGGCAAACCAGCCGGCCACCACCCGTTCACCAGGCCTCTATTCTATATAGTAAAAGGGTAATAAGCCTCCCAGCACCGAGATCATTGGAGCCGCAAGGCCTCCAGGCACCAGGATCAGCCTGACAGGGGGCAGCGCCCAAACCCCCTGATTGCCCTGCGGCTCTGTGTGTGACAGGGGGCGGGGCCACAACCTCCCTATCCGCCCTGCTCTGTGCGTGACAGGGGAAGACGCCCCAAGCCCCTGATCAGCCCTGCACTGTGCCTGATAGGGGGAAGCTCCCCAACCCCCTGGTCAACCTGCGGCTCTGTGAGTGACAGGGTGTGGTGCCCCAACTCCCTGATTGGCCCTGCTCTGTGTGTGACAGGGTGCGGTGCCCCAACCCCCTGATTGGCCCTGCTCTGTGTGTGACAGGATGCGGCACCCTAACCACCTGATCGGCTCTGCTCTGTTTGTGACATGGTGCAGTGCCCCAAACCCCTGGTCAGCCCTGCTCTGTGGGCGATAGAGGGCTGAGCCACAACCCCCCCCCACCCCCACAGGCCCTGCTCTGTATGTGATGGGGTAGAGCCATAACCTCCCCATCGGCCCTGCCCTGAGTGTGACAGTGGAGGCGCCCCAACCCCCTGATCGGCCCTGCTCTGTGTGTGACAGGCGGCGGTGCCCCAACTCCCCTATCGGACCTACTTTGTGAGTGATGAGGTAGCTCCTCAACCCCCTGATGGGTCCTGCTCTGTGCATGACAGGGGGCAGCGCCCCAGCCCCCTGATCCGCCCTGCTCTGTGTGTGACAGGCGGCGGTGCCCTACTCTGTGAGTGACGGGGGCAGCTCCTCAACCCCCTGATCGGCCCTGCTGTGTGTGTGACAGGGTATGGAGCCCCAACCCCCCTGATGGGCCCTGCTCTGTGAATGACAGGGGGCAACGCCCCAACCCCCTGATAGGCCCTGCTCTGTGGGTGACAGGGGATGGCGCTGCAACCTCCCCATCGACCCTGCCTTGTGTGTGACAGAGGGCTGTGCCCCAACTCCCCAATCGGCCTTGCTCTGAGCGTGACCAGGGTCTGCACCTAGGGATTGGGCCTGTCCTCTGCCATCCGGGAGCAGGCCTAAGCCAGCAGGTCCTTATCTCCCGAGGGGTCCCAGACTGCGAGGGGGCACAGGCCGGGCTGAGGGGCCCCCCCTCTCCCCCCTCCGAGTGCACAAATTTTTGTGCACCGGGCCTCTAGTATATAGTAAGTATGAAATCTATACCAAAAACTAATGTTGCCTAGAAACGCTTACTGAGAAAACATTTCTCTGATAAATGTGTTTGGAATTTAAGTATTTTCTCAACTAGAATGAGAATGCCCTGGGGGGAATGTATCTAGCATTTTAAATGACAATGAAAATCTCAGTGCCAGGCATATTTCTCTTTGCTTAAGAAATAGCATACTCATGTGTCTATCTTTCACAGGAAGACAAAAGCTCTCTGAGTCAATTAGCTTTAAGATCTCACAGGTAAGAAAATCAAACCTAATTGAAATGCATTATGGCAATTCCATGACTGCTTATCTTGTTAGCATTAACTAGGATCTAACTGATTGTTCTTCTAAAGGGCAGTGCATATTTGTGAATATGGAATGAAGCATCTAACAAAAAATCAGTATGTCCTTGGGCATCACTGCGATTTCTCAGTGACAGTGAGGACAGGAAAATGAAGATTCACTATAGTAACACTTCATAACAAGAAAAACACAAGATGAAAAGGGTATCTTCAGCATTCATGTTAGATCCCTACATCTGATAGACACAACAAGTTTCTAAGCCAATACAATATATTGACAAGAGGCTTTTCTGAAATAATATTTTCATGAGACATTATTATGAATTGATAGGTGCCTACAAACTATAATACACTCATCTTCATTTTGTTTGAATTTCATGTCAGAAGTTCAGTAACCATGTTCTAAAATGTGAAATTTTTCAGGTCAATGGGGGAAAAAAGGAGACATATGTACTACTAAAGGGTGTCCCAAAATTCATGCAAGAAGTAATTTTGATAGAAAACACAGGTTTATAAATAAAAATTGTAAATTTTTTATTGAGTCATAAGGTATACAGTATAGGGTTATGTATGAAATAGTATTTAAGGTAAATGGCCTCCACGGCACAAAAAACTGGATTATCATGTCGTGATAGTGAGCACCGTTAACTGTTATTACCTGAGCAGCCACATTTCGGTCATGGAAAATTTCAACAAAAGAGGGCATATGTGCCAGCTAAGCCGTAGAGGCCATTTACCTGATATGCTATTTCATACATAACCCTATACTTGTTATGGGTTAGCTCAGCGAGATAGACCACTGACTTAGAATTTAAATTTAAGAGCCTTTATTAAGCTGGCCAGCTGACTACAGTGCATCTCTCCCCCTCTGGGAGTCTAGCAGCTGTAGTGCTGACCATGGGTACAACAAAGCCTTTTATCTGCAACATTACAAAGCATTTCCTGGCACTGGCAGGGGTCATACATAGTTTACAAGTACGAATGGTGAGGTAAACAGAGTCACACCTGGCTGGGTTGAATCATAATACATTGTTTGCTGAGACAATATAGCAATTTTTCTCTGTCACAATCCTGGACCCTAATACAATAGGTAACCTTTCCATGACTCCGTCCCTCCCCCTAGCACATTCTGTAACCCTTCCATGCCTCAGTCCCTCACCCTAGCACATTCCCTACTGGTCTTATGCCCGAATCAAATCTTTGATTCAGTGCCCACCTCTACGATATGAAATTGAGGAGGCTTTTGACAATGTAGGGGTTGAGCTGCTGAGGAAGAGTCCTGCACTGGATGGTGAATAATTGGCCAGAGTCTCGGGTGCTGACATAAGAGTCTTTGTTCCCACGTCTTTCTCCTTCCCATTGGTCAGTCCACTAGGTGAGAGGCATGAGGAGGACAGAGTTACAATGTCCAGTGCCTCTTTCCTGTGACTTTGATGGTGGTTGGAGTGCTCAGCACCACCTGTTAGGGTCCATCCCATCTAGGTTCCAGGCTGCTAGGGTCGTGGCGCTTCACACAAACGAGACCAGTTGGAGAGAAGGCAGGCTGTGTTGGACTGGATCTCAGCACCTCCTCCTCCCATATGGATCTCTCACCACCCATTGTGCGGACGTGGCGCTGCTCTGCAAGGCCTGTAAGGACTTAAGCAAATTTCGGGTAGACAGCCAGGCAAGATCTTCCTCCCTTATGTGGGGAAGGAAAGGTGGCAGCCTGCCAAACATACGGGATGCACCTAGCTCTGGGGAGAGCAAAAGGAAGGAGACTTACCCAGTTTTCGCCAGTCTCTAATTTTAACTTAGTTAATTTTTCCTTTAAGTTCCGATTTATCCTCTCTACCTGTCTAGAACTCTGTGGTCTGTAAACATAATGCAATTTCCAAGTAACACTTAGGGCCTCAGTTATGGATTGTGTAACTTTGGCAATAAACGCCAGGCCATCGTCGGACCCCATATATAGTGGTAGGCCAAACCAGGGGACAATTTCAGTGAGGAGTTTCCTAACTACTACCTGTGCTATTTCTGCCTTGGTTGGGTATGCCTCAGGCCAGCCAGAGAAAGTATCAATGAAAACTAGTAAGTATTTATGCCCTCCTTGTCCTCCTGGTATCTCAGTGAAGTCCACTTCCTAATGTTCTCCAGGGTTCTGACCTTGGAATCGCTGCCCCAGTGTGGCCACAACAGGGGCCCTTGATTTACCTGGGCACACACTTGGCATCTTCTAGCCAAGTCTTGGGATATTTTCTGGAGCCCTGGGATGTAAAGTTTTCTTCCCAGTAGTTCTGATAGCTTCATTCCCCCCACGTGGGTACTCTGGTGGGTCTGGGAAGTGATGGTCCGCCCCAGGGCTTCTGGCACTATCGGCCTCCCGTCTGGCAGAATTAGCCATCCAGGCTCTCTTCCCGGGCCCTTAGTTTCTCAGCTAGCCTCTTCTCCTCTGGCAGATGAGTAGGGTTCTCTGGGAGTCTTCGTGCTGGCAGGGCTATGAGAACTTCTAGGGGCCCTACCGGTCTTTTAGCCACTTCCTTGGCCCCTATATGGCTGCCAGGAGGTTGATTATCTCAGGAGCATTTTTAATGTCCTTTCCTCCTGAGGTCAGGAGTCCTCTTTAAGGTGGCTCCTGTGTCCTTCTGTAAGGGCAGTGTGAGGAGATATATCCTTGCAGTCCCTGGGTAGGTCTTGAAGGATGAGTGCCGGGGACTTTACCAGGGTTTCTTTCTAATCCTGGCAGATTGTAGATCTTCCCTGGCTCTTCCTCATGTCACTACTGCCGTCCCCGCACACCGGGTACCTTCCTCTACGAAGCTGTTCCTGTCCGTGTAGAGGGTCTCGTCAGGATTCTGCAGGGGCTGGTCCACAAGGTACTCGCAGAGGGAAGTGAGGGTACTCAGTGTCTCCTTGAAGTCATGCAAAGGGGCCTCTGCCTCCTCGTCAGGGAGGAGTGTGGCCGGGTTCAAGGCAGCTGTTTTCAGGAAGCTGAAATGTTCACTCTTTTTCCCTTTTCCCACCAGAGGGCCTGAGTGAGTGTTGAGTTCTACAAGGAATTCCACCTTTTGGCCCCTCACTGTCAGGGTTATCCTGGGTTCTTGGGGGCCAGCTGAGCCCTGACAACCCTAATCCACCTCCTTCACCAATACAGGAGTTGGTTTCCTCACACGTTCAGGGAACTCCCTTTTCCAATGTTCTGTAAAATGCACACTGATTTTTGGCAAGCCGGGGTTGGACTCCTTTTTCCCCACGAAGCTTTTCTTTGCCCTTGTCGTCTCTCTGCCCCTTGGGCCTTTTTCCTCACTTATGGCCAGGAGGACCTTTGCCATCGGGGTGTTTAAAGCTGCTGTTGGGTCCTCCCGATTGTTAAAAACCTTCTGGGCCACCTCAACCAACTTAGAGATTGATTTCTCCTCAAAGCCTTCTAACTTCTGCAATTTTTCTAATATCTGGGGTCGACTGGGAAACAAATGCAACATTGACAGCCCCTAATTTTCCGGGGCATCAGGGTTAGGCCCCTGGACTGTCTCTGTCACTTTAGAGAGGTTTGTGGGTCTCTGAGCAACAGCTCGGATGCCCCCCAATAGAGTCTGGCGATACCGATCGAGAGCTTCCTTTCCCCTCTCACTGTTGGGGTTCCAGTTGGGTTACCTGGAGGGAAACACAGCCTTTAATCTGTCTTTAAATGTGTCTATATTTAAATAGATAGTCACAGCTGTCCCTGTAGTAGGGCTCCCCTTACTTGACTTGTTCTCTCAGAATGGACTAAAGGAGTTTTATTTTCTTATAGGGTCTTACATGTCACAGGACCTCACAAGGTCTGTAAGTTCTGTAACTGAGGGCCACTATTCACTACTTTACTAACCCCCTCTGTTCTAGACAGGCCTTCCCCAGTTTCCTACAGTTGAGGTTTTGTGCCACCCCTAACATGGGCATGGTCACACAGGCCTGCAAGGCAGTATACAGGTTGCTAACTGTCAACTGTCTCTCAATAGAGACCAAAATCTAATGGGTATTTTTCTTTGCCCATTTGGGCACCTGCCCTCTCAGAAGTTAGGCACCCTCTACTTTTGAGGTTCACCCTACATGGCCCCTTCTAGGACAGCTAAAACATAGCCATAATAATGGCCCTCAGTGTGGGAGACTGGACACTTGCCAGTTACTCCCAAAGACTACTAAGGACTGTAGACCGTCACCAATTCACAGCAACTGCTGGAAGCTACAGCTACATTTAAACCTGTAAGAGAATCAAAGGTTAATACAACATATTAATACAATGAAATATAATATTGGCACCATGGCCACTTCAGGCAGCTAAATCTTCTGCTACTAAATATGACATATGGTAGGGCTATACATTTTAGGGAGGTGACTAAAGTCTATTCTTGACCTTCCTATCTAAGGCAAAATTGTCCTTGTCTCTCTGGAGCCATGTCTATGAAGATGCAGGCATCATCTAAGTCTGTTGTCCAGTTTTCTGCAGGACACTGTCAGGGCTGTGTATTGCGGCCAATTCTTCTTTCTAGCCACAAACATAGTCTGTCCTATTTTCTTAAAATGTATTCTTGCACAGGAGAAAGTTGTTTTCCTGTACATAGGTAGCTTAACCTCTATACAACTGGGCTTGGACCTCTGCCTAGCAAATTGCAGTCTATAAGTTCAATATGCAGCCTCCGGTCCTCCTAACCCAACGAGGTTTCGGCCAGTCTCTGAGTCAGACTCCTCCTCTCTTGGAGAATTTCAAAGTCCTGATGGCTCCCAGGTCCAGAAAGAGTGCCCTTTTCTCTGCCCTTTTGTTAACCCTGTTTATTAGTTACAGGGACCTGCTTTCCTTGTCTTCCCACCAGTCCCCTTTATGGTAGAGCAGCGACCAGGCCTCTTCGAAGGGAGTGCACTGGAAGGGGATATCAGTCCCTCCTCTTCTAGCAGCAACAGGTATTAAACTCTTTCAGCACATTTGCAAACAGGGACTTTTTACTAGCTCTATCTGCAGCTTTTATAGATCCTAGGTTTGCTGCTCTATTTCTGGGGCTGTAGGAAGGCTAGTTCCAATCACTGGCTTCTGGCTTAACTGCTCTAGCCTGCAAGCCAAAGGCCCAAGTCTTGTATTGCTTGTTTTAAAACACTCATTTTTCACTGGGCAGCAGCGGGGCAGCTCTAGTGTCAGGTTAATTTCTGCTGTTCTCTACTTTCTCGCTGCTGCTGCTGCTTCTATTTTCAGGGCCACTGCAGGCAGCTCAAGCATCTAGCCCCCCTTCTTTGATCATTCACTCCCCAATCTGGTCTGGATCTGGGGAATAGTGCCTCAATCTGCCTTGCATCCCCAGAGGGCTTCCTGTCTAGCCCCAGATCTAGAGGGCCTGCCTGACGTAATGGCAACATAGGAACTGCAGTATTGGCAGATGTCGCAGGGTCCTGCAGGTTCTCGCCCCCCTCCCTTCATACGATGTCCCCTGCCTAGTATGGGATGGACTGAAGGGGTTGAAGGCCTACAAAATCCCTCCCATAGGTGGGTCTGGAGGGAAGGCAATTGGCATCTGGGGAGGTAGGGGCTCCGGGTCAAGAGTTGATGGGGTGGCCTGGGTTTGAGGCCCGGGATCACCCAGATCTGGCGCCTGCGAACCATAGGGGGGTGGCCAACTAATGGAATTTTCCTGCTCTCCCTGAATGTCTGGGGAAGCCTTTCTCTTCTGGGGCCTGGCCAAAAGAATTGTCTGTCTCTGTCCCAATTTTCCCCTCTGGAGGCATGCTCACATCCACCGGGGTTGAACCCAAACCCGAATACAAGGAATTTGATCAGGATGCCCTGGGTGGCCGTATATGACATAATGGACCCGGTAGGCAGTGGTCCAATCAAAAGACCCTGCATCTGGCCACCCCTCCTGGAAAGTGGGTCACTCCCATTCACAGAATGGCTGTAAATCAAAAGCATTAACATTATATCTTTTAAATCTACCCCAGAACTTCAGTTTAATACAGTAAATTTACAACCTAGGTAAGAGCAACTGATAGACAGAAATCTTTATTAACTAAGTGGGCTGATTCCCCTTTAATAGTGAGCAAAAAACTCTGAGAAAAATAATTCTCGCAGCTGCAAGAGACTTTTGAAGACTATTACAGTTCCAGCCCAAATGTTCAGCCAAGCGTATCAATAGAGAAGCAGAATAAATCAAAGTAGCTTTCACTTTACACAGACTAGTTAATGAGCAGCCAAGGCATTCCAACACTCTCTTAGTAGACTAGCCTAGGCTGGAGCTGTATCCAGTCCCCCTTCTCTGTAGTAAATTGGCTAGTCCCACACAAACAAACAGCTGTTTCCAACATGCAATTGAGAACTCTGGGTTTACTTTGTCCCGACCCAATGATGATCGGAGACGAGAGACAGACATGGGAGGGGGTGACCTGTTTTCACACATCCTCACTCAGATGCCCGCCTGGCTGCATCCCTTGGGAGCTTAGATTCATCTTAGCTAAGGTGCACCAGTATAAACCCCGGGCCTGGTCACCTCCACTTGGGGGTGAGTCACCTTTATGCCATATGACGAATCGTGGAACCTCAGGTTGGGGCCCACCCGGACTCCATAACCGAAGTCGTGGAGCCACATAAAGGAGAGGAGAGGGCAGGCTCCCTCCCTCCACACTCACACACTTTCACCAGACATTCACTCAGAGTTTAAACAATTCACCCAATTCCTAACAAATACCCAATTCCTGATGGAGCTCTATAGCTTCCCGGGAGGTGATCAAGCTCCCCTTCCACTGATTCGGAGTGGGCCTGACTGATATGGGGTTGATGTAGATGACTGACCCTGACCCATTTTGACAAAGACAAAGACAACAAAGAACAAAGACAAAACAAACCAGAGAAATGCAACCTAAGGTTGCCTGGAACCTGCAGCTCGCTCCTTGAAGTCCTGAAATTTTTTCAAAAAACATTACAGCAGGGTGCACACAGAAGCAGACATCTTTTTGACAACAAACACCAGACAAACAAACACGGTGCAGCCTACAGCCGCACGAAACAGGGACCCGCGGCCATGACAGGGGCAGGAGTACCGCTGTGTCCAGCCCTCCGTATAGGTCCTTCCGTGGGACGTACCAATTCCTGTTTAACGACTGGTCTCTGACCTCTCTTGAGAGTCCAGGTGGCTTGGTTTCTGAATTGAAAGTTTTTAGTGGAGTCTCCTCTGCATCCCTGGGACCCGAGATGGAGACTGGAGGCCTCCTTGGTAGTCGTTCCCCACAGGCATGTGGGGTATCTCGCTGCCTGCTGGCGATAAATGGGGTAGGACCTCCTGCCCTAAATAAGGGGTCCCTCTCACCCTTGCCGGGAATCTCGCTGCGGGCCTCCAAATGTTATGGGTTAGCTCAGTGAGATAGACCACCGATTCAGAATTTAAATTTAAGAGCCTTTATTCAGCTGACCAGCTGACTACAGTGCATCTCTCTCCCTCTGGGAGTCTCGCAGCTGTAGTGCTGACCTTGGGTACAGCAAAGCCTTTTATCTGCAACACTACAAAGCATTTTCTGGCACTGGCAGGGTTCACACAAAGTTTACAAGACGAATGGGGAGCTAAACAGACTCACACCTGGCTGGGTTGAATCATAATACATTGTTTGCTGAGACAATCTAGCAATTTTTCTCTGTCACAATCCTGTACCCTAATACAATAGGTAACCTTTCCATGCCTCCATCCCTCCCCCTAGCACATTCTGTAACCCTTCCTTGCCTCAGTCCCTCACCCTAGCACATACTGTATACTTTATGAATCAATAAAAAATTTACAATTTTTAAATATAAACAAGTATGTTCTATCAAAAGTACTTCTTGGGAGAATTTTGGGACACCCTTTATTTGTAATACCTTAAACAATAAAATAAAATTTAAGAAAATAAAAAAAGGGAAAATGAATATAGAGATTATATTCATAGTCTGAAAGATTAAGTTGAAGTATTCATTTTCTAATAATCTTCGGTGGTTTTGGGGGGAGGAAAACACCCCTGCCTACAAAATGCTCAAAAATAAATGCTATAGCTGTTAAATAAGTGCTCCCAGTCAAACAATACTGTTAGATAGAAGTTGACTTCCATGCAAAATACAGCAGAAATCTTAGCCTGTCAACCTGGGACATTCTGGTCTCCAACTCACTTTCCTTGCCTATTTCCAGATAATTGAAACAAATGTAGCTTGTACTGGATATTTATGATTATTAAGAGTAATACAAGCATTTATTGTACCCTTTGCATACACTAGTTCACTGACTTTCCCCTACCCGCATGTAGCAAGTTTCATTACCATGTTCACTCTGCCAATGAGGAAATAACAGATGAAGAGCAGAGAGGTCAAAGACTTGCACAATTCTCAGAGAGTGGCAATAAAGAGAGTCGAGCTTTCCTGGACACTTGATGATCTAGAAGTAAACTTTCTTCAGGAAAGTAGAATCCTGCAGGACAAGGATTCCTTACATAGGTGTGAACTGACAAGGGGAATGCAAGATTGGGGAAATGTTGTTCATGTTGTTTTACTGTTCTAAAAGATATATGGCAAAGTCCTTTCTCCTTCTTTTGAAGTAAGTCTAATCCTCAATTTCATAAACTCTGCTTCTGAAGATGAAATAAAACATTTTAAAAGGTGAAAAACAAAAAAGACTTGCACAAGTTCAAATAGCTGCAATCAGTCAATATAAGATGCAACTCTAGTGCCAGAGCATTAGCCATTACATTGCCCTGTGAAGGAGAGACTTTGCCTGATTCAAAAGCTGCAAATAAAGCAAAATTTTAATGGTTTCATTTAGCATTTACTAATATTTACATCAAGATTTTCTTGTTTTTAAGACATTACTTCGTTTTAGCATTTTAGCTTACTTTACTTCAGTCAAGAACCTTTGAGATGCATTGTCCAATTGCTAGGGCTTGTCCAAAAGATCTCTGTGTCTTTCTACTGTGTTTAAAGACAGTTTAAAATTCTGCTTTTTCTCTTCACCAATTGACACCTTTCTTTTCTTCTTTCCAATTAGGGAAGCCACAAAATCCCAGAGGTGTCAGATTAAAACAGGAGCTCACAGTACTGTAAGATGTTGTCCTAAGTGTCAATACAATTGCACAAGACACCAGGCAGTAGAGCAGGTGAAAGAAATATTTCAGTAATGCATAAAGCATCAAAACGATCACCCACATTACCCTCCAAAGGCAAGCATTTCAGGTACATCAATGTAAGTTTTCCAGAACATGAAAGCTTTCATGAAACATTAACACTGACTTACTACTCCAGGTGGACTCCTTATGAAAGTGAGTAATTCTCTAAAGTGCTTTAAAAAAGGGGGAGAAAGAAAAATCTATAGGCCAACTCCATTTAGTCCCCCAAAGATTAGTGTTATTTTGCTGCTGCTTGATCACCTCTGTTAACGTAAGAAAAACATTGAAACCTGTAAAGAATTTTTGTGAGTTTATTTGAGCCAAACTGTCGACATATGCCGGGAAGCAGAACCTCAGCGAATTGAGATAATGCCCCGAAGAATGGCGGGGTTACAATTGTATTCATACATTGCAATCAAAGGAGGGCCATAGGTGGGTTACATGAAATTCACTGGTGACAGATTTAAGGAGGTGGGATTAAGCAAAGCGGGGCGGGGGGGGCGGGGACCTCTAGGATAGGATAAAAAGTAAAATGATGGACACATACTTAGGTGGGTACAGGAACAATTAACAAGGAATCTGTGGTATCTGTCCTGGGCCCAGCACATCTGGCTGTGCTCCAGTGGCTCCATAGAAAGGGAAGTCACAAGTTACCCAGACATCCCAAGGATATGTTATCTTAGATGCAGAAAGACAGATAGGCTCAGTTACTGTAAAGTTTGACCTTATCAGTGAAGATATCGGCTTAGGACCTAACTGCCCACCATAACTGCTTTTAGTTAAAGTTTAATTTCAGACCATACTTTGTGGTTATTTTAGGTCTCCAAGTCTGCAAAACTGCCATGCAGGCCTCTCCTGAGTTTGTCAGATCAGCATGTGGCTTCTTTCGTCCACACCTCTAATAATACTGCAGCACTTGTAGAAAGGATGGATATGATTTCCCTAACCCACATCTCCCATCTGAGAAAGTACAATAACAATTAACTATTAATGACAACAAGAAAATAAGCTTTCTTTTCCCTTGGCAATCTGTCACAATGAACTCAGATAGTAGCTTGAGAATCAATTCAGTGTGTTTTCTGTCTTAGGGGAAAGAGAAGCATGCCCTTCAGAAAAGTGCTCTTCTTTAGATAAAACTAAATGGGTTTTGCATTATTATTGCTGATGTGTTTCCATTTTAATAAATCATGGAAAGATTTAAAATTTAACTGAATAGCCCTAACCGGTTTGGCTTAGTGGATAGAGTGTCGGCCTGCGGACTAAAGGGTCCCAGGTTAGATTGCGGTCAAGGGCATGTACCTTGGTTGTGGGCACATCCCCAGTAGGGGGTGTGCAGGAGGCAGCTGAATCGATGTTTCTCTTATCGATGTTTCTGAAAGGGCGAGGGCTACGCCCTCCACCTTGCCCTGAATCCTCCATTTTTGGGCAGAGCCATGTGTTCAGCAAGGAGCTTCTTCCCGGAAGAAATTGAAGTCTCTGCTAGCCACACCTAGGATTTCTTTTAACTAACCAATTATAATCAAGGGAAGTGCAATGCCATAGATATGACCACATCCTGTGTAACAAGACACCGACTTGGGCCTGGCCAATTGGCAGGGCCCACAATCCTCTCTCCTCCCCTTACTCCAACCCCCCTATGAAACCTCTCTACCCACAAAGCTTTCCCTCTCTCTGCCCCAGCAGCTGCATTGGCGAGTGTGGGGGGAGCTCAAGCTAGCTTGAATAAAGACTCTCTGCTTTTGCATGGGACTCGGCGCTTCCTGGTGGTCTTTTGGGGATCCTGAAATCTGGGCATAACATTTGGGGGCTCGTCTGGGGTCCCCAAGACCCATGTGGGACCCCTGATCCGGAGAGTCTGACTGGCCACGGTAGGTGTCCTTGTGTTCGTGTGTTCTGTCCTGTGTGAGCTCACTGGGGAGGAGTATTCCCTTCACGAGGAATGAGTATTCCCCTCTAGGATCTAAGATGAGGCGGGTCGCTCCCGCCTGTTGGCGTAAGGCCATCGTTTAGCTTTTGGTTTGGCTTCCGCAGAGTCAGAAGGTTGTTTTGGTTTTGCTTCCATGGAGTTGGAAGACTGTACTTTTGGGCCCCTTAGTTGTCTGTGTTTGTGTTTTTTTTTTTTTTTTTCTGTTTTATTCTGTGGATTTACTGGACGAACATTATGAGACAGACTCAAACTACTCTTTTAAGTATTATGATTGATCATTTGAAAGAGATTAGGGGAGCCTATAGAGCTCCCTCAGGAATTGGGAAATTGTTAGGAATTGGATGGATTGTTTAAATTCTGAATGAATGTATGGTGAAAGTGTGTGAGTGTGGAGGGTGGGGGCCTGCCCTCTCCTTTGTGTGGCTCCACGACTTCGGTCAGGCGGGCATCTGAGTGAGGATCTGTGAAAACAGGTCACCCCCTCCCCAAGTATTAATTGAAAAGTTTTACAAAATTTAGAAATGCGTCTGGGATTTCTGTGCACGAGTAAAGAGAAAAGCTGGCTTTAAACTAATGCACGCATCGTCTGATTTTGGACATTTAGATAGAGTTTTAAGCTAGAGTCTCTTTGCAAATGTGCAAAATAAAACCCAAGACTGATTATTTCTGGCTAGATTCTAGCAGAAGGATTGGCATTTCCATAATAAAGAAAAGTTTTTAAATGCTAATGAAGGGTGTTCCCTTTAATTAAGGCTGGCTTCACAAGGCAATTTCTAATGGAGGAAGGGGCTACTAGCTTCCTACCTGTAGCAAAATCTTAAAGAATGTGGTCAATTTATATCTGAAAAGACCAGGTAGGCCAGAACCTGTTTTGCAAGGCTCAAATGTGGTTTTCCAGAGCTGCTTGAAAGTAAAAAGTAAAATTTACTAGTATGTCTTGCATTTTTGAAGTTTATTCTTAAAAATGTTACTAATTAAAAATGCTGAATATTTGACTTGCCAGCTAAAAGTTCAAGGTTCGAATTGAATTGGGAAAAATTGTGTAATTGTGGTAACTAAATGCCTTTGCTTATTGGTCTGATTGAGAAGGGAGGATTGACTTCGTGACCTCAACTGAAGATTTTTGATGCAAGGACCAGTTTAAATTTAATTGATTTCAGGTAGAAACTGTGGTTTCATACTCGTCTTAGTGGGCACATTTTTCCTTTACCTGGGAAGGACAGCACAGCTACCCCAAGGTCAGAGGGCTCCAGTTAACATGTCAACTTAGTGTTCTGGAGACCCAAAACTGTAATTTAGATAAGATGCCTAAGTATAACCTAGGTTATCCAAGGACTCTAGATAATGTGTTTACCCAAAACTGTAATTTAGATTGCATGCTGTCTCTGCTTCTGTAAATTGCTTTTTTTGAAAACTAGGTTCAATACCTTAGTGATTTTTTGACTGCTTCTGTTCAGGGATTCAAAGTTTTTAATGGGAAATATTATTTGCCTTTATTGCTTAAATATGTACAATTGTTTAGCTGATGAAATTTCTGTTTGTGTCTCTTAAAAATATGAATGTATTGCTAATCTGAGGCTATTTGTTCATATAAATGTGTAAGTCTGCAGAAGAAAAAAACCACACGTTTGATTTCTTTAAGGCTGAGTGTTCTGACCTATAGCAAAACTCCCCGAGCGGCTGCTGGGTTCTTTTCCCAAGGGCGCTTGCTCTCTGTCAGAGGTGGAATCGACCCGCCTAACTAGTAAATATTTTTGTCTGCTTGTTTGCTGGGGACTTTGCTTTGCTATGTAATATTTCTGTGCTGGGTTGGGATTTTGGAATTCTGGGGTAGATTTAAAAGGTATTTGTGGCTTTTCTAGTCCAGTGTCATTTGGCTTGCTGGTTAAAGGAAGGCAACGGGCCCTGGAATCTGTAATTTAAAGGGTTCGGTACCTGTTGCTGCTAGCAGAGGAGGGACTGATATCCCCTTCTAGTGCACTCCTTTGAAAGAAGCCTGGTTGCTGCTCTGCCACAAAGGGAACTGGTAGAAAGGCAAGAAAGCAGAGCGCTGTAACTAATAAACAGGGTTAACAAAAGGGCACTCTCCCTGGACCTGGAAGTCATCAGGACTTTGAAGTTCTCCAAGAGAGGAGGAATCTGACTCAGAGCCTGGCCGAAACCTCATTGGGTTAGGAGAACCGGAGGCTGAATATTGAACTTATAGACTGCAGTTTGCTGGGCAGAGGTCCAAGCACAGTTGTATAGGGGTTAAGCTGCCTGTGTACAGCAAAACAACTTTCTCCTGTGCCAGAATACATTTTTAAAAAATTGGACAGACTGTGTTTATCGCTAGAAAGAAGAACTGGCCACAGTGCACAGCCCTGACAGTGGCCTGCAGATGCCTGCATCTTCATGGACAAGGCTCCAGAGAGACAAGGACAATTTTGCCTTATATAGAAGGGTCAAAAGTAGACTTTAGTCACCTCCCTGAGATGTTTGTATAGCCCTGCCATATCTCATGTTTAGTAGCGGAGGATTTGGCTGCCTGAAGTGGCCATGATGCCAATATTATGTTTCATTGTATTGATATGTTATATTGACCTTTGATTCTCTTGCAGGTTTGAATGTATGTTGGCTGTCCGGAGCTGGGACTGCATGGGGTGAACCCCAAAAGTAAAAGGTGTCTGGCTGCCAAGAGGGCAGGTGCCCAACTAGGCAAAGAAGAATATCCATCAGGTTTTGGTCTCTATTGAGAGACAGTTGACAATTGGCAGCCTGTATTCCGTCTTGCAGGCCTGCGTGACCATGCCCATGTCAGGGGTAGTGCAAACCTCAACTGTAGAAAACTGGAAAAGGCCTGTTTGGAATAGAAGGTCTGAGGCATGCTTATGCATAGAAAGAAGGTTTAAAGGCTAATTTAAAAGTACAGGCCAATAAGCCAGAGAGAGTACATTCTGCCTCCCTAAACAGAGGGTAAATAGTTACGCCAAAGTACTTAGGGGGGACTGATAAAAGAAGTCCAACAGTTACTGTTTTGTTATAACTCTGAAGAATCCATGAACAAGAATTGGCAAGGAAAATCAGAAAATCTTAGAGCAGATCAGTATGTTTTTCTCCTTATATAATTCCTCTGAAATTTGACAATGCTAAATAAGTCATGGCAATACATTTCTTTGCATGAAATCAATATGACCGGTTTCCAATAGTGGTTTTATTAATGGAAAACTTTAACTGGAGTAAGAAACCTGTCTGAGCTCTGAGGACTTAAAGCCAATAAGGGTGGCACAGGAAAAGCCTGGTATCCTGCTTGGGAGCCCTGAAGATGGCTGGCGCCGGAGTGTCAGGCCCATGCCCTACCATCACTGGTGGTTGGTAAGAGTAGAAGGGGAGCAGTAAGGATGCCTCTGTGTCCCTGCGGAACCCCCACACACTCTGGGCCGCAATGAGTAGGAGGGCTACTGAGATGGGCTTAGAGCCTAGAGCAGCCGTGGGCAAACTACGGCCCGTGGGCCGGATCTGGCCCCTTTGAAATGAATAAAACTAAAAAAAAAAAGACCGTACCCTTTTATGTAATGACTAGAGGCCCAGTGCACGAAATTCGTGCACTGGGGATGGGTGGGGGACCCTTAGCCCAGCATGTGCCCTCTTGCAGTCCGGGACCCCTCCCTCGTTACTGCCCACCTGCTTGCTGCTTCCTACCACTCAGCTTGCTGCTCCTTAGTGCTGCCACGAAGGCCTTGGGTCTGCTGGGTGCCAGGCCTGCGGGTTTGTGTCTCTGATACCCCCAGCAGCCCCAGCACCTTGATGGCGGGGCTTGGGGCTGCAGGTCTTTGATCAGGGCCCCAGCAGCCCCAGCACCAAGGTGGTGGGCCTTGGGGCTGCTGGGTACAGGCCCCCAGCAGCCCCAGCAGCCCCAGCACCACCTAAATAACTTAAGGGAAACTTTATTTAGTCTTCTTTTAAAAGCAATCTAGTTTAAAAATGAGTTGCAGTTAAGACAGAACAAAGAACATGGTACCTAAGAGTGAGATAGACAGACAGAGGAGAGGCTGGACACTGGTCAGGGACTTACATGCCAACTGTTCTCCACCTGGGAAATGATGTAAAATCGGTTACTTTAGTTTTCTGCTTAATGGTCTTCTCCAGCACTGAGGTCAGAGGAGCCGCCTTCCAGCCCCCAGGCTGCTTCTCAGAGCCGGAAATTTCGCCATAGGCCTCTGCCTAGGACAGGACTTCTGCACCCCCAGGGTGCATAAACACACAGGGCTTCCATCAGGCTCCACTGATCCAGGGGCCGGGAGGCATCTCAGCTCTGCTGATCCTGGGGCCCTGAGGCCTCGCGGCTCCATTGATTCCAGGCCCGGGAGGCCTCCCGGCTCTGCTGATCCCCGGGCAGTGAGGCCTTTCTGCTCTGCGGCTTCAGGGCTGTTTGGCTTCGCTCTACTGCTTGGAGCCTGAGTATGCAAATTAACTGCCATCTTTTAGCTTCTATAATTGAAACATTGTATCTTTTGGAGCTTTTGCTTCAGAAGCTCAGAGCCCTGCAGCAGCAGGCAGGAACCTTGGTTTCCTCTATCGCTGGGTCAACAAAGCATCCTGTTCTCAGCTGCCTGGCTGCCAGCCGCCATCTTGGCTGGCAGTTAATTTGCATATCACCCTGATTAGCCAATGGGAAGGGTAGCAGAGTGACACCAATTTGCATGTTTCTCTTTTATTAGTGTAGACATTTACTTTGAATTTATATTAGTTCACACAAACACTCCATCCATGCTTTTGTTCCGGCCCTCCGGTCCAGTTTAAGAACCCATTGTGGCCCTCGAGTCAAAAAGTTTGCCCACCCTTGGCCTAGAGCGTGGGCTCAGGTGGAGTTGCTACAGGTGAGGGATTCACCTTACTCAGTGGATACTGCAGGCAGGCCTGATGGCAGCTGGATGGCTTGGCTTCCTGGCCCTATGTGGCACATTAAGATTCAATCATGAGATTCCAGCAAGGATAGTCAGTTACCATTGTTGTTGTGTTTATGCAACCATCAGAAGAAATTAGTCTTGATTTGGCTTTTTGATAGCCATAGAGGAATTTTAAGAAGAAAAACCTTATTTCAATAGAGGTGGTTAAAACTGAAATGGTTTCTTTCCCTTCCACTGGACCATTTGTTAAGCATATAGGGGTGGTGAAATAGAAATGCAGTCCGTCTCATGATTTAGCCAGAAGTTCCAAGACAAAGGGGGTAATGAAAGGGTGGGGATTACGCCCTCCATCTTGCCCTGAATCCTCCATTTTTGGGCAGAGCCATGTGCTCAGCAAGGAGCTTCTTCCCGGAAGAAGTCGAAGCCTCTGCTAGCCACACCTAGGATTTCTTTAACTAACCAATGATAATCAAGGGAAGTGCAAGGCCATAGATATGACCACATCCTGTGTAACAAGACACCGACTTGGGCCTGGCCAATCGGCAGGGCCCACAGTCCTCTCTCCTCCCTTTACTCCAACCCCCCTATGAAATCTCTCTACCCACAAAGCTCACCCTCTCCTACCCCAGCGGCTGCATCGGCGAGTGTGGGGGGGAGCTCAAGCTAGCTTGAATAAAGACTCTTTGCTTCTGCATTGGACTCGGTGCTCCCTGGTGGTCTTTTGGGGATCCTGAAATCTGGGCATAACATTTCTAGCTCTCTATTCCTCTCCTTCTCCCATCCTCTCTGTAAAAAATCAATAAAATATATATATATTTTAAAAAATTTAACTGAATAGAGTCAGCAATAAGAAAATTACACCCTCTCCCTTTCTGGTTCTTTAAAATCAACCTCTAGTTTGGTTATTTGATTGTTTAGATCAGTGGTTCCCAAACTTATTTGGCCTACCGCCCCCTTTCCAGAAAAAATATTACTCAGTGCCCCCTGGAAATTAATTTTTAAAAAAATTTTAATAGCAATTAAACAGAAAGATATATGCCCCCAAATGCACCTGTGGCCATCACCGCCCCCCCCCCCCGCCCCCCCGATCGCTGCAGCACCCACCAGGGGGCGGTAGCGCCCACTTTGGGAATCACTGGTTTAGACCAGTGGTCGGCAGACTCATTAGTCAACAGAGCTAAATATCAACAGTACAACGATTGAAATTTATTTTGAGAGCCAAATTTTCTAAACTTAAACTATATAGGTAGGTACATTGTTATTAACCTAATTAGGGTACTCCTAAGGTTAGGAAGAGCCACACTCAAGGGGCCAAAGAGCCACATGTGGCTCTCGAGCCGCAGTTTTCTGACCACGGGTTAGACCATCTTTTTGTCAGAAAAATCAATGTTTGGGTAGCAAATTAATTTTAAGTTTTAGCATCTGGGAGAAAGAATTTTGGTACATTTTTTGAGATCATTTGTTGCACTTTGGATCCACTAACCGGGGCTTGGAAGGGCCCTGACCCACTCTTAACCCAAGGGAGATGGTTTGCTTGTATTTTTCCAGAAGGTGAGAAAAATCCCACGTGGATTCCTGCCTGTAACATCAAACCCTGCACCATCAGCGATGAGCCATAGACCACCATCACCATCACCCCCGGTAGAAGAAATGGAGGACCTGACCATAGAGGACAACCAGCCCCAGCGGCAGAGACGACCAAGACATTGACAAACCCACAACATTACCTGGGGAGACATCAAGAATCTACAGGATCAAGCTGCACACATGGCACCAGAAGGCAATCCGTCAGCAGGGACGTTATTCCTGTTAATGTGTGCCATCATAACAGTGAACTCTCAGAAGTGAGCACAACATGTATGGGCAGCCATACCTCATCCAGGGGTGCTCATGCCTGTTAGCACAGACAGCCTACAATTCCCCGCTGTCCAAGTGTCTGACTGTTCTGTGGGCTTACCCTGTGACAGAGCGGAACCGGTCTCATCGCCATGGAACGGGACGGTATGGGCTGATACCAGTAGCCCTAACCTTCTTAAGTGGACTCTAGATAATGGGACTACCCCTGGACAAGGGTGGATATACTTAGCACCTCATGAAACCAGGGACTTTTACTGTAATAACCATTTCTGTAAAGAGGAGGTAATGTTGGGACTTAATGCAACCTTTCCCTTGGCCTTATAGACCTGGACCAGGGTCTCTACCAGCACCTCCACAGTACCCCTCTGCCCTTACCTTTTCCTCTCAGAGGAGTTGCCCCCCATACTCCTTTCTTCCACGAGCATTCCCTGGGTAGAATGCCTCCATGCCTCCCAACCGGACGCGCAGACGGGCGCCCTGGGAATTTGGGGGAGACAGTTAAGAAAGGGAATGACACCATTTGCGTTAAGAAACCCCATACAAGGATTACGCTCCCAATTTGGGTGGTGGGATTTATGCGGGCCCAATAGATGTATTGATCAAAGAGCCTTCACCAGCCTAAAAGGGGCCTGCCTGTATAACGGCACCTGGAAAAAGCCGACAAGTAGATGGGAGAACAACGTCGCAGTCAATCCCAATACCACTCATAGTTTTAGTTACTGGCCCTGTGAGACCCCCTTCTTCTTACAAAGCAATTATAGCGCTTTTCCTTGTACCCAGCAATCTTGTATACTATCTAATTGATGGAATTCAAACCATGCCTACGCTCTAGCCATGCGCACCCTCTCCCTACTTTGGGTTCCAGTAGAAGTCAGCGACTGGGACGGGCCGGCTGAACTAATAATCCATAAGGAATTCCAGAAAATAGAAAAAAGGGCTGTAGGACTAGTAATATTAATAATATCTTTCATAATAGCCACTATAGCAGGTATGGCCACAGGAATCACTTCCCTAGACCAGGAGGGATTAACAGCGCAGAGTCTAAACTCCTTATAAGAGGTCACGGCCCAAGCCTTTGCTACACAAGCAACAATAAACCAACAGGTATGGGGGGCGTTACTCAATTTACAACAACAAATAGATTTAATCCAGGAAGACCTCGATAATTTATGGCAAATATCACACACCCAATGTGATATAAGATACGCTGCCATCTGTGTAAGGCCCATTCCAGTGAGAAATGCCTCCTAGGAGTGCCAAAAATTAGCAAATCTCCTTAAGGTCCATTCAGCCAGGCATTCCAAAACAGCACCTAGGTGGTTATAAAAGCTATTAGTCGGAAGGGCTGTCCTGAGTTCCATTGTCTTCAGAGCTTAAACCACCCAAACATCAGGATATTATTTGAGGTGATTGCCACCCAGGACAAGTTTTACCTGGTGATGGAGCATGTGAGGGGAGGGGACATACAAGAGCACCTGGAGACCAAAGGCTGCAAGACTGAGCGAGAAGCGCGGGCCGAATTCCGGCAGCTGGTGTCCCCATTCAAGCAGCTGGTGTCCGTGCACCAGTACTGCCACCAGAGGGACATCGCCCACCGGGACCTGAAGCCCGCCAACATCCTGATAGACGCCAACATGACCATCAAACTGGCAGACTTTGGTTTCGGCAAGGAAGTGAAGGGCCAAAAACTGAGCACCTTCTGCAGCATCATCTACTACATGGCCCACGAGATCTTGAAGAGACAAGACTACGATGGCTGCAAAGTGGACGTCTGGAGCTTTGGTGCGACCTTGTACAAGATGGTGATGGGAAAGGTGCCATTCAGGGGGGCCAAATTTGTACGACAGAGGGAGAAGATCCTGGCGGGGAAGCTCCAACTGCCACGTGTCCTCAGCAGGCAAGGTAAAGATTTTTTAAAATAACTTACTGACTGTGGACCCCAACCAGAGGCCAATCATGGAAGAGGTCATGGAGGACCCCTGGCTCAACATGGGCCAGGAGGAGGAGCCGCTGCAGTGCTACAACGAGCCGCTCCAGGGGAACTTGGACGCCCACGTCACAGCAATGATGCTGCAGCTGGGCTTCAAGCAGGACCAGATCCAGCAGTCAGTGACTCAGAGGACATTGGACAGAGTGATGGGGACATAGCAAATCTTAAGAATGACACAGACCAAGATGCCCAGCCACACCATCCGGGTAAGGCCCTACCCTCCCTTGAGGCCAGGAGCATTTTCTCCAGCCAGGAGGTGGGTTGTGGACAGAGCTCAGGAGATCTATCTCAGTGCTGCGGCCCAAGCAACTCTGTGAACACATGCCAGTGAACATGCTTCCTTGGCAAACCAGGAAGTGGCAATGCCCCCTTGACAAATCTCCATGAGCCACCTACTCTTAGCCCTGACCCTCACGACCATTGGGTAACATAGCAAGCGTATCCCTATTGCATTGGCTGCTTATCCCTTTGTATATGGCTGTACTTCTTCAATAAACTTGGATCTGTGTCTCTGAACCAGGTTCCCAGAGTCGTGCATGCAGATGCCCCATCGTGTTGGGCTCCGTCATCCTCACCCACGGGGAACCCCCTGATTCAGTGGATCAGACATTTGAGAAAAAGACTGAACAGCCTTCCATTTCCCTAGACTGCCTGGGGTCGAGGTGACCACTCCTCCACCCGACCTGGTGGAAACCATATCCACCACTCCCCCAGCCGACCCCTCTTAGATCAGGACAGCTACCCCAGCCCAGTCCTGAAGCGCGGCCCTGGCGGCTTCTCCACCATGTGCGACAGTAGCCACAGCAGCAGCACTAACAGCAGCGGGGGAGATCCAAGGGGGTGCGCCCATGAACGTGGCCTCTACTCATGGCAGGCTGAGGAGGAGACCAAAGACCTAGATGCCCGGGTCGAAAGTGACCACTCCCCCACCCAGCCTGGAAGCCATAGCCGCCACTCCCCCAATCAACTCCACTGAGTTCAGGACAGGTAACTCTAGCCCAGTCCTGAAGCGCGGCCCTGGGGGCTCCTTCACATTGCACAACAGTAGCCCCAGGAGCACCATCATCAGGAGTGGAGCCCCAGGGGGAGCCGCCCATGAAAGCAGCCTCCACAATGGACAGGCTGAAGGGGGCAACCCAGTCTCTCCCTCTGGCCACCACCAGGGCCAGCCCGGGAGGCTGGGGGGAAGGGGGGAGGGTTAGAAGGGCCTTGAGATTCCTATGAAAATTTACATGTTGTGGGTCACCCACCAACAAGAAGGGTTTTAGCGCCCAAGTTCCGGCAGCTGGTGTCTGAGCTCCAGGACTGCCACCACAGGGGCATCGCCCACCGGGACCTGAAGCCAGCCAGCATCCTGTTAGATGCCAACAGGAGCATCAAACTTACCGACTTTGGTTTCGGCAAGGAAGCGAAGGGCCACAAACTGAGCACCTTCTGCTGCACCATCTACTACATGGCCCTTAAGATCTTGAAGAAACAAGACTAGGAAGGCTGCAAAGCGGACATCTGGAGCTTGGGGGCAACATTGTACAAGATGGTGACGGGAAAGGTGCCCTTCCGGGGGCCAACTTTGTAGGACAGAAGGAGAAGATCCTGTCGGGGAACTTCGAAGTGCCACACTTCCTGAGCAGGCAAGGCAAAAGTTTTTTAAAATAAATTACTAACTGTGGACCCAAACCAGAGGCTGATCATGGAAGAGGTCATGGAGGACCCCTGGCTCAACATGGGCCAGGAGGAGGAGCGCTGCGGCCCTACAGCGAGCCGCCCCAGGGGAACTTGGACACCTACGTCACAGCAATGATGCTGGAGCTGGGCTTCAAGCAGAACCAGATCCAGCAGTCAGTGACTCAGAGGACATTGGACAGAGTGATGGGGACATAGCAAATCTTAAGAATGACACAGACCAAGATGCCCGGCCACACCATCCGGGTAAGGCCCTACCCTTCTCTTGAGGCCAGAAGCATTTTCTCCAGCCAGGAGGTGGGTCAGGAAGTTACTGAGAAGACTAAACAGCCTTCCATTTCCCTAGACTGCCCGGGGTCGAAGGAGACCACTCCCCCAGTCGACCCCCCTGAGTTCAGGACAGCTACCCGCAGCCCTGTCTTGAAGCACAGCCCTGGGGGCTCCTTCACATTGCACAATATCAGCCCCAGGAGCACCATAATCAGGGGTGGAGCCCCAGCGAGAGCCGCCCATGAAAGCGGCCTCCACACTGGGCAAGCTGATTGGGGCAACCTAGTCTCTCCCTCTGGCCACAGCCAGGGCCGGCCCGGGTGGGGTAGAAGGGCCCTGAGATACCTATTCAAATTTACATGCTATGGGTCACCCACCAACAAGAAGGGTTTTAGCGCCGAGTTCCGGCAGCTGTTGTCAGCGCTCCAGGACTGCCACCAAAGGGGCATCGCCCACCGGGACCTGAAGCCCGCCAACATCCTGTTAGATGCCTACAGAAGCATCAACCTTGCTGACTTTGGTTTTGGCAAGGAAGCGAACAGCCAAAAACTGAGCACCTTCGGAAGAACCATCTACTACATGGCCCCCAAGATCTTGAAGAAACAAGACTATGACGGCAGCAAAGCAGACGTATGGAGATTCGGGGCGACCTTGTACAAGATGGTGACGGGAAAGGTGCTGTTCTGGGGGGACAACTTTGTAGGACAGAGGGAGAAGATCCTGGCGGGGAAGCTCCAAGTGCAGCATGTCCTGAGCAGACAAGGCAAAAGTTTTTTAAATAAATTACTGACTGTGGACCCAAACCAGAGGCTGATCATGGAAGAGGTCATGGAGGACCCCTGGCTCAACATGGGCCAGAATGAGGAGGAGCCGCAGCGGCCCTACAGGGAGCAGCACCAGGGGGACTTGGACGCCCACGTCACAGCAATGATGCTGGAGCTGGGCTTCAAGCAGGACGAGATCCAGCAGTCAGTGACACAGAGGACATTCGACAGAGTGATGGGGACATAGCAGAACTTAAGAATGACGCAGACCAAGATGCCCGGACGCACCATCCGGATTAGGCCCTACGCTCCCTTGAGGCCAGGAGCATTATCTCCAGCCAGGAGGTGGGTCAGGAAGCTACTGAGAAGACTGAACAGCCTTCCATTTCCCTAGACTGCCTGTGGTCGAAGGTGACCACTCCCCGACCCACCCTGGTGGAAACCATATCCACCACCCCCCAGTCGACCCCCCTGAGTTCAGGACAGCTAACCCATGCCCAGTCCTGAAGCACAGCCCTGGGGGTTCCCCCACCATGCGCAACAGAAGCCACAGGAGCACCATCAGCAGGGGTAGACCCGAGGGGGAGCCGCCCATGAACTCGGCCTCCACACTGGGCAGGATGAAGAGACCGAAGACTTATATTGCCCGGGGTCGAACACGACCACTCCCTCACCAAGCCTGGTGGAAACCATATTCACCACCCCCCCAGTGACCCCCCTGAGTTCAGGACAGCTACCCCAAGCCCAGTCCTGAAGCGCGGCCCTGGGGGCTCCTTCACATTGCACATTAGCCCCAGGAGCACCATCATCAGGGGTGGACCCCAGGGGGAGTAGCCCATGAAAGCTGCCTCCACACAGGGAAGGCTGAGGAGGAGACAGAAGACATATTCTGGCCAGGGTCGAACTTAACCACTTCCCCACCCAGCCTGGTGAAAGCCATATCCACCACTCAACCAGTCGAAACCCCTGAGTTCAGGACAGCTACCCCAAGCCCAGTCCTGAAGCGCGGCCCTGGGGGCTCCTTCACATCGCACAACATTAGCCCAAGGAGCACCATCATCAGGGGTGGAACCCCAGGGGGAGCCGCCCATGAAAGCGGTCTCCACACTGGGCAGGCTGATGGGGGCAACCCAGTCTCTCCCTCTGGCCACAGCCAGGGCCAGCCCGGGTGGGTTAGAAGGGCCCTGAGATACCGATTCAAATTTACATGCTATGGGTCACCCACCAACAAGAAGGGTTTTAGCACCAATTTCTGTCAGCTGGTTCCGCACTCCAGGACTGCCACCAAAGGGGCATCGCCCACCAGGACCTGATGCCCACCAACATCATGTTAGATGCCAACAGGAGTATCATCGTTGCGGACTTTGGTTTTGGCAAGCAAGCGAAAGGCCACAAACTGAGCACCTTCTGAGGCACCATCTACTACATTCCCCCTGAGATCTTGAAGAAACAAGACTACGATGGCTGCAAAGTGAACGTATGGAGATTCGGGGCCACCTTGTACAAGATGGTGACAGGAAAGGTGCCTTTCCGGGGGCCAACTTTGTAGGGCAGAGGGAGTAGATCCTGGCGGGGAAGCTCCAAGTGCATGTCCAGAGCAGGCAAGGCAATAGTTTTTTAAATAAATTACTGACTATGGACCCCAACCAGAGGCTGATCATGGAAGAGGTCATGGAGGACCCCTGGCTCAACATGGGCCAGGAGGAGGAGCCGCTGTGGCCCCACAGAGAGACGCCCCAGGAGGACTTAGACCCCCATGTCACAGCAATGATGCTGGATCTGGGCTTCAAGCAGGACAAGATCCAGCTGTCGGTGACACAAAGGACATTCGACAGAGTGATGGGGACATACCAGATCCTAAGAATGACGCAGACCAACATGCCCGGCCGCACCATCCCGGTAAGGCCCTACCCCTCCCTTGAGGCCAGGAGCATTTTCTCCAGCCAGGAGGTGGGTTGTGGACAGAGCTCGGGAGATCTATCTCAGTGCTGTGGCCAAAGCAACGCTGTGAGCACACACCAGTGAACAGGCCTCCTTGGCACAACAGGAAGTGGCAACGCCCTCCTGACAAATCTCCATGAGCCACCTACTCTTAGCCCCGACCCTCACGACCATTGGATAACATAGCAAGCGTGTCCCTATTGCATTGGCTGCTTATCCCTTTGTATATGGCTGTACTTCTTCAATAAACTTGGATCTGTGTCTCTGAACCTGGTCCCCGGAGTCGTGCATGCAGATGCCCCAGCGTGTTGGGCTCTGTCATCCTCACCCACGGGGCACCCCCCGTTTCAGTGGATCAGACATTTGAGAAAAAGACTGAACAGCCTTCCATTTCCCTAGACTGCCTGGGTCGAAGGTGACCACTCCTCCACCTGACCTGGTAGAAACCATATCCACCACTCCCCCAGCCGACCCCTCTTAGATCAGGACAGCTACCCCAGCCCAGTCCTGAAGCACTGCCCTGGCAGCTTCTCCACCATGTGCGACAGTAGCCACAGCAGCAGCACTATCAGCAACGGGGGCGCACCAGTGGGAGGTGCCCATGAACTCGACCTCCACTCATGGCAGGCTGAGGAGGAGACCAAAGACCTAGACTGCCTGGTCGAATGCAACCACTCCCCCACCCAGCCTGGAAGCCATAGCCGCCACTCCCCCAATCAACTCCCCTGAGTTCAGGACAGCTACCCCCAGCCCAGTCCTGAAGCAAGCCCCTGGGGTTTCCTGAACCATGCCCAACTGAAGCCGCAGGAGCACCATCAGCAGGGGAAGAGCCCGAGGGGGAGCCGCCCAAACGCGGCCTCCACACTGGGCAGAATGAGGAGACCAAAGACCTATATTGTCCGGGGTCGAACATGACCACTCCCTCACCCAACCTGGTGGAAACCATATCCACTACTCCCCCAGTCGACCCCCCTGAGTTCAGGACAGCTACCCCCAGCCCAGTCCTGAAGCGTGTCCCTGGGGGCTCCTTCACATTGCACAACATTAGCCCCAGGAGCACCATCATCAGGGGTGGAGCCCCAGGGGGAGCCGCCCATGAAAGCAGCCTCCACACTGGGCAGGATGATGGGGGCAATCCAGTCTGTCCCTCTGGCCACAGCCAGGGCCAGCCCGGGTGGGTTAGAAGGGCCCTAAGATACTGATTCAAATTTACATGCTATGGGTCCCCCACCAACAAGAAGGGTTTTAGCGCCGAGTTCCGGCAGCTGGTGTCCGTGCTTCAGGACTCCCACCACAGGGGCATTGCCCACCAGGACCTAAAGCCCTCCAGCATCCTGTTAGATGCCTACAGGAGCATCAAACTTGCCAACTTTGGTTTCGGCAAGGAAGCGAAAGGCCAAAAACTGAGAAACTTCTGAGGCACCATCTACTACAAGGCCCTTGAGATCTTGAAGAAACAAGACTATGACGGCTGCAAAGTGGACGGCAGGAGATTGGGGATGACCTTGTACAAGATGGTGACGGGTAAGGTGCCCTTCTGGGAGCACAACTTTGTAGGACAGAGGGAGAAGATCCTGGCTGGAAGCTGGAAGTGCCGCATTTCCTGAGCAGGCAAGGCAAAAGTTTTTTAAATAAATTAATGACTGTGGACCCCTACCAGAGGCCGACCATGGAAGAGATCATGGAGGACCCCTGGCTCAACATGGGCCAGGAGGAGGAGCCGCTGCGGCCCTACAGCGAGCAGCACCAGGGGAACTTGGACGCCCATGTCACAGCAATGATGCTGGAGCTGGGCTTCAAGCAGGACGAGATCCAGCAGTCAGTGACACAGATGACATTCGACAGAGTGATGGGGACATAGCAGAACTTAAGAATGAGGTAGACCAAGATGCCCGGCCACACCTGTCAGATAAGGCCTTACCCCTCCCTTGAGGCCAGGAGCATTTTCTCCAGCCAGGAGGTGGGTCAGGAAGTTACTGAACAGACTGAACAGCCTTCCATTTCCCTAGACTGCCCTGGGTCGTTGGAGACCACTCCCCCACCCAACCTTGTGGAAACCATATCCACCACCCCCAGTCGACCCCCCTGAGTTCAGGACAGCTACCCCCAGCCCAGTCCTGAAGCTCAGCCCTGAGGGCTCCCCCACCATGCGCAACAGAAGCCGCAGGAGCACCATCAGCAAGGGTAGAGGCCAAGGGGAGCCGCCCATGCACGGGGCCTCCACACTGGGCAGGCTGAGGAGGAGACTGAAAACCTAGACTGCTCAGAATTGAACGCGACCACTCCCCCACCCAGACTGGTGGAAACCATATCCACCAGTGCCCCAGTTGACCCTCCTGAGTTCAGGACAGATCCCCCAGCACTGTCCTGAAGCATGGCCCTGGGGGCTCCTTCACATTTCACAACATTAGCCCAGGAGCACCATCATCAGGGGTGAAGCACCAGGGGTAGCTGCCCATGAAAGCAGCCTCCACACTGGGGAGGCTGATGGGAGCAACCCAGTCTCTCCCTCTGGCCACATCCAGGGATGGCCCGGGTGAGTTAGAAGGGCCCTGAGATACCGATTCAAATTTACATTCTATGGGTCACCCACCAACAAAAAGGGTTTTAGCGCCAAGTTCCGGCAGCTGGTGTCCGAGCTCCAGGACTGCCACCACAGGGGTATCGCCAACCGGGTCCTGAAGCCCTCCAGCATCCTGTTAGATGCCTACAGGAGCATCAAACTTGTCGACTTTGGTTTCAGCAAGAAAGCGAAAGGCCAAAAAGTGAGCACCTTCTGCAACACCATGTACTACATTGACCCTGAGATCTTGAAGAAACAAGACTACGACGGCTGTAAAGCAGACATCTGGAGCTTGGGCGCGACATTGTACAAGATGGTGACCGGAAAGGTGCCGTCCGGGGGCCGACTTTGTAGGACAGAGGGAGAAGATCCTGGCGGGGAACTTTGAAGTGCCACACTTCCTGAGCAGGCAAGGCAAAAGTTTTTTAAATAAATTACTGACTGTGGACCCCAACCAGAGGCTGATCATGGAAGAGGTCATGGAGGACACCTGGCTCAACGTGGGCCAGGAGGAGGAGCGCTGGGGCCCTACAGGGAGCAGCACCAGGGGAACTTGGACGCCCACGTCACAGCAATGATGCTGGAGCTGGGCTTCAAGCAGGACGAGATCCAGCAGTCAGTGACACAGAGGACATTCGACAGAGTGATGGGGACATACCAGATCTTAAGGATGACACAGACCAAGATACCCGGCCACACCATCTGGATAAGGCCCTACCCTCCCTTGAGGCCAGGAGCATTTTCTCCAGCCAGGAGGTGGGTCAGGAAATTACTGAGAAGACTGAACAGCCTTCCATTTCCCTAGACTGCCCGGGGTCGAAGGAGACAACTCCCCCACCCAACCTGGTGGAAACCATATCCACCACTCCCCAGTCGCCCCCTCTGAGTTCAGGACAGCTACCCCCAGCCCAGTCCTGAAGCGTGGCCCTGGGGGCTCCTTCACATTTCATAACATTAGCCCCAGGAGCACCATCATCAGAGGTGGAGCCCCAGGGGGAGCCGCCCATGAAATCGGCCTCCACACTGGGAAAGCTGATGGGAGCAACCTTTCTCTCTCTGGCCACAGCCAGGGCCGGCCCGGGTTGGGTAGAAGGGCCCTGAGATACCGATTCAAATTTACATGCTATGTGTCACCCACCAACAAGAAGGGTTTTAGCGCCGAGTTCCGGCAGCTGGTGTCCGTGCTCCAGGACTCCCACCACAGGGGCATCGCCCACCGGGACTTGAAGCCCGCCAACATCCTTTTACATGCCTACAGGAACATCAACCTTGCCGACTTTGGTTTTGCCCACTGTTAACTGGAAGGTGCAAGTGCGGAGCTCCAGGAAGGCCGGGCACCTGGTACGGGAGCTGAGCCCAAGGTTGGACGCAACCAGCTGAGGGGACAGCAGCCCAAGAAATAAACCCTGCGTGTGCCAGGTGAGAGTACATGGTGCAGCCGAGGATGGAGGTGTGCAAACGGCTGAAAGCTTGTGTCCAAGATGATCATGACCTTGGCTCACTATCACCGCCAACTCCTGCCACAACGTTCGCTGAAGAACGCTGCCCAGCAGGCCGAGGCAGGGAACATCGCTGCAGCCCGGGTGGCTGCGCTCCAGGCCTCCCCCGACAAAGTCCGGTAGCCCGCGACCCAGCGGCCCCCAGACACTGTCCAAGGGAAGGCAACCCAGTGGTCCCCCAGCGCTGTCCAAGAGAAGGGCACCCAGTGGTCTCCCGACGCTGTCCAAGAGAAGGCGATCCAGTGGTCCCCATATGCTGTCCCGGAGAAGGCAACCCAGCTGTTCCCCAACACAGTCTAGGAGGCAGCGACCCAGAGCTTCCCCAAGGCTACCCACAGCCAGATTCCCAGGTTATGAAGGCATTTCGGGGCCTCGGAGCGCGAACCAGGCAAGATTCAAATGAAAACCCCTCTCTGGAGCCCTATTCTAGGTCCTGCTTCTGCAGCAGAAGCTGGGGAAAGTAAAGGGTGGTGTGGGTGGTTAAAAAAAAAAAAAAGGAGGGTATCCAGGTGGGGTCTTGGGAAGCATCTTTTCCAGACTGCCTCCTGAGCTTGGAAGACTGCTTGGCGTCCCCTGGCGGTCAAGAGGAGAGGCTGCCCACTATGAGAGTCCACTCCTCAGCCCCCACTGAAACTTCAGAGACTGGACTCTTTCCTGGGTACCTTTCCTCCCCTCCTCCTTGGCTCCCACTTTTGTGGGGCTTCTTATTAATGTATTTGGTTCTCCCAAATTTTCTAATAAACGTGATGATCCAGAAAAAAAAATCATCAATCTTCTTTTTCAGAAACTGTTTCTCTACCTTAGTGGATGTTAAACATTTGTGGTGTGGGACTTTCTGGAGTCCTGGGTGGGCTTCTACTAGAAAAGGAGTTGGGAGAGAGGAGGGAAAAAAGAAGGAGAAGAAACAGGGGGAAAGGAAAGGGGAAAAGGAAGGGGTAGGAGAGAGAAATACCAGTGTTACCCAAATCCTGGTTTACTACTTAGAAGAAAGCTGAAATTTGGGTAACACCTTTCCTCAACTGTAATAGAGTGCTAATAGGGTGTGAAAGAGAAAGAGTGAGGTGCAAAGGGAACAGTGATAATGGAGGTGAGAGGAGTGGGAAGGGGTGAACTCTCAACCCATTGCTTCACAATGGTGGTGACACTGATAAAAACCTGTTTATGAGCCCTGCTGTGTCATCTGCTCCCAACTCCTTTGGGAAGTACTTCAAATTTCGATTTAATAACACTTAAAAAACACCTCCTCTAAATCAGACAGACCAAAGAATCCAGTCTTTTTATTCCCCATGACAAGATGAAGAAGGCTAAGCATAATTAGAGACAGGGTGAACATTCATCCTAGGTTTTCTCCAGACATTTCTGACTTGAGATATCAATATTGTCCTATTGATCCCATAAGCACATATAAGCCTTTTCAGTTCATGTGCCGAGACTGTTGGTTAGAAAATAAACTGATGATAGGGATGCTCAGGGATATGAATGATTCCAAAACACTTTTAAGTTCATTGGTCCTTTGCTCCAGATCCTGTCAATCTTCTTCCTGGAACTTTCCAGGGACTTGCATTGGGTCCAGAAGAAAATCTAAAATCCTTGCCATACTCCTCAAGCCCCTATAGAATCCGATCCTTACCTCTGAAGTATGGTACCTATTTGCTTTGTTTAACAATGGACAGGTTACTTTGATTTTCTAAATTGTATAAGTCATCCCATTCGATTGAATGCCTTATTGATTGAATGACTATCCCATTTATTGTGATCTTACTGGTTATCGAAGCACATTCTTCTGTACCTAGGAAACAGGATGGCACAATTACCCTAAATTGTTTTAGTGGCCACAGGTGGTGAGTTCCAGTTGACTCAGTGGTCCTAAGACCAGGACAGTGCAATTACTCTAAATTGCCTCGATGGCTCTAGATAATGTGTTTCTATCAACTCAGTGATCCGGAGACCCAGAACTGTAATTTAGATAACATGCCTAAGTTTAACCCAGGTTACCCAAAGGCTCTAGATAATGCATTTCTGTCAATTCAGTGACCCCAAGACCCGAAACTGTAATTAACATGCTTAATTCTGCTTCTGTAATCTGCTTTTTTGCGAGCCAGGTGCCTCATTCCAAACCCTGAGATGTAATCAATACCTGTGTGATTTTTTGCCTATATAATCCTGGAACTGTGACCAAATGGCGACTGTGAGATTTGGGAATGGCCCCTCATAGTCCCAGATTGCAATAAATGTGACTCTTTAATTCGACTTCTTGAGGCATCCTTCTGTGATTCGCAGGGTACATTACAACACCTCCTCTCCCCTTTATTCACTACCTTCCAGTCCTATTGGCCCGCTTTCTTTTCTGTGAACATGCTGAGTTCATTCCTGCCTCAGAGCCTTTGCCTTTGTTCTTACCCCTGTGGAGAATGTGCTTTTACATCAGGTTTTCATGAGCTGCTTTTTCTGGTTCACATCTTGATTAAAACTCCCATCTTCTCGGCATGTCACCCCTAACAATCCTGCGTAAACTAGCACTACCCCCGACCGCAATACCTTCTTGGGCATGGCCCTTTTAAATCACCTTCATGGCATTGACTATCCTATATAATAAAAGCCTAATATTCGAAGTGGCCGGTCATCCGGTAATGTGTTCAACCAATTAAAATGTAATGTGTTAGCCGAAACCGGTTTGGCTCAGTGGATAGAGCACTGGCCTGCGGACTAAAAGGTCCCAGATTCGATTCCAATCAAGGGTATGTACCCGGGTTTCGGGCACATCCCCAGTGGGAGATGTGCAGGAGGCAGCTGATCAATGTTTCTCTCTCATCGATGTTTCTAACTATCTCTCTCCCTTCCTCTTTGTAAAAAATCAATAAAATATATACTTTTTTTAAAAAGTAATATGTTAATGATATGCTAAGGCCACTCAACCACTCACTATGACACGCACTGACCACCAGTGGGAGACAGTTGACCTGTCAACAGGTCTCTATGGCAAGCACTGACCATCAGGGGGCAGAAGCACGGACCAGTAGGTCAGCTTGCTGCTGGGGTCTGGCCAATTGGGACTGAGCAAGACAGGCCAGACATGCCCTGGACCCCTCCTGCAGTCCCTCTCCAGCTGGTCAACCTCTCATGTCTCTCTCCAGCCCCAATCATGCCCCGATGGCATCCCTTGGCCTAGCCTGTGCCCTCTTGCAATGCAGAACCCCTCAGGGGTCGTTGAAGGGCTGGTTTTGGCCAGATCCCACAGGCATAAAAGGCTAATATGCAAATAGACTGAGCAGTGGGACAACTGGTCATTATAATGTTCACTGACTACCAGGGGGCAGACCCTCAACCCAGGAGCTGCACCTGGTGGTCAGTTTGCTCCCACAGGGGGAGCGTCTCTCAGCCAAAAGCCGGACTCACAGCTGGAGAGCGCAGCGGCAGTGGCTGGAGCCTCTCCCGCCTCCATGGCAGCACTAAGGATTGCCAGCTTAGGCACCCTCCCCAAAGGCCCCTCCCCAGGCAGTGAGCCACCCCCCAAGGGCTCCCGGACTGCAAGAGGGTGCAGGCCGGGCTGAGAGCCCCCCCCCCCCACAGCAATAGTGCACGAATTTTGTGCACCAGACCTTTAGCGATCTATAAGCATCTTATTTACGTATTTGATGGCCTTTTTTCCCTCTTAGAGTATAAGCTACAGGAGGCTGAGTCTGTCTCTGCCTCACTCCTACAAAAGCATCTAGCACAAATAGATTCCCAACAAACAGTAGGTATCCAATAAATATTTACATAATCAATGACTAAATAAAGGTATGTCTCATCTCCTTTGTAGTTAAACACAGTGTATGGCACACCACATGCCTTAGAAATGGGGAGGAGTACCAGTCACTGAACCCGGGAAGATCACTAGCAAGCCTTTTTTTTTCATCAGAAAATGAAGGTTCCTCTTACATATCACTAGATTAGAAATGCACTTCAGTAAAAAAGAAGCCCTGATTCACTTAGGCTTCACATGGTGCTGATTTTTTTCCTAAAAAGGTAAGTTTTTCCTTAAGTACAAGAAGGACCCTTTGGGGACTCCCAGGAGCAGAGATCTCTAGCAGTGATATCCTTGGATGTAAGGGGGTTAATATTAATACAACTAGAGACCCGGTAAGTGAAATTCATGCCCTGGAGTCGGGGGAGAGAGAGGGTGTCCGTCCGTCCAGCTTGCACCTCTCCAATCTGGGACCAGGATTGGGCCTAAACTGGCAGTTGGACATCCCTCTCACAATCGGGGACTGCTGGCTTCTAACTGCTTGCCTGCCTGCCAGCCTGATTGCCCCCAACTGTCCTCCCCTGCCAGCCTGTTTGCTCCCAAATGCCCTCCCCTGCTTGCCTGTTCACCCCCAACTGCCCTCCCCTGCCAGCCTGATTCCCCCCAACTGTCCTCCCTGCCAGCCATCTTGTGGTGGCCATCTTGTGATGATGTAAGTGTGCAAGAGCCCGAGGGACATCTAGGCTTATATTAGTATAGATTCTTCCAGTTTTTTCTGTATCTTTTGGTATCAGTAATCTAAGAGGTCATCAGTACTAATCTCCAGTTAAAAGTACCCACAGAAATTACATGGAATCTTCCAGATAAACACTCCAGCTTTCCTAAGATGTGCAAATGAGGTCTGTTAGCATAACCTCCCAATTAGAACTTGCTCATTCCTACTGATCTTAATAGTAACCTACATCAGTGTTTTGAAAAATTCCATTATGGCTCTCTCTCTATAAAACCAGTTTTATAAAATTCAGTTTGTGTGCCTGAATTATCTTCCAACGTATATGTCTGTACTTGTATGTCCACACATTCGTTTTGTTTTATATCCTGACACCAAACAAGCAATATTACAAAAAAAATCATCTTCAAACCCTTTATTGTCATAAAAAAGTGAAAAAATGTTAAAATAAAATTAGGGTTTTTACAAGATAACAATGATTGAATTTACAAAAATTGTAATTATGGCCCTCCCCAAAAAGACTTGGAGAAGCTTGTATTGAAAGAACAGCTTCTTCATGGAGTGTTTTTCCTAAAATCTAATTGATGCACTGGTCACAAGATGTGAAAACACAATCCCATGAGGAGGTGCTGTGTCATTCTCTAGAACTATTTAAATGCTGCACATGTTTGGCCAGTGACATGTCTAGTATATTTACAATAAACATAAATCAACACCAAAGTCATTAGTCTATTTTTATAGAACTAGCTCCATTTTCCTCTATGTAGGCGAGGACCTGAGTCCTGCAGGAATAAGGAATGATTTTAGCTAAGGCATCTTGTAAAATTTCCTGCATATTCTTTGATATTAATAGGCCTCATTTTCTAAATATTCCGTTAGAAACTGTGGTTCCTACGCCTGCTACTCTAGGCATCCCTTATTCCTTCCTATTTTTCCCACCGATGGAAAGCTGAGCAGCGCAGTGGAAAACTGTCTGGGAGTCACAGAATTGACAGGAAAACTCCGCTGTGTGCTCTGTGCTGGGGTAACATTACAGTGAAAGGGTTTCACTTTTCCTGATTTTTGCCCAGTTTTAATCCAGTTATTTTTCATTTGGTAGATATATGTTCCAGGATGGAACATAATACAGTTAGGACAGCATCCTGTGGGACAATGTGACTAGACATAGCCATGAAAAGGAAGTGGGGTTAAGACCACTGTCCCCAGATTGCTGAAGGAAGTGAGATAGGTCGGTGCAGACAGAAGCTGTCAGCTTAATCTTAAAGAATAACCTACAATTTTCCTATCAGTCCACCCTTTCTTTTGAAGGTGATGCTTCTACAAATGACCTCCCCAATCTGCATGGTTCCGTCATAGAAACCCCTCCTTCTCAAAGGAAAGAGAAACTGACTATGCATTTCTCTGAGAATGAAGTGGCATCTTCAGAAAATACATTGAAGGTCATCTTTGTGCCCTCCAGAAAGGCTGATAGTGAGAACAATGTGGAAATTTGAAAGAACCTTTTCAAGAACCAGAAGAGGAGTAAAACAATGAAATCAGTTCTGTACCTGTGGTTTTTTTTAAGTGAAATAGTCACTAAAAAATAAATAAATACAGCTTTCACATGGGAATTTTTAAGGTGTCACAAGACCTTAACTCCTTTGCAACTAAAATACTACCAAATAAATATCTCCTGAAACAGAACATGGTTCTTTGGGCAAAGACAGAGAACAAGCACTGAAGAAAATAAGCTACCTGTGGATCTAGTTTACTGGGGTAGCTTTTAGTTGCCTTCTTGAATACTCTTGAAGAGGTCTTTTCAGCTGGAGTTAATGTATTACACTGGTTCACAGAACGAGTATAGATTGCGGAGAGTTAGGTAAAAGTAATTTGTCACCAGTAACTCAATGTTGATCTCCCCTATCAGAACCAGTGTATGATTTTATAAGTATGCAGTCACAGATCTTGAAACCTGGGTTTTCATCCTGATTATGCTGTTAAATAGCATTTTACTATTTAAACTAAATACTTTACTGTCTACCTTTGACTGGATCTTAGTTTTCTCACCTGCATATTAAGCAGTTGGCAGGACAGTAGCTGCAACTTTTCTTGTTAAGGGCATCTATGAAAACCAGGGGCATGGGTAGGGTTGACTCCATGCTCTCAGTAATTTGTTAGGATTATCTTATCCAGAGATGATAACTACACAGCATTGTAGTCAACATCCTCTTTCTGGTCCTTTAGAGCAGCAGTTCTCAACCTGTGGGTCGCAACCCCTTTTGGGGGTCGAACGACCATTTCACAGGGGTCGCCTAAGACCATCAGAAAACACATATATAATTACATATTGTTTTTGTGATTAATCACTATCCTTTAATTATGTTCAATTTGTAACAATGAAATTGGGGGTCACCACAACATGAGGAACTCTATTAAAGGGTCACGGAATTAGGAGGTTGAGAACCACTGCCTTAGACATTACAAACAGACCCCAAACAGACCCCAATACTTAGCCCCATTGAGGCAATCAGAACTCAGGGAGGGTCAGAATCTTTGTAAAAATTTAGTTTCTCATAGTGACTCAGACAATCAAGACCAAATAGAGTTGGTGCTCAAGTTGAAAACAACTTGCTACCTTATCATTAGGAGAAGGACTATATCAAAGTCAACACTTCCTAGTATAGCTAAGAAGAGCATTTGCATCCTGTCAGCCAATTTCTCCCATCCCTAAAGCGTTCTAACGTGCCATCAGTTCTGCCAACATGAAGTAATTTCTGGTATCCTGGGCATAACCAAAATGGATCAATTCGCTTTTCAGTCAAAGAGGCCTGAATATGTAGCACTCATTTCCCTTCTAGATAAAGCCCACTTGTATCCTGAGAAGAGAGCCTTCTGCAAAAGAAACAAACTCAGACATTCAACAAATAGAGAAATCAGGGACTTCTTGATCTTTGAAGCTGCCACCCACTCACTTTCGTATGATCCACATAAACAGGAGCTTAGATCAAGAAATCTGTATCTGTTTGAGTTCTATGAAAAGTCCTAACAATGTTATTAGATACATGTGATGAATTTTAATCTGGTGACAGCTTGTGACCCAAAAATTGCTGTTCAACAGTTAAAATGCGTTCAAAATGAATCTTTTAAGCCAACTACAATATTAAGCTCTGCAATCTGCTGTGAAAAACACCTATTGAAAGAACTATATTAAACATGAATAGAATTAATTTCTATATAGCATCTTGCAACTGAAATATAAAAATAGCTCTTTAATTCATTGCTTTTATTAAATTCAAATTGGCTGAATAATCTCTTTTTTTTTGCAAATTAAGAAGTCAAAGTATAGATGGATTGGTTTGTCATCAGTAATACATCCCCTTTAGCTGAGCTCCAGGTGGTACAGAATCTAGTAGTATAGACTTCCAGATTACTCTTTTGATGAATAAAAGTCCTCTATTTACCTCATCCAGAATGTTCATCTCTAATAAATGGAGGAATGTTTCCCACCTGCTTACTTTTAAGTTTACTTTTAACTTTTATTGTATAAATGACTCAAAATATATTAAAGGTGATCTTTAGAATTGTTTATACATTAGTTTTAAAAATAACCACACTAATATTTTTGATAGTTCAGCTAAATCATTTCTAAACTTGGTAAAAAAATGAGGTGCTTTTTTATGGTAGAGAATGTTTGTATTAGTGCTATCACTAAACATGAATACAATAGTAACAGCCCAATGTGTATATTTTCATCTCATATTTTAACATTAAAGAATTGTATGTGGTAATAAAAAGATTCATTACAGTTGTTTGCAAATAATTTAATGACCAAGTCATAGCTATTTCTAGTTTTCAAAAGGTACCAAAGAACGATGTAAGTTTCCACAACATCACATCATAATGATAACAATTAACATGTGTACTTAATTATAGACTCAATGTTCCTATATATTCCTTGATCAAGAGATTCACAGTACATTAAAATAGCAGTAGCTAGAAATAGGAAAGTACCATATTTCACCCTCAATATTGCAAACATAAAAAAGACTCACCCACTCTTTTTAAAAGATACCACAAGAACTATCATTTCACAACCATTATCCATTACCCCTGGAACGTAGTGCACGCTGAATAAATGTCAGTTGAAGTAATGAATGAATATGCGTGATTGGATGACAAGCAAACTCAGGGACAACACCTAGTCTTTGGCTGCTACAGGACGACTGCAGGGACCGCTGCCCCCGCAGTAGGGCTCCTAAAACCTCTCTGCCTTATAGTCTGAGCATGATGCTGAAAGAGACGACAGGGTCCTGTTTCAAACGTTTCCTTCCTCTTATTGGTTTAGAAAATACGAGTGACAAGGGTCGGGGCCAAAGGAGCCTGGGGCAGCATCCTTCCCATGAACCATGTATTTTCATCTTTGGGGCTACACTGTGGTCCCTCAGGTTACAGCCAATGCATCCCTCTGAGCTCTCAGCTAAACCAAGAGACCTTAGGGATGTAACCGCTGCAGTAGAAAAGGTGACTCCTGCAGGATGCCTTGTCTGTCTCCTGAAAAAATTGGCAGGCTAGTGCATAGCCTAGAAATAGGACAAGGAAGTCTAGATGGAGGGGAGGGAAGCAAACTGTATTCAGAGGGTACATGTTCCCTATTACTCGTACGAGGTAACGAAAAATCAAGGGCTGATTTTACCGTAAGTTTTCAGCCCCCGTCTTCCAACAGGTGCATGCCTCCCTCCCTCACCCCTTCCCCGCCAGCACGGTCCCGCCTGGCCTTCCTAAGGCTTCCTTTCCAGGCAGGCTGCTCCTAGAGTCCCTGAGCCTGTGGGGTTTCCTCCCGCCTCCTCCCCAGCTCTGCCCGGCAGCCCCTCACCTGCAGTGTGAGGACCGAGGAGCAGGCACAGCGCAGGGAAGCCCAGGGCTCTCCGCATGGCGTTTGCATGGAGAGGCGGAGGAGGAACTCCGCCACGACCCCACTTCAGGAAAAAAGGGATGAGCAAGGGCCCGCGCCAGAGCGGCTCCGGGCTCAGGCTTCACTCGCAGGTCCGGGGCTGGGGATGGCAGAGGGGGTGAGGAGCCTGCAGAAAGCCGCCCAGCAGCGCCTCCTTCTGCGCAGGCAGAGGAGGGGGAGTGGGTGGCGGCTGCTGAGCGGGGCGGAGCGGGGTGGTGGCCTGGCGCTAGGCCTTCTGGAAGCCCTGCAGCCGTTGGTGGCGAGGGCGGGGGACTTCTGCACCAGCCCCCGAGCCCGCGCGAGGCCTGTGTGGCGCGAGCAGCAGCAGACCCCGCGACTACTGAGCATGCCCAGCACTGCCCTGACCTGCAGTTTCCAAATGCAATTCCACCTCTCAGGGTCTTAGCGGCCGCTGCCAGCGGGCAGGCGGGAGCGGGGGGTGGGGGGTGGAGGTTGTCCTTTTGGGAGCCTTGGGTAGGAAGGATTTGTCCAAAGCCTGGGGGTGAGGTGGGGTGGGATGGGGTGAGTCTAGATGAGGGCATGATGACCTGGGGGACCAGAGGAAAGAGCCCAAGACTGTCAACCCCAAGACCCACCCCACTCCTTCCCAAATTCTCGGTTTACTCATGCACTGGGCTCACTGAGGGGAGTTGACCTTTGCTGGCCCAGATTGACCAGCTTCTGGAGTTGCCTGCAGGGATGGGGTGTAGGCAGCTCTGCTGCTCAGCATCCAGGGCCTGCAGAGGGGTAAAGGGGTATCCTGCGGTAGCCTTGTTCTAGCAGCTTTGTGTTTTTTGTTTCTATTTCCCTTCCAGAGGGATTCCCTGGTATTTAAATTTGTCCCTGACTAGAGTCCAAAGTCTATGATTATAACAACAACAAAGTGAAGCCATACTTTTTGACGGGTAGGACCTGCCCATGCCTTTGAAGAAAGGAAGGCACCTTTCTGTTTTTGGAGATGTTACCTTTAGTCTCCATTTTTCTTCCTTAGGCGATAGGCAAGAGAATCAATTCTGTCACTGGGCTCCTCCAGTCCAGCTCTAGGTCTTGCTGCAACTTCTGTCTCGTTGGGTCCCCACCCACCACCCCCACGCCCCCATCTAAGACTTTGGAGTGTGGAGATCCTTACATTAGTTTATTGGCTAATCGCTCTTAATCCTGAAGTCCCAGACAGACTTCTCTGCTTTCACTAACTATCCCAGGAGCCTCCTTGTCTTCATGGAATGCTGTTGTCGCTTCTCCAATGGCCTCCACTGGCATTCTCACCACACTCAAGCTTGCAAACGTCTAACCTTGGCCTCACTTTTCCAGAAAGTTCAGGCGTGGGTCCAGGGCACAGTGATATTTCCCTTTCACACATGAGTCTATACACAACATTGGTGCAGCATCACCTTATATGCTTGTACAGATAGTCATGGACCTGTGGTTTGTCTTCCAGCACAGCTGAAGGCTTCCTAAGAACTTCTGCATCTTTCTCTCATTTAAACTGAGTAAAGCTGTTCTAGGCAAATAAAAGGTACTAATAAGTGCTTATTGAACTGAACTGCATATCGCACTCGATGCTTTCTTCCTCCAGCCGCTGTGGTTTGGGACAGCTAATGGGAAATATACTATACCCAGAAGCTTAAATTAGGCAGGATCTTATAGGATCTGAAAGCCTGGACAGTATCTTTGTATAATTTATTTCACTTCCAACACTGAGAGAAAAGGCCGGGAATTGCCCTCAGATGTTGGGAGAGGGGGAGAATAAGATGTTATTTTTTCTTTATTGATTAAGGTATTACATATGTGTCCTTATTCCTCCATTTCTCCCCCCCCCCCCGATCTCCCCCCATTCATGCCCTCACTGCCCCCCCTCTCACCCGTGTTTGTGTCCATTGGTTAGACTTATATGCATGCATACAAGTCCTTTGGTTGATCTCTCCCACTTCCTCCACGCTCCCCTACCTTCCCTCTGAGGTTTGATGATCTGATCGATGCTTCTCTGTCTCTGGAGAATAAGATGTATTTTTAATAACTAGATAGTTCTTCCATGCTGAAAACAGAGCTATATAGCTTCACTCTCCCCACTCCTCCACCTCCCCTCATGGGCATGTCATGCACCATTTCTACGGCATTACCATTTTACCCTAAACCATCCTAAACTGTACCCTCTTCCCCTACTCTGGACTCACTTTTTCTCAATCTCCTTTTCCCATAGAATATATCACTTTCTAACATACCAAGATAACTACTTATTAAATTTATCATATTGACCCGGCCGGCGTGGTTCAGTGGTTGAGTGTTGACCCATAAACCAGGAGGTCATGGTTTGATCTAGGGTCAGGGCACATGCCCAGGTTGCAGGCTGGATCCCCAGTGGGAGGCGTGCAGGAGGCAGCTGATCCATGAGTCTCTCTCATCATTGATGTTTCTTTCCCTCCCTCTCCCTTCTTCTCTGAAATCAATAAAAATATTGTTAAGCAAATTTATCACATTGTCTGTTTCCCTGCCCTTCCCCTTTCCCATTCCTGCAGTGGAATCCCATTTTCAAGGGCAAAATCTTTAACAGTTATATTCACTATGTATCCAGCTGATTAGAACAGTGCCTCTCACAAAATAGGTGCTCAAAAAAGTAAACTAAAAGAAATTAGTTGGTAAAGTTCAATACTGACCATTAACCTGGTTCTTTGGAATTTCTACTAAAGAGATATTTGAGGTAATTTGTTTAGTTGTGCTTAAAGCTTAGAGCAGAATTGCTTCTCATCTAATATCTGGTATTAGAATTCCTGCAGGATTTGGAATTGAAGGGAAATAACCATAGTAATGGGTGTGCTTCCTTTATTTTCTTCCTTCTTAGAAAACATTAATTACCAAATTTTAAGAAGCAAATGCATGATAAGTAATGAAATAATGCTGTAGCAGTACCCTGCTTTCCTACAGATAATTCCAACATTTTGGTTGCAGGGGGGTGGGGAGGGAGAGCAGGTACATTTAAAGTTTCAGATAATATAATTGGCAGTGACTTTTCCAACAAGCAGTTGGCAAGCTATTTATTTTGCCCAGGTGTGCAGGTAGCTGAATTATAACTGTACCTGAAAATCCCCTTAACAGGAAAATTTTCCAATTTCCAATTTAACTAGATGTACTGCTGAAATAGTTAAGCATGGTAAAAATAATCTCGAGTGAGCTGTAATTTTGGTAACTGGACATCATTTTTAATTTACATGAAAAAGATAAGGGAGCAAGAAACGTTCACATTCTTTGGTGAGTCAATCTAATATACTTCCAATGGATTTGATCTCATGATATGTGAAGTCAAAGGACAAAATATGAATTAGCCAATTAGTGAAAAGTCAACCCCTTAAGGTTGGAGAAATATTCCCTCTGGGTCCATAGATGCTGCTTTTCCTTGACTCTATGATCAAATAGCATTTAAGGCGATTTGTGTTGTAGAGAAGCTTGGTTAAAACACTGCACCACGGGGAGGTGGTCCTGTTTAAAACACACAGTATTAAGAGGGGGAGCAAAAATATTAAGAACAGTATGCCATATACGCCAGGTCCCTTGAAACATACGCTGTGCAGATGTTTCTTCCCTGCAGTGACTGTCAAGCAGCAAGGATGGACTGGCTTCGGGCACTCCTGTTCTTCTTGCAGTTTATTTTTTCCATCCCTTTCCATTTTTCTTCCTTCTTTCCTTCTCCTTCTCTCCATTCTTTATTTTTCCTTCTCTCACCTTGACTATGATTCCTATTGGATTGCTCTGGATTTTTATCACAGGGCATAACTGATTGTTTTTGTATAGCAAGATCATGTAGATGGCAAAATTGCTTATAGAGCAGAGAGGTAGGAAAGGCCATTAGATTTCCAAAATGTGTTTCTTCCTATCACTCCTCTGATCTGTAGATGGTTCGTCAGCAGCACAGGATTTGTCCATTGTACAACTTTGACTCTTACTGTGTTAAGACCTTATCCTTGTAGGGAGGTGCAAGCATCCACAGCAGATAAGAAAGACATACTTGGTGAATACATGTCATTCCTTTTCCCAATAACTTAAAGACAAGGCAGCAACCCATCCCAATAACTCATTTCCATAGCAATTTTAGCAGGAAACAAAGAGAGCTGTCAAATGATAAAGTTGTAAACAACCTCTGGTGTGCGCACAGTGACCACATAGAAGAGCTAACTTTTCTCGGGTTACACAGCTCCTCAGGACCGCTTGTTTCTCCATAAATCATGATTTATGCTATTTTAAACTGATTTCTTTTATAGTAGAAACTTTCAGCGGAAGGACTATCAAAGAAAACGTTGTCCATACGTATTATTCTCTAAAGTGTCTGTAGTACAGGTTTTGAAATCATATAGTTTTAGGGTCCAATTCTGGCTTTGCTGTTGGGACAGCGGGAATGTAAGTGAATCTCTGAGTTTTGGTTTGCACGGGTAAGAAAACATCTCTTCTCAGTATTTTTTGAGAAGCACAAGTTATAGGCAAACCAAAAAATAAAAAAAGAAAACAAAACAAAAAAAACACTGTACCAAGGTTTAGAAGAGTTCAAACCCTGAGAAGTGAAAGGACAATGCAGAAATGAACTCTCCTCCACTTTATCTTGTAGGGCTGGGCCCTCAGCCTAAACCCCCTTCCCTGTCTGAGAGTGACCACAGGAATGCCAGTAACTCCCCCAGCCACCACCTGAGTGGACCAATGAAGCTCCAGGAATGCAGCTAAGGTCCTAATAAGTCTATATTGAGAGACGGCTCAAACCTCAGAATGTGTTGGTCACTTCCTGTCCTTTGTGCTGTAAAACCCTGCTGAAAAACCCTGACCAGAGTGACCAATCTCTGTAACTCACATCACTTACCTAAGCCCACCCAAATGACTAGCCCTATATAACCTTTGTTCTCTTGGGACTCGGGGCTCTCTCTCGCATCCAGTAATGGAGGCAGAGGGGGACCAAGCTGGCTTCAATAAAAGACTATTTGCTTTTGCATCGGATTTGGCACTCCCTGGTGAATCTTTGGGGAGTCTTGAAATCTGGGCATAACATTCGGGGGCTCGTCCGTGATCCCCAAGACTCACGAGGGATCCCGATCCAGAGAGTCTGACTGACCATGGTAAGTGTCTGTGTGTTGTCTCTCTGTTCTGTGTGTTCTGTCCTGTGTGAGCTCACTTCTGAAATCTGTAGTGCCCGAAATGGTCTAGGTGGATGCACTGGAGGACCTCAGGTAGGAGGAGTAGGAGGACGCTCTGATCCTTTGTCTGGAGGGCTGTGAAACTCTGGGACGAGGCGGGTCGCTCTCACTGGTTTGCATAAGGCCATCGTCCAGTTTTCGACTTTGCTTCTGCAGGGTTGGAAGGCTGTTCTTGGGTGCCTTTGTCTGTGTTTGTGTTTGTTTTTTTTTTTTCTGTTTTCTGTGGACATACTGGATGGACATTATGGGACAGACTCAAATTACTCCTTTAAGCATTATGGTCATTTTGAAGTCAAGGGCTGGGCCAAACCTGCTTGCCAGCCTCAGATGTGGTTTTCCAGAGCTGCTTGAAAGTAAAAAGTAAAGGTTACTAAATCAAATTATAAAAATTGCTCAATAAACTAATTTGCCTCATGAAAAATCTAGAGGACAAAATTAAATCTGTTAGTTGATTATGTCTTGCATTTTTGAAGTTTATTCTTAAAAATGTTACTGATTGAGAAATGTTGAATATTTGACTTACCAGCTAAAAGTTTAAGGTTCAGATTGAATTGGGAAAAACTGTGTGTTGTGGTAGCTAAATGCCTTTGCTCAATGAATGTCTAGTGAAAGTATGTGAGTGTGGAGGGAGGGGGCCTGCCCTCTCCTCTCCTTTGTGTGTCTCCACGACTTCGGTCAGGCAGGCATCTGAGTAAGGATCTGTGAAAACAGGTCACCCCCTCCCTTGTCTGTCTCTCGTCACTGATCATCATGGGGTCGGGCCAAAGTTTGTTTGTGTAGGACTAGCCAAGTTACTACAGATAATGGGGACTGGATACAGCTCCAGCCTGGGCTAGTCTAAGAAAGTGTAAATATGGGGTGATCACCTTAGCTGCTCAACACTGGTCTGTGTGAAGTGAAAGCTACTTTGATTTATTTTGCATTTCTGTTCATTCTTCTGGCTGAACATTTGTACTAGACCCACGGTGGGCTGCAAGAGTCTATTGCAGTTCTCAGAGTCTTTTGCTCGCCATTACAGAAGGAATCAGCCCACTTTGTTAACAAAAATTTCTGTCTATCAGTTGCTCTTACCTGGGTTGTAAATCGCTGTAATTCCAAGATTTCTTAGTTCTGAGATTGCTTGTAAAAAGCGAGAGCGAAGTCTTTTCAAGTTAACTATTTGCTTAGCAAATTAACAAATTAGTAAATTTCAAAGAACTTGTTATTTATGGGTTTCTTATCTCTTTGGTGAACACAAAGGGCTTACAGTTCCGCAGGGGAGGAGAGATTTACTGCCTGTGACTGTTTTTTGTTTAACTTGCTGTTTTCAATTATTTATTAGAATCCTCATGGAGGACATGGCCTGGTCTTTCTCTTCCTCCCTCATCCTGATTCTGAAAGCATCTGTAACTGGATTTCAGATGGCTTCCAGGCTTTCTGTCTGCAAGAAATCTCCCTATGCACCCGTTATCTTTCCAGGCTGACTAGGAGTCATGCTTCCCCACGGGTTGGACCCCAGCCTCTGGGAGGGAGGACTCTATAGGAGCAGTCTATAGGTTTCTTCAAAACTCCCACTGTTTAAAGGGAGATGGACAGCTGAACTGGGGGACAGAGGATTTGATCAGAGAGATCAAAAGTAGGGGGGAAGTCTGTGAGGGAAAGAAAGGAGCTTGGGCTGGGACAAAGAGGGGGGTATTGGCAGTTATGTTGCTGGCTGCAGACTGCTAGCAGGTGCATTATCAATGAACTTCAAGGTCACAAAAAGTAACTGTAAACACAGTAGTCTTTCTCTGCCCTGGGTTATTCTTCTTAACCCTTCCAATGCTAAATTAGACCGATACCTGTTCTTAGTTTTATCACAAAAGGTCTAGATATATCTTAAGAGTAAAAGTACTTTTAAAATGTGTTCATAAATATTCATCTAAAATTTCTGACTGTTCACTTTTGGTAATCATTAAAGGATTAAGGTTTCTAAGAATAAAAAATTCTAATACGTTAAAAAAAAAACAACTAAACTCCCAGGAGAAAAGCGGAGGAGGAACAAAGCTGAAGTCTGCAGCTGCCCTGGTGATCTAGAACTGTTTGCCAGGCAGACTCAGCCCCTGAGATCCAGGTCAAAGAAGCGGGGCTGGATGCCTGAGCTGAGCTGCTACGGCCCTGAGAGAAGAAGCAGCAGCAAGCAAAGTAGGGAAAGCTTCAGATAGCGGAAGCAAAAGCTCCCTGTTTGCAAATGTACTAAAAGGGTTTAGTACCTGTTGCTGCTGGAAGAGGAGGGGCTGATATCCCTTTCTAATACACTCCCTTGAAAGAGGCCTGGTTGCTGCTCTGCCACAAAGGGAACTGGTAAAAAAGGCAAAAAAGCAGGGCCCTAAGGGTTAACAAAAGGGCACTCTCCCTGGACCTGGGAGCCATCAGGACTTTGAAATTCTCCAAGAGAGGAGGAGTCTGACTCAGAGACTGGCCGAAACCTCGTTGGGTTAGGAGATCTGGAGGCTGCATGTTGAACTTGTAGACTACAGTTTGCTGGGCAGATGTCCAAGCCCAGTTGTGTAGAGGTTAGCTGCCTCTGTGCAGCAAACAACTTTCTCCTGTGCCAGAATGCATTTTACGGAGATTGTTCAGACTGCGTTTGTGGCTAGAGAGGAGAAGAATGACCGCCGCACACAAGCCCTGACTGTGGCTTGTAGAGAACTGAGAAAGGTGACTCCCGTGCTACATTCCCAGGTGCTGGTTGCAGCCAAGAGCATGGATCACCCTGTATGGCATTAGAGCAATGCCCTACGTGATGGACTTGGCTGATGCCTTCTTCTCATGGACATGGCTCCAGAGAGTCAAGGACAGTTGTGTTTTGTGTAAGAAGGGTCAACAGTGAACTTTAGTTGCCCTCCCTCAAAGGTATTTGTATAGCCCTACCATGCGTCATGTTTGGTAGCATGAGATTTGGCTCCTGAAGTGGCCATGCTGCCAATATTATGTTTCATTGTATTAATATGTTGTATTAACCTTTGATTCTTATGCAGGTTTGAATGTAGCTGTCAGCAGTTTCTGTAGACCTGTGTTGGTCTACAGTCCTTGGTAGTCTTTGGGAGTAACTGGCACGTGTTCAGTTTCCCATACTGAAGGCCATTGTTATGGCCATATGTTAACTGACCTGGAAGGGGGCTATATGGGGTAAACCCCAAAAGTAAAGGGTGGCTGGCTGCCAAGAGGGCAGGTGCCCAACTGGGCAAAGAATACCCATCAGGTTTTGATCTCTATTGAGAAACAGCTGACAGTTGGCAGTCTGTATACTGTCTTGCAGGTCTGCATGACCATGCCCATGTCAGGGGTGGCACAAACATCAACTGTAGAAAACTAGGAAAGGCCTGTTTGGAATAGAAGGTTTGAGGCATAGTTATGCATTTTTAAAGGACTAAGAAGAAAAATCAGAAGATCTTAGAGCAGATCAGTATGTTTTTCTCCTTATATAATTCCTCTGAAATTTAGCAATGCTAAATAAGTCTTGGCAATACATTTCTTCGCATGAAATCAATAAGACCGGTTTTCTTTTTTTTTTAAAAAAATATATATTTTATTGATTTTTTTTACAGAGAGGAAGGGAGAGGGATAGAGAGTTAGAAACATCGATGAGAGAGAAACATCGACCAGCTGCCTCCTGCACACCTCCTATTGGGGATGTGCCCGCAACCAAGGTACATGCCCTTGACCGGAATCGAACCTGGGACCTTTCAGTCCACAGGCCGACGCTCTATCCACTGAGCCAAACCAGTTTGGCAATAAGACCGGTTTTCAATAGTGATTTTATTAACCGGAAACTTTGACTGGAGTATCATGTTTTAAAGAAACCTGTCTGAGCTCTGAAGACTTGAAGCCAGTAAGAGTGCCACAGGAAAAGCCTGGTATCCTGCTTGGGAGCCCTGAAGATGACTCGTGCTGGAGCGTCAGGCCCATGCCCTACCATCACTAGTGGTTGGTAAGAGTAGAAGGGGAGCAGTAAGGATGCCTCTGCATCCCTGCAGAACCCCCACACACTCTGGGCCGCAACGAGTAGGAGGGCTACTGAGATGGGTTTAAAGCCTAGAGCGTGGGCTCAGGTGGAGTTGCTACAGGTGAGGGATTCACCTAACTCAGCGGATACTGCAGGCAGGCCTGATAGTGGCTGGAGGGCTTGGCTTCCTGGCCCTGCGGGGCACATTAAGATTCAATCATGAAATTCCAGCAAAGGTAGTCAGTTACCATTCTTGTTGTGTTTATGCAAACATCAGGCCAAATTGAATACAGTAGATAAATTAATCTTGATTTGGCTTTTTGATAGCCATAGAAGAATTTTTTTTTTATTATTTTATTGATTTTTTACAGAGAGGAAGGGAGAGAGATAGAGAGTTAGAAACATCGATGAGAGAGAAACATCGATCAGCTGCCTCCTGCACATCTCCTACTGGGGATGTGCCCGAAACCCAGGTACATGCCCTTGACCGGAATCGAACCTAGGACTCTTCAGTCCGCAGGCCAACGCTCCATCCACTGAGTCAAACCGGCCTCGGCCATAGAAGAATTTTTAAGAAGAAAAAACCTATTTCAATAGAAGTTGTTAAAACTAAAATGGTTTCTTTCCCTTCCACTGGACCATTTGTTATAGTTTGTCTCTGCCAGGTCACAAGCCCAGCTCCTTCTGTGCCCAGGACAGCAAGGAGCTTGACTGGAAGGTGACCGCTGACCAGACACACCCGCTGCAGATCACCCTCAAGAAGACAGCGGACCTCGGCAGACCCCTTGCAATCCTCCTAATGCTGTTGACTTTCGGCCCTTGCATTATTAGTATACTAGTCTGATTTGTCAAAAAGTGCATAGGGGTTATCCAGTTGATGCTTTTGCAAGCCCAGTACAGGCCTCTAGTGATGGAAGGTAAAATAGAAATGCAGTCCGTCTCATGATTGAGCCATAAGTTCCAAGACAAGGGGGGAATGAAAGGACAAAGCAGAAACGAACTCTCCTCCACTTTATCTTGTAGGGCTGGGCCCTCAGCCTAAACCCCCTCCCCTGTCTGAGAGTGACCACAGGAATGCCAGTAATATCCTAACTCCCCCAGCCACCAGCTGAGTGGACCAATGAAGCTCCAGGAATGCAGCTAAGGTCCTAATAAGGCTATAGTGGGGTACGGCTCAAACCTCAGAATGTGTTGGTCACTTCCTGACCTTTGTGCTGTAAAACCCTGCTGAAAAACCCTGACCAGAGTGACCAATCTCTGTAACTCATATCACTTACCTAAGCCCACCCAAATGACTAGCCCTATATAACCTTTGTTCTCTTGGGACTCGGGGCTCTCTCTCGCATCCAGTAATGGAGGCAGAGGGGGATCAAGCTGGCTTCAATAAAAGACTATTTGCTTTTGCATCGGATTTGGCGTTCCCTGGTGAATCTTTGGGGGGGGGGGGTCTTGAAATCTGGGCATAACAAGAAGCAAGGAAATTAATATGAGAGAGAGATGCAAATTGGTATTGGCCTACAGAGCTGTGTCTCAAAGGAAATTATTTACCTTTTGAAAGATAAATAGAAAATCCTTATCATATGGACTTTTCTTCCCCAGAGGATGCATAATCTCTTTCTTATAAGGTGAGATTCAGGTAGAATTACTACAGGAGAGAAGCCTTTTAGAACCAGTTTTCAAACCAAATTTAATTATAATGAAACAGGAATTTTGGGAGGTGAAAAAGGAAAATTTAGGAAATTAAGAGGACCATGGAGGAAGCACAGGATTGCAATGCAGGAGAAGATATATTTCCATAGTATAGGGAAGCTGAAAAGCTGCAGCAGGTACATATCCATAGAATGAGGGAGCTGGGAATAGCAAAAGGTCTATATTTACAAAATAAAGAGAAGGAAGCCCCTCATCTAGAGGAAGAAAAAGAAAGCCCAAAGGGAATACAAAAACAATAAGGAAGGGGGGTTCCATCGCTGAGCCCAGGAGTTACTATAGTAACCAGTCTAAGGGAATAGTGACCAATCAGAGGGGATTGCAACCTTTATAAGCCATGGGGAAAGGGACTCAATGGGACCCCTTTCCCCTCTCCACGTGGGAGTCCATTCTGTGAACTCTTTCCCTCTCCCCATGGAGGAGTTTGTACTTGTTCTTCAATAAATTTCCACCTTTGCTATACTACCCTCTATCCGTGGATTCATTCTTTGACTCCAACGAACAAAGAATCTGGGTTCCAGTCCAGGGGAACACCGCGTGTTCCAGTCCAAAAATTCCGTATCAATAATAAACCTCCCCATTAACTTGTTCATAAATGGAGAAATGTCATTCATGTTGGCCAGACTTCCTTAGGACACTTTAAATAAAGAAATTGGATCTATTGACTGTTAGAGTTTTCTGTTTGTTTTTATTATTATTTAAATATAATGAGAGCAAATAATGATTGAGTGCTTCCTATGTGCCAGGTTTTGCTCTAAGCACATGGATATCTAACTTAAACGTTATAATAGCCTTACAAGGAGGCTTAGATGATCTCATTTCAGACATGAGACAATTGAGGCACAGAGAAACAACTTGCTCAAAATCAGGTAGTAAGTAATAATCAAAAGGCAAGTTGGTAAAGTTAGGGTGCACATTCAGGTATTTGATACCAAATCTTTATGGTTTTCTGCTTCACATGTAGTAAACACACACATTATTCATTGCAGCTGACTCCCTGGAATTAGATCAGGACCAGGACAGGAGAAGCTGACCCTCGATCTGGCAGTGAAGCTCTGTGGTGGGAAACATCCAGCGGAGATTGACTCCTAGAGGATGAGACCTTGCTTGTGGCAGTGGACGCTGGGATCTGGTATCTTGGGAACAAAGACAGCAGGTAAAGTCATGCTTGGAAGAATCATGTTAGAAGGATGCTTAAAATAACTTGAGCACGCCGGACCGGTTTGGCTCAGTGGATAGAGAGTCGGCCTGCGGACTGAAGGGTCCCGGGTTTGATTCTGGTCAAGGGCATGTACCTTGGTTGCGGGCATGTCCCCAGTGGGGGGGCGTGCAGGAGGCAGCTGATCGATCTCTCTCATCGATGTTTCTAGCTCTCTATCCCTCTCCCTTCTTCTCTATAAAAAATCAATAAAATATTTTAAAAAATAAAAAAATAATTTGAGCAGAATAGAGGAAATGATCTCTTCTGTAGAGTGTGGGAGTAGAGGTGGGGACGATAGCAGGCAAGAAGCTATTGGTGGAGAACAGTAAATGAGCTGAGTTATCTGGGTAAGTAGCTTTGAACAGCGCTACATGAAAAGAGAGGCCATGGGATGGTGTGAGCCAGTGGAAGAGACATGAAACAGTGAAATGGACTCAAGAAACTTCCAACCGTGTGCAAAAGCAATAGGTGTCAGGGACCAACACCTTACTGAGATTTGTGTAGTGCTTACCCTGTGCCATCCTTCCTGGAGCCACTTTATCCATCCCAAAGTTGGTTTCCTTTTATCTCAGCAACATTTATGTATTCAATATGCAGTCCTAGTCAAATACAATATATCAAAGAGGAGGGGGAAGAGTAATAATATTTTACAAAGTGAAAAAAAATGAAGTGAATTAAGCCATTTCAGAGTGGGATGCTTCAGAATAAGAAAGGAATCAATTGCAAATTCATAGGTGAAGATATCATGTATAGGTGTGTGGATTTACCATTACTTTTTTAGTATTTTTCCAACCATAGCAATGAAGAACCATCTACCCTTACTTTGGCATGAGCGTAGAGGGAAGAACACAGAAAAATGACAAAGGATGCTAAGAATGGGGAGGAAAAGCACTAAACTTTCTAAAATATATATTATCAACTGAACCTTCACAAGAGCTTTGTGAAGTGTTCTCCCTTTGTGATGGAGGAAGAGTGACAATGAGGCTAGTAGTGTGCTATGGTCACGCAGCTGGAAAGTGGTGAAGCTACTTCAGAACAGCAGACTGCTGACTCCACTTAACACTATGTTGTTAACAACTATGCTGCACTGCCTCTCTGCTAAGTGGAAGGACTTACTTCAAAGGCTTAAAAAGAAAATGTGTTTTTAACCCAAGAAATAGACTTCAAGATGATTAATGATCATTAAATTGTACAACTTAACACAATTCTACTTTTGTTAAGATTTATTTATTTGAAGTATTTGATACATGCACACATACACAAATACAGTAATATGAATTCTTTTTAAATTTTTTAATTGATTGATTGATTTTAGACAGAGAGAGAGAGAGAGAGAGAGAGAGAGAGAGAGAGAGAAACATTGATTTGCTGTTCCACTTATTTATGCATTCATTGGTTGTTTCTTATATGTGCCCTGCCCAGATATTGAACCCACAACCTTGTGTTTCAGGATGATGCTCTAACCAACTGAGCTACCTAGCCAGGGACAGCAATATGTATTCGAAGAAAAAAAATTTGGGTACCCAAATAATATATATATTTTTTCTATACATCCGTGAAATATGCAGTCCTAGCCAAATACAAAACATCAAAGACAGAAAAGCTATGTATGGATACTTATAGATTCTGCTATTGGTTCATCATTAAAATTTTATTCAAAATGAGGTACAAACTTTCCTTGGAGCTATGTATTGTACTGTCATCTACACTGGCTCTGCAAAGGTCAGATTCATCCAAGATGTGGGTAATAGATTTACAAACGGCTGACTCTCCTGCATTAGCTCCCTGTCCATCCCAAGACACTAATCAGGCTGCGCTTACACACCATCCATCATCCTGAGCAGCACTCAGATGGGAGAGCCTTCTATTATGGCTGAGACTAGCTAGTTGGGGCCAGTCAAATACATTTTCTGCAATGCTGGGTCATTCTTTGAGGTTTTCTGGAATGACGGCCACTTTGACACAACTCATTCACTCAGCAGCTTGAGATAGTAAGAATACTCAGTGAAGGATCTCTGGCTTGGTTAGATCTTTTAATCTCACTCCATTTCTGTTGCATTAATTTCTCACATAAATGTAAGATGCTGTAAAAGAACATCTTCAAATATGGGCCTTCATGCCTCTCTGGTTTCTAACTCTTTGAAATAAAAAGTCATGACTGTGTTATAGTTCTTTCTTTCCCTCATTCTTGCACCTATATATCTACAGTAGAGAGGGCATAACTTATCAGGCTATGTGTTGGAGTTGAGAAGCATGTTTAGGTTAAAATATTCCTTTGTAAAAGACCTGTGTCTCTAAGGCATAGAAGGAAATCTTGCTAAAAATGACCAGTGACTGTAATATGACCACTGATATATTCAGATGCCTAAGCAGTAACTTGTCCATGACAGAATCCATGTGTGCTGGGGTAACGGTAGTGTCTTTATTCAGTGAATGTATCAGGAAATATTATTTGAAGTCGAGTTACTGTAGGGTATGCTATATTACATAATTTCCTAAAACAATGAAATAATCTGACATTTCATTGAAATATCATTTTATTAAAAAAAAATCATATATATACTAGAGGCCCGATGCATGAAATTCGTGCATGGGTAGGGTCCCTAGGCCTGGCCAGCAATCAGGGCTGATCTGTGGGGTGATGGGTGGGGCGATCTTGGTGGAGGCCCACTGGCTCCCACCCTGGCCCACCTGGCACCGCCTGCCCACTACCCCCGCCCCCCCCCACGGGGTGATTAGGGAGGGCCTGCTGGCACCCACTGTGGCTGGCTTGGGGCCCGTGATCTGGGGGCAGCTCCTGTATTGAGTGTCTGCCCCCTGTTGTCATAGTGCATGTCATAGTGACTGGTCATTCCAAGAGTCATTCTGCAATTTGGTTGGTTTGCATAGTAGGCTTTTATTATATAGGATGTGCCAGGAAGCATTTTCAGTACTTGAGATTCATTATTGAACAAGTTAGACAAAGATTCTTGCCCTTAAGGTCTTGAATTCTAAGAGGAAGAAATACACATTTGACAGCAAATATAAGAAATAAGTAAATTATATAGTTTGGTAGAAGTTGATAACTGCTATGGGAATAGGAAAACATAGATGAAAATAAGGGAAATTAGGAGAATGAGAATGGGAAGAAAATGTTAGTATAGGGAGTTTGCAGAATTAATTAAGGTCTTTAAGAAAAGCCATATGGAGAAGGTAAATGCCCCAACCCGCAGGGCATGCATCGTGGGTACACCACACCAGATCCTGCAAAGGAATGAGAGGATAGGAGATGCGAAGAAATGGAGGCAAGACAAAGTTCTGATCAAGCCTCAATTTTATTTTTACAGCGTGTAGAATTTATATTGTTCTAGAGGAAGGGGGTGGGTAGAGAGGTCCATGGGCAGTAGCCTATCACTAGAGATGTAGCAGGCTCCGGAATGTTGCAGCTGTGTGCTTATCAGCGGAGATGTAGCAGCTGTGTGCTTAGGGTGAGGATAGGTTATCTTTTAACTCCAGGCTAAACCACAGGCTCTTTTAACTCCAGGCCAAACCAGGAGTTGGCTTGGAGGAGCCAGAAACCCATTGTGTTGTAAGCTGGAGATGTATATGTAATTTCTAATGGCTCCCAACAGGTAAACATTGAGCAAAGACTTAAACTTGGTGAAGAAGTTATCAAAGCAGATACCTGGTTGAAGAACTATCCAGAAAAAGGGAACAGCTAAAGCACAGGCTCTCATGATTCCATTAGTATCTTAACCAATCTGGGAAACTGCAGTCAAAAAAAATTCCAGCACACATTTAAATATACAAAATATGTACAGAGAAATAGAGTTGAAAAAATCCCAAATTAGACTAACTGAATAATTCTTCACCAGACCTTTTTATTAACTCAAGTTGTACTGTTTTCAAGTCATAATAACACAACTGTGTGAATCACAGAGACTCAGAGATTGTAACTACCCATGTCCAAATGACATGCTACTCAGAATTCCACTCTTTAGTTCATATTTTTGGTGTAAGATAAACACCTTATTTATATAGAAACATGGGTGCATAGTTTGACACTTTATTCATTTTTAGAAACTTAGAAAAAAACTCTGTGAACTGCCCTTCTATGAAAGTACCAAAAAAAGTCAATGCAATGTATAATAGATGAGAAAGCTAAGCAGGAAATGAATGAGAAAAATACCATAGTGGCAAGCATATTTGTGTTCTCAGTCTCCTGCTTGGAAAATGCATCAAAATACTTGAGTTAAGTATTCCTCAAATGCTGAAGAATAAATATTTTACAAATTCCCTGTTTCTTAAGCAAATACTTTAGATTATTTGTTACTTGGGGACAGAGTGGTAGGTAAGTTCTCTTTATATATTTTTTTTAAATATATTTTATTGATTTTTTACAGAGAGGAAGGGAGAGAGATAGAGAGTTAGAAACATCGATGAGAGAGAAACATCGATCAGCTGCCTCTTGCACATCTCTTACTGGGGATGTGCCCGCAACCCAGGTACATGCCCTTGACCGGAATCGAACCTCGGACCCTTCAGTCCGCAGGCCGACGCTCCATCCATTGAGCCAAACCGGTTTTGGCAATTCTCTTTATATTTTAATAAAATGTTTTCCTTTTTAATTCCATGTGATTAGTACCCACAAAAATACTACTTTGTTGATATTACAAAGAGAGGAAAGTATAATCATTCCTCTTGCAAAGAAGTCATCTGGATCCTCTAATCTTAGAAATACTCTAGAAAATAAAAGAAGCACTTTGGCCTAGATTTTGACTGCAGAACTAAAATTGAAATAAAATTTTATATTATGTTTGTACTAAAAGTGATGATCACAAAGGCTGTAAAATGCATTCCTTTCAAAATCAAATTCAGTTACAAATTTGGAAATAAAATTAAATTGAACTATTTTTGAATCAGCCATAAACATAATGAGATTGCACTTCAACTTTCCCTCACATTTTCTAGAAAGTGGGCACTTAAAAAAAAACTATTTCTGATGTTTTATTTTATCTAAATTAATTGCCTTCAGTCTGAAGCTGAACATTATAAATTACAAAAGTAAAAACATCCATTGCACAACAGACAATAAAGAAAGGAAAAAAAAAACAAAAACGTGCCCATGGATTCCATTAACTGGTAATAATCACTGTTAACATTTTGATAAACCTAGTTTTCTTCTACTCCTACCCTGGAGAAATAAGTGTCGATACATGCATGTACTTAAAATTATTGTTAACTTTAACATAATTTTATGTCACTGGGATCATCCTACGGATTTAAAAACTCTTTCTTTATCTAGTAGTATTTGGGAACATATTTCCATGTCATTATTTTCAATTGTTGCATAGCATTGCACTGTAACATTCTATTTTTGACTGCTTTATTTATAGAGCTCTTCCACAATTAATGTGAACTGCTTTAGAAGAGTAAGAAAAGGCATTCTAATGATGCTCACTTATGCCCTAAAATGTTTGAAAACCTTGCATAGGAGAATGAAAGTTATAACATCTTTAACATGGCAGTTCTAGAACTGGTGAGGCCACTGTCCCATTAAAAGAAGAAATTTTAGGATTTTTTATGGTTTAATGACTTACATTTAATTATTGCACCAATTTTGAGTTTATTTTTGTGTATGGTGTAAGTTGGTGGTCTAGTTTCATTTTTTTGCATGTATCTGTCCAATATTCCCATCACCATTTATTGAAGAGATTGTCTTGACTCCATTGTATGCTCTTGCCTCCTTTGTTAAGTATTAATTGAGTGTAATTGCTTGGGTCAATTTCTAGTGTCTCTTTTCTGTTCCATTGATCTATATGCTTGTTCTTGTGCCAGTACCAGGCTGTTTTGATTACAGTGGCTTTGTAATATAACTTAATATCAGATATTTTGATCCCTCCAACTTTGTTTTTCTTTCTCAATATTGCTAGGGCTCTTGGGGGTCTTTTTTGGTTCCATATAAATTTTTGGAGTATTTGTTCTAGATCTGTGAAGTAAGCCATTTGTATTTTAATAAGGATTATATTGAATAGGCAACAATATCTCAGACATCTCTCATAGCAATATGTTTATGGATATATCTCCTATGGCAAAGGACACTAAGGAGAAAATACACAAATGGGACTACATCAAAATAAAAAGCTTCTGCAGAGCAAAAGAAACCATCAACAAAATGAAAAGGGAGCCCACTGTATGCGAGAACATATTTGGCAATGATACATCTGATAAAGGTTTATTATCCAAAATACTCAAGGAACTCATACAACTTAACAAAAGGAAGACAAACAATCCAATTAAAAAAATGGTCAAAGGACCTAAATAAACACTTCTCCAAAGAGGACATTCAGATGGTCAAGAGACATTTGAAAAAAAGGCTCAAAGTCACTGATCATCAGAGAGATGCAAATTAAAATGACTATGAGGTATCACCTCACACCTATCAGAATGACTATCATCAACAAATCAACAAATGACAAGTGTTGGTGAGCATGTGGAGAAAAGGGAATCCCAGTACACTGCTGGTGCGAATGTAGACTGGTGCAGCCATTGTGGACAATAGTACGGAGTTTCCTCAAAAAATTAAAAATGGAACTCCCATTTGACCCAGTGATCCCACTCCTAGGAATATATCCTAAGAGACCCGAAACACCAATCAGAAGAATGTATGCACCCCTATTTTTATAGCAGCTCAATTTACAATTGCTAAAATCTGGAAACAGCCCACGTGCCCATCAGTAGATGAGTGGAAAAAAAGCTGTGGTATGTTTACACCATGGGAAACTATGCAGCCATAAAAAAGAAAGATCTCTTACCCCTTGTGGCAGAATGAAGGGACCTGGAGAGTACTATGCTAAGGGAAATAATCCAGTCAGAGACTGTGGAATCTCAGAGGGAAGACTGAGATGGGTGGAAAGAGATCAGCCAAAGAATTTGTATGCATATATGCATAACCCATGGACACAGACAATAGGGTGGTGGAGGCCTGGAGTGGGGGACAGGGATGGGAAAGAAGGGGTCAATGGGGAAGAATAGGGAGCATATGTAATACTTTCAATAATAAACATTTAATAATAAGAAGAAACCTTAGTGTTGAAATCAGGTGTCAGAAATTAGAAAGCAGAGATTCTGAGTCATACAACAACTCATAGAAAATTAGGAAGAACCTAAGTATATACATTCCAATCAGGTTCTAGCCTAGCCTAAGAATGATGGCTAAAAGCAGGGGATATGTGTGAGAGCGTTTTTGTTCCCTCTTTTTCATTATCCATAGATAACTCAGTTAACTACCACAAAAAAATACCACTGGGTAAAAAGGAGCATAAAAATGTATAAATAGGAGTGATAAGAAACTGTGGTATTTCCTTTCTTTTTAAAAATTAATTTTTCTTTGCTTCTGGTCTACTTATTTAAAAACAATCAATCAAACAAAAAACCTTAGCGACACAACTATACTCTTACCCTATTCCCGCCTCCTTCAATGAAATTACTATCATGATTTGTAGTTTACCATTTCTAATCACATCTTTAAACTATTTTGTAGGTAACCATTAACAATATGCAGTCATTTTGTATTTTAAAATTCCCCATCATTATATCCCATAAAGCTAAATTGTTTCCACTTTTTCATCCATTACAATTATTTTATTTTAATACATACTTGCACATACTTTCTAATCACATTTCCTCTAGTTTCTCCAAGGTACACACATAAAAGTTAAATTGCTCATTCATAGGTTATAGACATATTTAACCTTAATCTCAAATCACCAGGTTGCTCCATGTAGTGTTGATAACAATTTGCATTCTCAAAAGAAACATACGCGCTTAGCGATGTTCCTATAACTTCCCCACATTTGAGTTGCAGACATTTTTCTGGTTCTTGATAGATTGAGTAATTTCATATTTTACCCTGGACATTTTGAATGCTATGCTTCTGAGTTCTGTTAAAATCCTCTGGGCAATGTAAGGTTAACGTTAGATTCAGTTACGACTACAAGTACTGCCTTGCCTTTCGGTGTTAGTGGTGGTTCCAATGTTAGTTCAGTTGTTTAAGTCATTGCTACGCTGCTTTGTATCTGTCCCATGTATTTGCTACTCAAGGAATTGTCTGTGATTGGGCGGGGGAGGGTGGGGTCTAAATTCTAGTTCAGTTCTGATCAACTTTGCCATGCTTTTTCTAGCCTGTTCAATGTGTATTCACCTCAAGGGCCATCCTGAGCCTTTTGCAGGTTCATAACGTTCTCCTTTGCTGGAGTCTGTTCCTACCCATCTGTGATTTGGACGTTAGCCAGATTTGGGAGCAGAATTTATACACAGATTTGGGGCTCCCTCTTTCTTGTTCTCTCTCTTATGGGGTTCTTTCCTGGTTTTCTAGCAGAGGAAGTTGCCCCAAACTCATCCCTTAGTTCTTTGTCCCAGAAAAACTGAAAGCTTTTTAATGGTGTTCTAGCTGCCCCACTAAATACTACAAGAATAAGTAACTCACTTTCTATCATTCTCTCCAAAATTTCACCTCTCCTCTACAATCTACCAAATTTTATGTTCTCTTCAATGCCCTAAGTTCATCTCTTTTGTTGATAGATTCATTCATTCTGTGTTGATAGATATCTGTGAGGGCGCTGCTTCAGTATCATCTTTCCCAAACCGGAAGGTGAACTCATAAATGTTATGCTCCTCATTTATGACAACCCCTTACTAATTCCAAGTATAGGTAAGGGCTCTCACTGTACAACTCTCTGCCTTACTTAGGTTTAAGATTTATCTATATTTGGAATTCAAACCCAATGTCCTAGCTACAATGAACTATGATAACCTCTTTAACTTCCTCCTATTCTATACCCCCACGTCCACCACTATTTTAAGCCTCTTCTCCCTGTCTCAGTGTCAGGGTGTGCTCGATGTCCTGACTTGCAGTTCCCCATTGATTTTGTCACTGGGGACTCCTTTCTTTATTTTAAACTTAGTTATACCTAAAATTTGTCATAATTTATTTGGCACTTCTAGGTACTGTCCGATGGAAGGCTTAAGAAGAAGTTGTTCTAGTCCACCATTTGTCAGAATGGGAGCACTATTCTTGCCTCTTTATTATATTGTTCTTCATTTTGGCACACCGAAGCAGGGGCATGACATATGCTTGCTACAATAGTCATTTTCACTTGGTAGAAGCAATAATAATGATGGTGGTGATTATGATTTTTACTTAAAAATCCCTATAATCACAAAATTGGGAAGATTTCTTTTCCTCTGTTGATATTCTGTTTTATAAGATGTCACTGTATCAGGTGCAGTTCAGTGAGATACCGTGGTTTGCCGCCAGCTCATATGATCAGCAGGGCATTGTTACATCCGCCCCAGCATGAAATCAGGTACAGTTCACTCAGTACTAAGAAGCTGAATCAGGAGCATGGTTTTCCTTTTGAATTGTCCTCAGGAGCTCTTTAAATTTATTGAACAGATCTAGGAAAGTGAAGCCAGTTAATCATTGCCTCCTGCTTGCTTAATAGGTCTGAAATAGCTTCTTAAAATTAGTCATAATTGCAATCATAGTATGTCTGCTAGGCTGAAAGAGGCCAAAGCCTTTTCAAAATCTTCTAGAGCAAATACCTGTGAATGTTTTTGAGAGATGGAGAAGGCCAAGAATAAACTGTATTTCCTGGATAATTTCACCATTCTATTTTATTACAAAAAGATATGATCACACTTATCTGTGGAATCTAATGAACAAAATAAACTGATAAAAAAAAAAAGAAACAGAGGCATAGATACATGGAACAGTCTGACAGCTGTCGGAAGGGAGGGGGTAGGAGGACTGGATAAAAGAAGGTGAAAGGATTAGTCACAGAACATATTTGCATAGCCCATGGACACAGACAACAGTGAGGTGATGGCCAGAGGGAAGGGGGTGGGGGCTGGGTGGAGATGGGCAGAGGCGGGTGGGAGCAAAAGGGAAGGGGTGGGGAGTGGCAATGGGGACATCTGTAATAGTATCAACACCAAAAATAACATTAAAAAATAAAATGAAACAAATTGTGATAGTGGTTGCAAAAAATAAAATAAAATAAAATAATTTTTTTTTTTAAAGATGGAGTGACATTTCAAACCTAGAAAATGTACCAAAAGTGTTGATCTCTCTCTTTTGGTAAATTGGGACATGCTTCACTGATGCCCTCCACTCAGAGTCTGTGCTGGCCAGTTTGTTTCTCTCTGCTCTATCACCACAAACACATCACTTACCTCTGTCAGCTTTTTTCAAAAAAATATATATCTTATTGATTTTTTACAAAGAGGACGGGAGAGGAATAGAGAGTTAGAAACATTGATGAAAGAGAAACATTGATCAGCTGCCTCCTGCACACCCCCTGCTGGGGATGTGCCTGCAACCAAGGTACATGCCCTTGACTGGAATCAAACCTGGGGCCCTTCAGTCCACAGGCCAACGCTCTAGCCACTGAGCCAAACACGCCAGGGCTCGGTCAGCCTTTTTATAAACATGTGTGCCATTTGTTCCCGAGGGGCCAAATAAGCAAGAAGACATAATTCAACAACAATGTGGCTTTACTCTCAGAAAAGAACAACTTTTCAAGGCAGTGTAATCCTCCTACATTGAATGAGCATTAACATTGCTCTCAAGGTTATGTACCTAACCATTGGGAGCCACTGGCGATCTGAGTTTTGGTTAAATAATTTCTAAGTGAGCAAAAGGGCCATTTTCCATTTTGATATTTAGATTAATGCTTTCTGGTTCAGTTTTCAAAATCATTGAAACTGGAGATCCTCAATGCTTATTAATTTCATAGAAATTAAAATACTATTCTCACTGATTAGATGGAAGATGACCTAATGTCATATGATACTTTGATATTTTCTTATGTAAAATATTATAAGCTTTTAGGGAACCAGAACCCAGTAAAAGTCTAACTGAGAAGTGGAAACACAATTGAATGTTGATAGTGTATCATTAATGTGTGGGTGCTATCTTTCTCATCTTCTCCTATTCAAGTTATTGTCAGTGGGGGAGTACAAAGGTATTTGCTTTTTGAAACACAGGTAAATAAGAGAAACTGCAGCATAAATTTTGTCAGAAAGACGTCAGTGTTTGCCAATAATGAATTGTTTATATTGCTTCAACTACTCTTTTAATATCATGCATAATTTTCATAGATAAACTTCACTTATGAAACTTGACTGTGAATGAAAGGAAAGAACTAGTTAAAATAGCTAGAGCAACAAAAAATTATTTGTTTTTTTCTTCTAGTTCAGATAAAGGAGCGGAAATAAAAATATGTACTGTGATTTAATTACAATTATATTTTATCTATCCTAAGCGATTTTTATTTTGTCTTGATGAGTCTACCATAGCCCATTTCACTTTAATGTCAAACTCCATATCCTGCATGAAATCTTTGTCCACTTCTCAACTTAAACTCATTTCTACCTTCTCTGATTCTTTTGGCCTGAACTGGATGCTCCATCCATTGTGATAGTTCTGTGTGAGCTGCACAAGGAAAGGAGCACTCTCTCATTCCTGTGTACTCCTGGTGCCCAGCACAGTGCCTGACACATAAAGCATTCATCACACTGCACTGTAAATTTCTGATTGCTCCTCAGTTCACTCCCAAACGAGACTGTAAACTCCTTGCGGGTAAGGATCATGTCTTATTAGTTTTCAAATAGTCAGTGTCTATCATAATACCTGGTATACCATTGGTAATCTTAAGCATCTTTGAATGTATATACAATACTAATGCATACAAATTCATAAATTATGTATGTGTATTTATGAAACATGCAATATATGTAATTAACTAATGACTATGAAGTATTTTACAGCCTGATTACACTTGTAAATTCCTTCAGATTGAGACGTGTCTTATTGTCCTCCTTACCCTTACCCAGTAAGCCTCAGAAATGAATTCACCAAACACTTGTAAAATTATTAATAAGGTTTAATTATGAGGAACCTCAAAATGTAAGTCATGCCCCATGAAAGTAATGTTCAAAACACCTCTCAATTTATATCAGGAAACACTTTCTAAGCACCTACTACATGTCAGGCACTAAACTAGACATTAGACATAAAAAAATAGAATAAGATAAAATAGAGACACTTATATAGTGGCTAAGACTGACACATACTGTATTGTCATAAGTAGCAAGGACAATATGGTTATACATTTGGTATTTTGTGAGCATGGAAAAACATTTAGTCCAACATTAGGTTAATGTATGACTCTCAGAAGAAAACAACACCTTGAAGAATGAATAAGGGTTAGCCAAGAAAAGAAAGATAGGTGTGATCAAGGTGGATGAAGGCACAAAACCCTAAAGGAATATTATTATAGTTACTAGAGGCCCGATGCACGAAATTTGTGCAAGAGTAGGCCTTCCTTCCCCTGGCTGCCGCACCGCCTTCCTTCTGGCACCCGGGACCTGGGCTTCCCTCTGGTTGCCAGGAGGCACCCAGGACTCGGGCTTCCCTCACAGCCCCGGTTTCGTTGGAAGATCATCTGAAAGTACTCCTAGAAGGATGTCTGGTCTAATTAGCATATTACACTTTTATTATTATAGATTAGAGTATAAAATATGAGGTTGATAGTGAAGAGAAGTTACATGTAGAAGAAGAGACCAAGGTGAATAAAGGCACAAAATGCTGAAGGAATATAATGTATATTTATTAGAGTAAAAGATGTGCCTGAGAATGAAGAGAAATTAGATATGAAGGAAGACTGTATCAGACATAAAGGTATTTATATGCCACTCTAAGGTACTTAAACTTTACCCAGTAATCAATGGAAATTCTTTAAGTGTTTTAGGGACAACAACGATCTGATCAAGTATACATTGTAGAGAGACACTATTTGTTGTGCAGAGAATTAGTTATGGAGTTGGAGCAAGACTGGAGTAAAAGAAAAAACGTTGGGAAGCTACTGAAATTGTTTAGGCAAGAGATAGTGAGGGCTTCAGCTTGTTCAGAAGTAGATATACAGAAGAACAGAGGGGAGTACATCCTAGAAACATTCTGAGGTTATAAATGGCATGGCTTGGTGATGGGTTGCATGAGGGATATGTAGGGGAGAGAGGAGTCGAGTGACTTCCTTGTTCGTGGAGAAGATTGGACCATGAACTAGGAGAGTCAGAGTGGAGAGTGCAGAGATAATGAGTCCTATTTTTTTTTAATATACCAGTTTTGTCAAGTGCAGGTGTACAGCCTATATTTTGATTTATATGACTGAATCACAGGGTAAAAGCTAGAACTGAAGGCAAAAGCATATTTATGTAGGTGGAAGATAAAAACATCAAACTGAATCAGTATTTGAAGAGAAAAGAGCAATGGGGTAAGATAGTGAAGCCTAGTAACCTCAATATTAGAAAGAGGGTAGCAGAGGAGGGAGACTTTACCTGTCACAAAGGTAAGAGAAGTGTCAAGTCTTAGGTAACATCAAAAGGCTTGAGAGATCAACAGCCAACACCAACAGGCAGGTGTTTCTTTAATCTTCAATACTAGCGTTTTGGTCATGTTCCTCTGTGTTATGCCTTGCCATCACACAGTACCTATGTCTCTTAAATAGTATTTTAAAAATGGCATGAGACTGTCCTTAAGTCACTACAGGTGCACTAAGTCATAATGCATCATGGAACGGAGACCGGGTAGGAGCATTTGTTCACAACTGTGACCTTCCCAGTCATGCTGGGCAAGCAGAGAGCAGGCCTGTGGAGGTACACTTACCAAAGGCTTATGCCAGCTCAGAGTTAATGGAAAGCCACAGATGGTGAGCTGTGTGGGTGGCAGGGGCACCCTCCCTGAGACACATTTTCAGCAAATGGATGCTCTTGTGGACGGCTATTTGGACTACCCGATTACTCAAGTATGTGTTTTGATGTATATTTGATGTGGGTTTTTAATGTATCTTAAACTCTCTGCACAGCTATATTCTTTTCTATGCCCCAAAGGGATGTTATTTCTGAATCTTATTAAAAATTAACACGAATCTATTTCCCATACTCTGTCTGTCATAGATGAAGAATGGCGCATGTTGATAAGCACAAGCCATTCTTTAATTTCTAGACCCAGAGGCACTGGAAAGCATCACAAATCATGAGGTGGGACTAGGAAAAACTCAATGATTTATCTAAATAATATTCAGAATTTCAATAAAGCTCCTTGGTGGCTATAAATCCAGAGAACTCTATTTCTCTTTGTACAGGGGGAAATATATTATTCCACAAACTGGGTTTAAATGCATATGCTCCTAATTGCACCTGCTTTTCACCCCGGCCTTGTGTGTTAGAGCAAAACCACTCAAGTCAGTACCCCACTGGTAATGGAAATAGAACTTGAAAGAGGGCAGCTCCGCTGAGAGTAAAATGAGAAAACCTTGCTAATATTTCAGAGCCCTTATTGCAACAGACAGTTGTTAGAGGTAACCAAGCGCAATTTTTATCTTGCTACTTTGCAAAAATGAAAAGACCCACCCTCTCCACACCAAAACTAGAAACAAAATAACAGTTTTATAGGGCACAGTCTGAAAAGTTCTGGGTTAATCTTTTCCATCATACAAACATCACAAAGAGATTTAAATAGAATATCTTCCACTGTCCACTTCAATACACATCCCAGAGAATACCTGAAACTCTGGGCAGGAGAAGCAGAAACTTCAAGAGACAAGCTATTTATCCTGTGTAACCTCAGTTTCCTCATCTGTAAAGTGGAAATAGAATTCTCTATTGTTAATGGAAGAACTATATCATATAATGAAAATAAATAAAACTCTTAACATGATGCTTAATACATATAGAAGAGTGGTTATTATTATTATTATTATTCTTATTTCCATTATGTGGTTTGCTACCTATAGAACTCATTAGCTACCTAGAAATTCATGTTGTCATCTAATAGCAGGTATCATAGAACAAATCAAAGAGTGAAGAAAAATCACCAGAGAAAAACACAATATGGATTAAATTATATTCATTACATTTATCTATAAACTAGAGGTCTGGTGCATGGTTTCGTGCACTGGTGGGGTCCCTCAGCCTGGCCTGTGCCCTCTCACAATCTAGGACCCCATGGGAGATGTCGAACTTCCAGTTTCAGCCCCATCCCTGCCTGGCCTGAGGGGATCTGCCAAAACTGGCAGTCTGACATCCCCTGAGGGATATAAGCAGCAGGCAGCCAGGGAGTAGCCCGAGCCCTGGATGGGCATGTGCCACTCCCGTTCAATATGGCCCCGCTCCCAAAGCTGCTTGGTAGCTGCAGAGGCGGGAGAGGCTGCAGCTGCACTCACTGGGCTCTGGTTTCTGGTACCTGTCAGTCAGATAAGCAGCGCTCCCGCTGTGGGAGCCCACTGACCACCAGGGGGCAGCTCCTGTGTTGAGCATCTGCAACTGGTCAACCAATGGGGCAGTCAACCAATCATAATGATCACTTAGGCTTTTATATATATAGATTAGAACAGACTGACATATTTTGGTGAGGGGGGGTAGTGGAGGGAGAGATGAGAAGAGATAAACCCAAGAATTGCCAGAATAATTGATATGGACTATTTCTATTCAATTTTTCCCATAACAAATAGAAATAAGAAATGAATGACTGCAATAATTATGTCTGGTTCACCAACTTGCTTCTTTTCCAAGGTATGTACATTTTGGTGTCATAACTGTTATATTGTGTACATATAACACAGCCATGTTTTCTGTAATTAAAATTGCTTCTCCTTTAAATGTGAGTTCAATACATCAGTATGGATTATTATTCCAGGCATTTTGGCAACCTGAACAAATGTGAGAAATCCCAAGCTAATGTATGAGGATGGCTAATTTCAGGAGTACACTGTACTCCAGCCATAGAGGATTATGCTGAGTCTGAGAACTCTGATGGAAGATATGGTGAAGTAAGTTGGTAGAAAGAAGCTATTGTTATAATAAATGGGAAGTTAATCATGATGCAGGACTCGGATACTTTGTAAGTACTTACAACACATAAAAATGTGTTGACTGAGTAAAGGCTGGTATCCCATCAGAAGAGACAAATGCCAAGACAAGTGTTTATAACAAAGAAACATCCCCAAGCACCACAGGAAAAACATTCAAATATTCACTATCTATTCTTAATGAAAACCTAGAAAGGCAGGCAGCAGCAGAACACAATCCTATATAATAAAAGCCTAATATGCAAATCGACCAAATGGTGGAACAACCAGTCACTATGATGCACACTGACTACCAGGGGGCAGGCGCTCAATGCAGGAGCTACCCCCAGCCTGCATGCCTCAGGCTGGCCGAGGTGGGTGCCAGCGGGGGGCCCCCAATCACTCTGCCAGTTGCCCCACAGATCGGCCCTAATTGCCAGCCAGGCCTAAGGACCCTAAGTGTGCATGAATTTTATGTACTGGGCCTCTAGTGTAATGATAAATGGAAGAGATAAAACTATTTCTGAACTGACACTAACCCATGAACAGTTCCAAGAATGTGATTTTTTAGCAGCTATGGAGCCATTGCTGTGAATGCATTTACATACCCAATCCTCACGTAACGAAGCCTGTGCTTCATTCCAGACTCTGTCCTGGCACCAGGGATTCAGAGAGGAACAAGACGCTACCTAAGACTCTCTAGACCTTTTCGTGTATTTGGAAAACAGATGAGAAAGTGAAACAATTATTAAACAGTGGATCAACTGATGCGAGGTTTCTGATAAAAATCCCTGCTCGTAGTGTGAGGAGGCCAGAATGCTTCCAAGAGGAAATGTCACTTGAGCTAATTTGAAGGACGTGTAGGAATTCCTGGAATGAAAAGAAAGTATAGAAATCCTTCCCGTATATAGAGGCTCAGAAGTTCAAGAGCACATGAGGTATTTAGGGAATGACAAGTCGTGTTTTCATTCGGGAACACATTGTGTTGAGTAGGAGAATGTCTGTAGGAAGGTGATGGAGATCCAGTCATGAAGTAAAGAACAAAAAGATGATTCAAATATGACTGATGCCTAGCTTCTTCCAGAGGGTTGGTTCTGACCCTCTGTGTGTTTCTGATGCAACAGTGGGTACCACTAATGTCACTTATCCATGGCTCACAGCACTTGGGTCTCACAGGCAAATACCAAAATCCTCTCTGAAAGGAAATGACCAAGAAATTTTGAGCCAGAAAATTTTGTCTGAAAGCAGTTAGGGATCTTGAGCCAAGCATTAGAAGCCAAGCTCTAATGCCAAATGGGAATCTGAGAACTAGACAAAGAGTCGGTGGACAGAATAGGTAAATTAGTACCAGTCTGAGTAAATTCGGGAAGCAGCTGAAAAACCCATGATACAATATTTCAGCACTCTTGGGAGTTTGTTTATGTGGGTGAGTGGTCTGAGGATCTACAATGAACACTCCTCTGTCATACAGTAGGATCTCAACAGGATGTGTTATATGATTGTGTTACATGATTTGTCTACTTACACATGTGTCCATGTAAATGATTAACCTTGGGGCCAAGAATCTCTCCAGTGCAGATCATCTTTTAGTAATACTTACTAGTGACAGGGGTATTTTATCCTTTCAAAATATTACCTCCCTATTCATCACTGAACACCAAGGTCTATTGTGGTGCCCAGAGTAGATGTTATCTGAATTGAAATGAAATCAAAGAGCCCTCCAATGCAGCCCCCACCCCCATTGGAAACCAGATTGAAATTATGGCAGATTAGTGACTTCCACACCTTTCTCAGTTTTAATTTTAAAATTGTCAAATCAGTTTAAAAGTGATAATAATACAAGCATCAGCTTTATATAAAATTAAAAATAATTATAGCCAAAAATGGTTTGGCTCAGTGGATAGAGCGCCGCCCTGCGGACTCAAGGGTCCCAGGTTCGATTTCGGTCAAGGGCATGTACCTGGGTTTTGGGCACATCCCCAATAGGAGATGTGCAGGAGGCAGCTGATTGATGTTTCTCTCTCATCGATGTTTCTAACTCTCTATCTCTCTTCCTTCCTCTCTGTAAAAAATCAATAAAATATTTAAAAAATAATTATATATAAAACAGTTAACTAAAATTGAAAATGATAAGAATATAAACATCAGACTTCATAACGAGATATTGTGGAATGTGTTACAAAGAATTATCTTTATGGCATTGAAAAAAAAGAAAGCCATTTTTTATCATTAACAAATGAGAATAACTTTTATGATTAAAATGAATTTACAGTTTTACAGGTCATTTGTAGGTACATAACAAAACCATCGACTTCCAAGAGCAAAAATAAAAAAAAAGATTATTTGATTTAATGCCTTTCTATTATGGATAAATTAAGCCCACAAAATGATTTACTCCAAATGTCTTTTTGTACAACTCCCTTTTCAATACTTAGGTGATACACTAATATCAGGGTCTTTATTTTCCCCAACTGTATGTTCTTAAGCACAGTATAGGCATTGTGCAAAGGTAAGTATCTTTGCATCTCCTTAATGCAACATGAAGCGAGGCATTTGATAGAAAGTCAATGAATATTTGTTGGAGGAATAAATGAATGAATGAATGAATGAATGAATGCTACTCTGCGTTCTCAGATTTTGTCTTTAGGGTTGTATCTACCCAAGGTTATCTAGGTTTTCTCCTGTGTTATCTCCCAGGAGTTTTTTTAGTTTTGCACTTTATATATAGGCCTGTGCTACATTTTGGGTTAATTTTTGTGAGGGGTGTAAAGTCTGTGTCTAGATTCATTTTTCCCCCTGAGTAGTTGTGTCAGCACCATTTGGTGAAAAGACTATCTTCATTGTATTGCCTTTGCTACTTTAACAAAGATCAGTTAACTATATTTATGTGGGCCAATTTCTGGGCTTTCTCTTCTTTTCCATTGATTTATTTGTCATTTCTTTCACCAATACCACAATGTTTTGATGACTATTGCTCTATAGTAAGTCTTGAAGTCTTTTTTACCCATTAAGATAAAAAACAAGGAAAGGATGTTTCCTATCATCACTGCTTTTCAACATTGTTCTGGAAATTTTAGCTAATGCAATAAGACAAGAAAAGGAAACAGAAGGTATACAAATTGGGAAGGAAGAAATAAAGCTGTCTTTGTTCAAAGATGACATTATAGTCTATGTAGAAAATGTGAAATTTTGACAGGTATGTCCTCTGTGCAAAAAGAAATGCAACATTTTATTTTTGTTTAATTTTTAATTTTTTTTAAAAAAATATTTTTATTGATTTCAGAGAAGAAGGGAGAGGGAGAGATAGAAAAATTAATGAGGAGAGAGAATCATAGATTGGCTGCCTCCTGCATGCCCTCTACTGGGGGTCGAGCCTGCAACCTGGGCATGTGCCCTGAACGGGAATTGAACCCTGACCTCCTGGTTCACAGGTTGATGCTCAACCACTGAGCCACACCAGCCAGGCTAATTTTCTTAAATTACAGTTTACATTCAATATTATTTTGTATTATTTTAAGGTACACTGTTTATTGTTTTAAATAGCAAGATAATTCGGATTTTATATGAAAAACAACTGGAAAATAAAACGCAGTTTAAAGATGTATACTGACAGTAATCTTCATAAGGTTTTACCTATTTTTTTAAAAATATATTTTATTGATTTCTTACAGAGAGGAAGGGAGAGGGATAGAGAGTTAGAAACATCGATCAGCTGCCTCCTGCACATCTCCCACTGGGGATGTGTCCGCAACCCAGGTACATGCCCTTGACCGGAATCAAACCTGGGACCTTTCAGTCCGCAGGCCGACGCTCTATCCACTGAGCCAAACCGGTTTCGGCGGTTTTACCTATTTTGAGAGCATAACCTCTAGCAGAGGTTTCTTAATGATCCTAAATTGGGATTTAAAGTCTGGTTCTTTGCTAAAATAGAACTTTGCTGGACATCTAGTTGCCTGAGCCGGTGTGTATAGGAGCTTTTCTTTTGGGCTGAAGAGAAATGAAGAAGTTTAATATTCTTCATTGGCTAAAGGTGAGATAGTATAGGAATGATGGAAAGAGAATGGCTGCTCTTCTAGGGTGTACTAGGATAGGGTGAGCCTACACATGGTTGGAGACAGAAACTAATCTCTTTCATGAAAGACTTTGGCACAAGCAGTACTGCTCTGGGGTCCTCAATAGTGAGAAACATGCTCACTTCCACAGTACATAGTTGGTTCCCAGAGGATAGCAAGGAGGCAGTCCCAGCAGACTCATGTTGTGTGCAGTGTAGCAATGCCAGTGCCCAAGGACTTCCCTCAGACAGTCTGCAGGCAACCAACTATGAACATGTCAGAATGGAAGGACATGATTGGCCTTCATGTCGGACATTTCTGGACCCACCTGGGGAAAAACTGGGAGGTTGAAGAGAAGGGATTAAGCTTATCAGACAGTAGGTGGGGGAAGTCAGCCAGAATTTTCATATTGGTTATTTTCCCTGCAGGCTGGCAGTGCTAGACAATCAGCCACTCCTCTTTTACAAAGGTTCATTTTTATGACAGGTAATGGAATCTGGGGATATGTTTCAGTCAACAACAAACTTTTCTGCTTGATCCTAAATTGGGATTTAAAGTCTGATTCTTTATACAAGTGTGCTAATTATTTAATACCCACCGTGTATAATAATACACAATTAAGCTGCCACGTATCTAACCAAATTATTTATTTTAGCAAGGTTCAGGGTCAATATTGACTACTTCAGCCAAATATTTATATCAGAATCCATGTCAGCTATTGAGGCTGACCAAACAACTTGCCACCCTGGACATTTATTTTTGGAGTTAGGCTCTACCCAATATGTATTGATTTGAAGAATAGACAATGGTTTATTTTGCTAAGATGACTCATGGGAGGGGTGTGATCACTTTGGATAGGCAGGGAAATGTACTGCTTCTTACCAGAGAATATTAATAAGGGATAATATTAACTTGTGTTTGCCTAGTGAGATTTTCAAAGACATTTTTATTATTTCATATTATTCTCATGATCATTGTTTTATTTAGACAGCACAGCTATTTCTCTCTCCATTATGCAAATGATGAGACTAAACAAACAGAAGTTACACTGAAAACAGTCAACAAGAAAGCGCACTTTCTTTGCTTAGGACCCTAGCTCACTCCAGTACCCAGTGTGCTTTCCTTCAGACCTTTGTTGAACTGCAATTCCCTGAGTGCCAGGTGGTCAGCAAGTGTACTAGGAACTGTATCGAGGTGCATACAAATATATTCACATTTTTGTTCTCTTTTTCTTTTTTAGGTACTTTACCTGACTTAGAGGGGAAATAATAAACCTCCAAAATTGGGCTTGAATCACATGTAATGAAAAATGATTCCATTGTTTCTAAGATAGAATATGGCCGAAACCGGCTTGGCTCAGTGAATAGAGCGTCGGCCTTCGGACTGGAGGGTCCCGGGTCCGATTCCGGTCAAGGGCATGTACCTTGGTTGCAGGCATATCCCCAGTGGGAGATGTGCAGGAGGCACCTGATCGATGTTTCTCTCATCAATGTTTCTAACTCTCTATCTCTCTCCCTTCCTCTCTGTAAAAAATCAATAATATATATATTTTTTAAAAAAAGATATAATATGAAACGTCTACTAGAATGGTTGGTTACTACTAGCTATACAGCTCTTTTATCCTTTATATTTTCACTCATCATTTAATGTGACTTAATTATTTTCTTAACTAGATTATAAGCTCCTTTATGGAAGAAATAACAACTTATACTTTGTGTTTTTAGCACCTATGCTTAAACATAGGTCGTCACAAAAAATGAATTCTTGTTGATGATATTTATGCAGAAAAGGGCTTACTATATGTCTCTAACAGTTTCCAAATGAATTAAAATTGCTGAATGAACAGCTTCTTTCAGGCGATTAAATGTACCATGCAACCCAGGCATGGCTCAACATCTGTTATATTTGGGCTTTTTATACTATATCACATTTCATATAGGAAATAGCACTCTAATACTGACTTTATGATGTTTCCCCCCCATCGCTGTATAGTATATTTTGATCTATATGAAGTGCATTCATCCAGAAAATACTTTCTAATCTCCTTTTTTATGCCAGACACTGGATATGAGCTTGGAGCATAGGATATTCATAAAACTGGCCTCGACTTTAAGAAACTTCACATTTTTGTAGTTAATTTAAAACATGTGCATTCCTCTATTTCTTCTACTTCCCCTATTGCTTCACTTCCCATGCCTCCTCAACATTTCTCAGGTTTGTTTATCTAGTCCAGAAGCAGCTGGGTAATAGCAAGAAGGCTCCCATTTATTGAGTACTCACTGAATAGCTGTGCTCCTCACACACTGCCCAGCTAACATTCATTTCATCCTTCGAGCAAACCTACTAGGTGTCTTAATTACTTGTTATTATTGTCACTTTCATTTTACAACTGAGAAGAGAAAGGTTTAGAGTGGTTGGGTGATTTGCATAGCACTGAAGGCTCATGTAGGGGAACCAGAATTGAACCCAGATTTCCTCCTTCTGATTTCACTGGCTTACGCACTACATCACCACAGCCATTTAACGAAGGGAGAGGCCAGCCATTGACCTCATGAGAGACCTTTTGTGATAGGAACGCTTTTATTTTTCTAATAGAAAAGAACACAGGTAGCGAATAGGGAAGATAGAGCGGCTTGAAATAATACCCAGAAAGTCTGAAGAAATTGAAACTCTTTACTGGAAAAAGAAGACTCTGATGGAATATGACATCTTTCTGTCTCTAGGGCTGTCACGTGGAAAAGGAATTTTACTTGTTGAGCATTAGTCCATGGATAGAGCTAAGAGAAAGTTACAAATTAGAAAGAAACAAGTTTGAGCTCTCGAGGAAGAAAGACTTTCTAGTGGAATTGTTGTAGAACAGAACTAATTCAGAGAGAGAGAATCCAGTTTGTGCAGAGGTTCAGACATGATAGTGCTGTGCAGGGGCCTCAGAGGGGTGGAGAGGAGGAAGCGACGGTGACTGGGGGCCTGCCTCTGGCTCTGAAGGCCAGGCAGTGAAGCAGGGATTATTCTACTGTTAGAACATCCCCCAGGATTAGCCCCACTGAGCAGTAGATGTCACTGTTTCATAGAAAGAGGAGTAAAGAGGCACTTCTGATTCTAAGTAGGATACTTTAAAAGATGTATTCAGATCTATTCTAGATGAATATAAGTTTCTAAAATATACTTAGGATTAATGTTACATCTAAGAGACATGCAATGACAAATCCAACGTTTTTACAGGTTTTTTTTTTTTTTTTTTTTTTTTTTTTTTTGCTTAAGAACTCTGGCCTTATTTGTATTGCGTAGCCCAAAACTATAGTGGAAGATTATAGTTCCAAAGGGTCTCCATGCATAAGATAATACAGGATGTGATAAAAGACAAAAATTCCTGTTGCTGCTGGTATTGTGAGTGATATACATATATGTGTGTGAGCATACACGTATTTTGAACCAATGCTTATTTTGTCCTCCTTCTGGCCCCCTCTTCTTTTTGTGCTTAACTCAAGAGTATCAAGAAGAAGGTCATGGCATGTACTTGACTAGCATTTGTATTTCTCGATTTGGAGGCTACTCAAGCTGAGATCACCATGAATTAAGTTCCAGGCAGAGGGAGCCATTCTTGACAAAGTTGAAATCTGCAAATCCCAAAGTTTGGGATTGAAGAGACTTCTCAGCCCCAGAGAAAGTTACAGGGTCATTGACACTGTTGAGCAATAAGAGAGAGCAAAGCCCTTGGAACCACATTTCATGAGTGTTCTCTTCCCTCTGTTTTGTCTCTTCCATTCCAGAGATTCTGAAGGACACAGGACCTGGTCCTCATTTGCCCTTTCTCCCTGGGGAACTTCTATCTGGGTAGAGGTTACTTTAACTTAGAAGAGAGTTCAAAGACAGAGAGAGGGAAAAGAGCGGAGGGTGTCCTCTAGACCTGCCCTCTCTATTGGCTTCCTCAGAATCCATAAACGTATGTACCTCTTGCTTGAAATTTTTTAAGGAGCTTATATTCTCAGAGGAGGGGTGAGATGTAGATAAATGACAATAAAGGATAGAGACACATATGTTTTTTTAAAAAAATATTTTTTCTTGATGTTTTTACAGAGAGGAAGGGAGAAGGATAGAAAGTTAGAAACATCGATGAGAGAGAAACATCGATCAGTTGTCTCCTGCACACCCCCAACTGGGGATGTGCCCACAACCAAGGTACATGCCCTTGACCAGAATCGAACCTGGGACTTTTCAGTCCACAGGCAGACGCTCTATCCACTGAGCCAAACCGGTTAGGGCAAGATACACATGTTGTAAAATGGAAAGGAATTTGGAGGAATCACAGAGGATATTCTGGAACATATGAAATTTTAATTAGGAGGCTGAAGGATGGCAGCATGTTGGTACCTAAAACATGCAGGGCAATGGCATTCTAAAAACAGAAATGGTCATAGGATAGGTGCAAAGTTGGCATAGGAAGGGATTGGTCGAAATGTAGGGTTCACAAGGGGGAAATATAGCTAAACTAAATCATGATCATAATCTTGTTTGCATGTGAGGATAGACACTGAATGGTCTTCAGGAGGGAAATGATAGTTGCAACAGGAATGCTCTAGTGAGATTATTACAATATTTATTATGTTGCCGTGGACTTTTCTATCCAGTGGTGATCTTCTTTGAAACAGGAAGCTAAGTCTGTTGGAAGTTAGGAAGGTGGTTTGGCTCAGTGCATAGAGCATCAGTCTGCAGACTGAAGGGTCCTGGGTTCGATTCTGGTCAAGGGCACATGCCCAGGTTCAAGCGTGATCCCCAGTAGGGAGTGTGCCAATCGATGGTTCTCTCTCATCATTGATGTTTCTATCTCTCTCTCTCCCTCTCTAAAATCAATAAAAAATATTTTTTTAAAAAATGTAAGGAAATTTTGAGAAGCTGCTATTGGAATTTCCATTTGGCAGGAGAGAAATAAACCACTGCAGTGAGGATCAAGCAGGCTGAGGTCAGAAAACACAGATTCTATAAATCGGTTCCTTCCAGCAAAATACGTGATTAACAGTGTTGGAGTGGGAACAGGGGGAGCAGATGGTGGCAGTCACTCAGTCCTAGGAATGTGTGAGTAGGACTGAGAGTGACAAGGGCTGGGGACTCTCAGGCACAGAGAGAGCAGGGCTCAGCATGGAGGAATACCAGCTTCTGTTCCAGTGGAAAGGTAAATGAAGCTTCTGTGTATAGCTACCATTCCAAGCAACCTGTGTGTGCCAGGCAATGTGCTAAACAATGTTTGCAAACTACAAATTAGACTTTGATGTATTCACTTCATGGACAAGGAAATGGAGAGTTGTTAAGGGACTGGTATGATCGGTATGAGACAACATTAGGATTCTAACCCAGGCCTGTGTGAGTGAGGAGAAGCAAGCGGTTGGTGTTTCCTTGTGGACAGCAGGGCGAAGGTGATGGGAGAAGCTGTCTCTTTTGGAGAAGCCTGGATCATGCCATGTTAAGACAAGGCATGCCAGGTGGCTGTTAGGCTATAGGAAGAAGGCCAGGAGGAGCTCAACTATTGTTTTGATAAATATTTCATATCTTAGATGTTATGATAATGGGGTTCTCTAAAATGAATATAATGTGTTAAGATTGGCCCAGCAGTAGTAAAAATACCAATAATAATAAATCTTATGGTCAGAGTGACTTTCAGGCAAATCATGAGCTAGTATCCCAGTGTTATTGTTAGAATTTCTTGTGATCCTGTGGAAGAATTACTAGTCAGGCTAGCAGGAGTGATCTGTAGTCCATCTCTGCTATAACAGGCACCCACCCGAGATAAGCTCAAGTTGTGAGTCTCAGAGCTTCTCAGGGCATCTGGTTGAGGGTAGGAGAGACTGCCAAAGCCTGAAAACTAGGAGACTGAGGCACATGGACCAGGACTAAGGAGGGGCATCTGCCTGGTGTGACTGCCTGCTGGGCCCATCCCAGCCAATAGACATTTGCAAAGCAAGGGCTGAGGGGTTGGGAGAAAGAGGGCTGAGCCTTGCACCCTTCTCCATCCCCATGGTTGCTCTGCTGTACTAGTAAGTGCAGAACTGCTTATAACAGACACTTTAGTGTTGATAAGCACGTGAGCAGTAACTGGTACGTTGCCTAAATTAATAAATGGTAACTATAATGGGCTGAGAGCAGGTCACGGCAAAAAGAAAAGAAACAGACTAAAAATAAGTTTGCTTGAAAAATTAAGACTATTTTGTATAAAGTCACTAAATAGTACTCATGGTAGGATCTCATTTTTGTAAAAGAAAAGGAGAGTTTGGATAAAGTCAGAAGCAGTGTGGGGGTGAATTATTGATTGTTCTTTTTGCTTTTTTGTGTATATCTTTTGTAAGTAATGTGTTGCATTCATAATAAAAATAAAGTCTAGAAATTTGATTGAAGGGGCTTATATTGAGAAAGCGAAAGCTTAGCTAAAAGGAACATTATGTAGGTCTATGTTTCTCATTATTCTCTGTCTCAAATTTAAAATGCTCCAAAGTTTACAATATAACATTTTTTATGTAGTTAGTGTTTTAACTACATTACAATAACATACCTAATGATTTCAAAAGAGATACATTAGCTCATATATATTTTATGACTCTTAATCTATATTACCCCAAATTTTCTTTAAACACAACTGTTTTTCTTCGTTCCATTTCTTGTTCATATATGTAAACTTATGCCACACATAGTAATCATAGAGAATATTTAGATTTTATATGCCTTTTTCACTTAACAAGTATGTATTTTGCATGGCTGCATTGTCTCCATATTTATGACTTTTCATGCTTGCTCAGTAACATTATATCAAACACTATGATTTTTTTGCCCACTCCTCTGAGGTTTAACATTTCAGATACTTTCACACTTTTATAAGCATGAACCAACCCCGCTGTCATAAACTTACTTGCAAATATAAGCTTTTTCTTCTTGTGAACTGGTTCCTTAGGATAAAATTTTTTAGAGCAAGTCGGGTAATATTTTCTGGTTCATAAAATTTCTAGTCAGATTGTTTTTCAAAATGACGCTACAGATATGATGCCGTCTCCTGGCAACTTCTGCAGCTGTTTGCGATTCAGGCCCAATCTCACGGGATCCCTATTATCACTTGAATTTGCATTTTTCTGATTACTAGCCGTTTTAAGCCTTCTCACTTAGTGTTTACTTTTTATTTTTTCACACGAAGCTCTGATATTTCGGTAAATAAAATGTAATCTTTTGCAGTGTGGCTGGAGCGAATAAAGTCTCTCTGTTGTCTTTTGTCTACCTGTTTTACATCCAACAAGAATTATTCATTTGACTTTGAAAGTGCACCCAGAACTCCAAATGCCATAACTAGAGATAAAATCTATAAGCAAGTCTGTGAATTGTTTTGCTTTTGTGCCATTCCCCACTCAGGAAATAAGCGGAGGTCCTCAACATGTCCTTCCTCACCTTTCTGAGGCCTGGTGGCATCAACCCAGTGACCTCCTGGTGGAATTAGTTTTCGGGGCAGTCAGAACAGTCATACTCTGAACCACAGATTGGATTACTGACCAGAATCAACCCTTAATGGGCCAGTGAGTTTGGTTGTTATAGCAACAAAACTGATTTGATGTCCAGTTATTTATCAGTGGCTCAGCAATTGACCTGCAAACAGTGCATCCTGTTGAGACTGAAGGCTGTCTTTTCCCCCTCGATAAACTCCTGACAAGCCCATGCGAAAGATTTCGGAGCTTAATATTTCAAGTTTAAAATGTGTGCCCCACTCCCCAGCCCCGTGAAAAGGGATCCAGCTCTCCCTCTGGATATTTGTGTCAACTTAAGTCAGGATCATAAGATGCACACGGTGGCACAGCTGGATAGAAGGCTTTGTCACTCATGACATCTGCAGCTTGGGAAACAGAGGCAATTTGCTTTGCTTCACTCACTTTTAAAGGAAAATCAGAGAAGATGGCTACCTGGGAGGATTAAGCAATTTTTCTCTCTCTCTTTTTTTTTTGAAGCTTCCTGAGTTCTACCCTGTTTTCATTCATCATTCTGAATGTGACTTTTCCTCATGGCCCATTGAACTCAATGGGAACAATCACAACATTTTCAAAGTGCTGTGATTTCACACCTATTTCAATACAGATCTAAGAGTTTCCATATCCTTTCACCATTCGGGTAAATGCTTCATAGACTGGTAACCCAATGTGCTTAGTAATCCCTTAGTAACTTCCTTAGGGAAGCAAAAGAGGTAGTTAACTGTAGCTCTAAAAGTAAAACTGTACCTGGATATCTGTTTGTTCCACTTATACGAAGTTTTACATTCCATCTTCAGTGAAATGTTACTTACACAATTACACAAAAAAAGTATGGCATTTTCTTCCAAGAACCTATTTTGAATTCAAATTAAAACTGTACATGTATGCATTTATGAAGTCTTAGAGTTAAGAAAAGACTTTTAAGGGTGGGAGTGATGCTTAATTGAAGCCAACTTATGAGGCTCTACCACCAGTAGAAAAGCTATAAAGGTTATCTTCGGTTGCTCATGTGGTAACATTAAAAATTTGTGTTGAATTGAATCTGAGGTATCTTCCTGTGAGTTCTTCCACATGCTATGATACACATAATCTGGATTTATGTTCTATTTAAGAAAACAGTGATCTAGATTCATTTTTATTTCCATTTATGAGATTTTTTGATAAGTCATTTTATTTTTGCTAATATTTATACAAGAAGACAATCCTACCAACCAGCCTTCAACCAGTGTGGATTATACATCTTGAGGACATTTATATTTGCTTTCCCAGTAGTAGAAAGGGATTTGATTTTTTACATATTGTTCCTCTGTCTCCATCCAACGGTATACCAGGGGGAGATGATTAGCCAATTGAGAGCACAAGGAAGCTATCTGACCCACAAACTGATTGAACCTACAAGGCTGTCCTGTTCAGTTTGCCAAGTCAGTTTTCTGTTACATGGTAGCCTTATCAATAGAGAACATGGCAAGCTGGGGTTGTTATTCAACCTTATTTCTTTACACCAAGGAAGATCAAAGAGTCTTTTGTAAGCTGTGTTGCTTCTTTCTATTTTTCTTGTTATGAACTATATGCCTGAACAATTTCCCAAACTTAATGCAGCAGTTTATGACAAGAGCATTATTTTAGCCTGTGGTCATATAAAAAGCTGAGAGGTTGTGCAATAGTTTGACTTTGTTTAATAAAGGCATTACATTATTAAACTCTCTGGCATGAACTTTATAGCTTGCTCCAGCCCAGAATACCTAACTATGAAAAATTCCTGGACAGAGAAGTTTTCTAAATATGTGTCCCTCTGTTTTGAAAAGAACACATTACTTCTATTTTTATAAAGTATTTTCAAACCAGAGTCACAGACAGTTTCAAGAGTCAAGGTCATCTGCTTTGGGTTTTTAATTTTTGAGGTTGACAAATTCCATAGAATGATATTGATCTCTCTCTCTCCTCTTTCTCCTCTCTCTCTCTCTCTCTCTCTCTCTCTCTCTGTTCTTAAAATTGTTTTCAGTATCAGATTTTTCTTTGGACATATTGGGAACGAAGTGAAGCTAACCCCATGCTGGCCTTAGGACTACCTATGGGGATTCACATAGGATTGGGCAAATGCTCCCACCATGATGATTAAGCCCCTCTATCAGGATGGGTCTACTGGTCACCCATCCTTTAAACTCCATCAAAGTACAAAATACTTTATTTTCTTCTTGAAGTTACCTGCTTCTGTCCATCTCTTTCTGCTCTGGGGTAGGGAGTAAAAATGTATTTATGTTTAAACAGTCTCATTCTTTTCAGTCCGCTGATCTTTCAAGTCCGCTTCTGTGATCTGGACCACCTCAAATAAGTGTGGTGCCAGGCAATTTGATATGCATGGTTTACATCATGCATTAAAGCCAGCCACTGAGCTATTAATGTCTGATATTGATCTTATCAACTTACCTGAGATCAAACCTCTAAAATATTATTTAGTTTTAGCTAACATAATATATAAGATTTGGACAGATAAATAGATTCATTGAAGGGCTGAGCAGAAGGTGAGTTTCCTTTCCAGCAAATACCTCATCTGCTCTAAAACCTGAAGGAATTATACTGTGACCATGTAGGCCTGCCCACTCGAACACAATGAGAGTTTCTATTTTTTAGGACAAATGTGTCCAGATGATTCAGGATCAATAATCAAACATGCCCTACTCCTGATATCTCAGACCAGAGTCAGGAATGGGAAGGGGTCACTTTGGTAAGAGTCCTCACTCCTCTGCCTCTCGCTCTCATGATGAGAAGCACTTGATATTGGCCCTGTTGCTTAGAAATAAGAGCCCTTGCACAGATTGGGGGTACAGTCCCGACTTCTCCTTCTGTTGCATGACCTTAAGCAAGTCACAACCTCCATGTGTATTTCTTTAACATTATATGGACAAATTAGATTTTCATAACCCTTTCAGTTTAAAAAAGCCTAGAACTAATATAAAACTGAAAGGATTCAACAATTTGGAGGCAAAGAAGCCATTTTATTTTTCATTGTGTATTTGTGAAACCGCCATACAGCATGAGTTGGATTGGTACTAAGTAGAAGACCCAGCCTGAGCACACTGAGCCAGTACTAAGGATAAATGTACATTCAGTCAACCTCCTTAAGAACTCACCAACCAGTGCTGCTCCCCAAAGGCATCTTCCAGGAACTCGCCACAGCGTGTTGGTCTCATGAACCCATAAACCAATCTGGGATCTCCTAATAACAATGGACAAGTACGTGCCACTTTTTATAAGTTACATTATTTCTTCAGTCAAGAATGAAAAGCTACTGCATCCAAAATGTTATTAGGGCCAGTGTGTGGGATGCACTTATGGTCCACATTTTTAAAGATCAAACTTTGAAAAATTATTAGCAATGCAGCAGGCTACAGTGCATGCAAGAAAAAATATTTTTAAATGACAGAGAAAAATGTTTCTGTTTTACAATAGCAAAAGATTTTGAGTCAGAGTCTTTGGTTAAAATTCAATTCTGCATGAACCTTTTTAATGTTTCTTATCATTTAAAAAAATCAGAAAATATTTCTTTCAAGAGGCACCACTCTAACCCCAATGGAACATGAATACTTTCCCATCTATATCAAAGCAATTGTGTTAGGCAGTCTGGGAATAAAAGATATTCATTTTAAGCCTCACCATAGACTCAAGCCAAATGATATTGCCATCAGTCCGACAAAGATTAGCTCTAATGGAGAAGAAATGACAGTTGACAGAATTTCTTCTCAAGTTTCTTCCACGTGTCATTGAGTCAAAACCACAGAGTCACTGGTGCAATAACCCAGAAAGAGAAGGGGAGTTCAAAAACTTGCATATAGCCGTCAAAGAAACTTCTAGTCTTTCTTAAGTTTTTAAATTAAGTTTTACTCATGTCAACCCCATCAGCAGAAAGGAATAAACTAAGACTGTGTTTATATGACACCACAACAACCAGTCAATTAAGTGGAGAGTGAATTCAAATCCTTTGATTGACTTAATTTTTCCTTTCAGTTTGCTATTTCAGTGTATTTAATTGGTCGCAGTCTTAACATAAGCATAGTCATTAAATAACAGTCATGTGGCATTTGATCACTACTAACAACTTTCTGTCCAAATTAACCCTGCAGATCTCAAGAACATATATTGCACAGGCTCTTAGTCTGTATGAGTGCGTAGTAATTCCTGAGAAGCATTTTTACTTTCAGCTGTCACTGAGAAATAGTGCAGATGAAATAACAGGTGATGAATATGGTATCCAAACAAATTAGACTAGATCAGTTTAAAACCCAGAAAGAGCAAATCATACTCCATTGTTATTCACAGATGAGAAAAAACACATACATGTGTAAAATGGTGAATATATCAATCATATAATGTTTTCATTATAAAATTATACTTTGGATAATGAACCATTGTGTTTTACATTAGAAATATAATGAATAAAATAATATCTACTTAATTATCAGATAAATTATTAGATAGGAATCACATTTCACTTATAATACTGTCTTAATGTTATACAATTTATACATATGATGGGCTCTAAGATATTAGCTGCATTGGTTAAAAGTAACATATTAATAAGTATTTATCTATTTCAAAGAAAATCAGTCTGGTCCAATAAAAAGAAATTGTGAAGTCACAATATCCCTACTAATCTTATTGCCTTCTGGCTGCTTGACCTTGGGAATGTAATTAATCTGCTTGAAACTCCATTTCTTAATATGGACAATGAAAATAAAATCTACCTCACAGGGTTGAATAAAAATTAAATAATCATTGCATGTAAAAATGTGTAATCCTGTATAATAAAGAGCTAATATGCTAGTTAGACCAGATGGCGGAAGGACCAGTGGGCAGGGGTCGGGGTCGCAGGGCCGCGAGGCAGCTGGAGCCGCAAGGGCTGAGGTTGTGAAGGCCTACTCTTGCATGAATTTCGTGCATTGGGCCTCTAGTAACATCATAAAGAACCATACATTGTCATTGTTATTTATGGTATGAAATTACATATATTCAATAAAAATAGTTATTGAAATGCCTACTATGTACTACACAAATGTAAATCATTAATCTTTACAATTATCTTGCAAGGCCGATATCATTATACATGCTATCTAGAGAAAGATATTGAAGTTCAAAAAGAGTAATCAATTCAGAAACATATACCAACAAGCCAGTAGAGCAAGGACTTAAACCCAAGTCTTATAACTTCAAAGCCAAAAACCTTTCCACAGTCCAGCATCCTTGTCATTCTCTGAGATTTTTGTGGATAATCAGAGCACTGTGAATCCCCAGTTAGCCCTAACATTGATATTTTTTCAATATGCAAATAACTAATCTGGCAGCAATCCTTTAAGTCTTTGAGGAACACAAAGTGATATCATTTACAAAATAAACTAATTTTTAAATGTAGTTAATAAATATTTTATTTGAACGTTTAGGGCTATGTCAACTGATATTTTGATTTAGAGAGATAGTTTAAGTTTGACTAGAGTTAGTGCAGTCAGCAAAGTACTGTACATGCTTCTGTTTAGAAAGTGAGGCCATTAATGTTCAACTTGACTTCTAAGTGGAGTTTTAGAACCATGTATGTGCCAAGACCTCTTTCTGTACAGACAAAACTATATTTCTTCTCCCTCACTGCTGAGTCCCTTAACTTCCAGCCTTTCTCCTGCAGGTACATCTTCTTTTGGGAGAACACAATGAATAGATAGAAGAGAAAAGTAAATACATTTTTCTGGCATTTGAGCATTAAGTTGGCTACTATAATTTTGATATGCATCAAAAAGGTTTTAAGGTAATGTTGTTTAAACTGTTGCTCATAAATCAGCTATCTCAAAAACTTATGCTCATAAATCAGCTATCACAGTCTGTAATCTGCCCAAGAATCAGCAGTACCAATGTCTGGTATTTAATAATGTTTATTAAAAATTCATATTCTTTGACTTTATCCAGACTTAATTTATATTAAATCCTATAAAGATATAGGATTTAATATAAATTAAACTCATTAAATTAGAAGAATATTAGGGGGGTACATCATGTGCACTTAAGTTTGAGGATGGCTAATTCTAGGGCATATCTCACTTCCAGGTTAAATAATTTCAAAATGTTATTATTTTCCTTTTCCATGTAATAATATTAGTCATTTTTCTGTGCATCCTTTAGTTGTGCTTAATATTGTGCATACTTTATGTTTAGTTCATTCATATTTCTAAACCGAATGAAATACTATTAGCACATTTAATGATTGATTTTTTTCACTTGTTTATTTCCATACTAAAAGAGCTACTTTTCTTTAGTTATGGGTCTGGCTGTTTTCTCTACCTGGGGTTAAGGAAGACTAATTATCCTTCTCCTACAAAAAGGTATATACATCGTACAAATACAATACATCCCATTTCAGTTGGTTCATCGAAATGCTGAAACCCATTAATGGACCATGGTTAATAATGATTGCTTTAATAATGGAAAAATTTACCAGAATAATGGGAGATTTTAGGGTGTTGATAGATTAAGCAGGCAGAAACAAATAAACTTTAAAAGTATGGAAGAGAATATGTGAACAACACAAATAAGTTTTATCTAATGAATGTGTGTGTGTGTGCGTGTGTGTGTGTGTGTGTAACTGCATACATTATCTGGAGAGTAAATATTTTATCAAGAACACACCATTTATTTACAGAAGTTGATCACACACTGGGCCATAAAACGTGTCTTAACAAATGTTAAAAAGTTTACAACAGTCATAGTATCTGGCCAAATGGGATTTAACCAGAAATCAGAAAATAAAATAAGTAACTACATTAGTTTTCCATTGCTGTGTAACAAATTACCAAAACTTAGTTGCTCAAAACAACACTCATGCATTATCTCACAGCTCTATAGTTGGGATCTACCCAGATGTAATCAAAATGTGGGCTGGGCCGGGATCTTATCTGGAGTCTCTGAGGAAGAATTTGCTTCTGTTTTAGTTAGGATTCTTCAGAGAAACAGGATCTATAGTATATATAAAAGGCTAATATGCAAAGTGTCCCCTCGGGAGTTCGAATGCTCACTATGACGTGTGCTGACCACCAAGGGGCAGTGCAAAACGAAGGAAGGCCCTGGCAGGCAGCTGGAAGGTCTTGATCTGTGCTGATCGCCAGCCAGGCCTAGGGACCCTACCTGTGCACAAATTTCGTGCACCAGGCCTCTAGTCAATTATATATATTTTGGGAGATTTATTATAGGAATTGGTTCATGTCGTTATGGAGGCCAAGAACTCCCACAGTCTGTAATATGAAGTTGGGAAATCAGGAAAGCCCTTGGTGTAATTCAGTCCAATTCTGAATGCCCAAGAATCAGCAGTACCAATGTCTGGTGTTTGATAAGATTGTCTATATGGAAGATATAAACACTTAATAGGATAGTTTACCAAGTTTTTGAAATGAAAAATCAATCCAGAAAATTATAGTATTTCTATATATTAACCAAATGGAAGAATTAAATATTGAAATTTAAAAAATACATCATCCACAGAAATATAAAATAGCTACAAAAGAATTTAATATAAACAAAATCTTCCTTAAGAAAAATTTAATCCAGCAGGGCACGCACAGCATCCATGAAAGAAAAAAAGAGAAAAATTTAAAACTTTATTAAAAGACATTTTTTTTTTTAAGTTATTTTTTTTTTTTTCCTCTTAAAGTATTACAAAGGGTATTACATAAGTATCCTTTTTCCCCCCCCCCGCCCTTGACAAACCACTACCCTCCCTTACCCCCCAGTGTCTTATGTCCATTAGTTATGCTTATATGCATGCATACAAGTCCTTCGGTTGATCTCTTACTCCCCTCCCTCCTGCCCCCCAACTCTCTCTGGCCTTCCCACTGCAGTTTGACAATCAGTTTGAGGCAGCTCTGCCTCTGTATCTATTATTGTTCAAAAGTTTGTAATGGTCTTTATTATCCATGAATGAGTGAGATCATGTGGTATTTTTCCTTCATTGACTGGCTTGTTTCACTTAGCATAATGCTCTCCAGTTCCATCCATGATGTTGCAAATGGTAGGAGTTCCTTCTTTTTAACAGCAGCATAGTATTCCATCGTGTAGATGTACCACAGTTTTCTAATCCATTCATCTACTGATGGGCACTTAGGCTGTTTCCAGATCTTAGCTATGGTGAATTGTGCTGCTATGAACATCTGGGTGCATATATCCTTTCTGATAGGTGTTTCTGGTTTCTTGGGATATATTCCTAGTAGTGGGATCACAGGGTCAAATGGGAGTTCCATTTCCAATTTTTTGAGGAACCTCCATACTGCCTTCCATAGTGGCTGCACCAGTCTGCATTCCCACCAGCAGTGCACAAGTGTTCCTTTTTCTCCACATCCTCTCCAGCACTTGTCGTTTGTTGATTTGTTGATGATGGCCATTCTGACAGGTGTGAGATGGTACCTCATTGTTGTTTTGATTTGCATCTCTCGGATGATTAGTGACTTTGAGCATGTTTTCATATGTCTCTTGGCTTTCTGACTGTCCTCTTTTGAAAGGTGTCTATTTAGATCCTTTGCCCATTTTTTGATTGGATTGTTTATCTTCTTTTTGTTAAGTTGTATGAGTTCCCTATAAATTTTGGAGATTAAGCCCTTATCAGATATGACGTTGGCAAATATGTTTTCCCACGAGGTGGGTTTTCTTGTTGTTTTGTTGATGGTTTCTTTTGCTGTGCAGAAGCTTTTTATTTTGATGTAGTCCCATTTGTTCAGTTTCTCTTTAGTTTCAACTGCCCTAGGAGCTGTATCAGTGAAGAAATTGTTTTGGCATATGTCTGAGATTTTGTTGCCTTTGTATTCTTCTAGAATTTTTATGGTTTCCTGTCGTACATTTAAGTCCTTTATCCATTTTGAGTTTATTCTTGTGTATGGTGTAAGTTGGTGGTCTAGTTTCATTTTCTTGCATATGTCTGTCCAATTTTCCCAACACCATTTATTGAAGAGACTATCTTGGCTCCATTGTATGTTCATGCCTCCTTTGTCAAAAATTAATTGAGCATATTGGTTCGGGCTAATTTCTGGACTCTCTATTCTATTCCACTGATCTATATGTCTGTTCTTGTGCCAGTACCAGGCAGTTTTGAGAACAGTGGCTTTGTAATACAGCTTGATATCTGGCATTGAGATCCCACCTACTTTGTTCTTTCTCAGGATCGTTGCAGCTATTCGGGGTCTTTTTTTATTCCAGATGAATTTTTGGAGAGTTCGTTCTAGATCTTTGAAGAAGGCCATTGGTATTTTAATGGGAAGTGCGTTGAATGTATAGATTGCTTTGGGTAGTATGGACATTTTAATGATGTTGATTCTACCAATCCAAGAACATGGTATGTTCTTCCATCTGTTTATGTCTTCCTCTATCTCTTTTTTCAACGTCCTGTAGTTTTCTGAGTAGAGGTCTTTAACCTCTTTAGTTAAGTTTATTCCTAGGTATCTTAATTTTTTTGGTGCGATGGTAAATGGGATTGTTTTTCTGATCTCCCTTTCTGAAAGTTCACTGTTGGTGTATAGAAATGCCTCAGATTTCTTGGGGTTAATTTTGTATCCTGCTACATTGCCAAATTCATGTATTAAGTCTAGTAGCTTTTTGATGGAGTCTCTAGGGTTTTGTATGTATAATATCATGTCATCTGCAAATAAGGACAGTTTTACTTCCTCTTTTCCAATTTGGATGCCTTTTATTCCTTCTTCTTGCCTAATTGCAATGGCTAATACTTCCAGTACTATGTTGAACAGGAGTGGTGAGAGTGGGCATCCCTGTCTTGTTCCTGTTCTTAGGGGAAATGGTGTTAGTTTTTGTCCATTGAGTATGATGTTGGCTGTGGGCCTGTCATATATGGCTTTTATTATGTTGAGGTATGATCCTTCTATTCCCACCTTTCTGAGAGTTTTTATCAAAAATGGGTGTTGGATTTTGTCGAATGCTTTTTCTGCATCAATTGATATGACCATGTGGTTTTTTTCTTTCAATTTGTTTATGTGATGTATCACATTTATTGATTTACGGATGTTGTACCATCCTTGCATCTCTGGGATGAATCCTACTTGGTCATGGTGTATGATCCTTCTGATGTACTGCTGGATCCGATTTGCTAAGATTTTGTTGAGGATTTTGGCATCTATGTTCATGAGGGATATTGGCCTGTAATTCTCTTTCATTGTGATGTCTTTACCTGGTTTTGGTATTAGGGTGATGCTGGCTTCATAGAATGAGCTTGGAAGCGTTCCTTCCTCTTGAATTTTTTGTAGTAGTCTGAGGAGGGTAGGTTTTAGTTCTTCCTTGAATGTTTGGTAGAACTCCCCTGTGAAGCCGTCTGGCCCTGGGCTTTTGTTTGCTGGAAGCTTTCTGATGACTGCTTCAATTTCTTCCATAGTTATTGGCCTATTGAGGTTTTTAGATTCTTCCTGATTGAGTTTTGGAATGTTGTATTTTTCTAGGAATTTGTCCATTTCCTCCAGGTTGTCCAGTTTGTTGGAGTAGAGTTGCTCGTAGTATTGTTTAACAATCATTTGTATTTCTGTGGGGTCTGTTGTTATTTCGCCTCTATCATTTCTGATTTGGTTTATTTGGGACCTCTCTCTTTGCTTCTTGGTGAGCCTGGCTAGGGGTTTGTCAATCTTGTTTATCCTTTCAAAGAACCAGCTCTTGGTTTCATTGATTTTCTGTATTGTTTTTTTGGTCTCTATTTCATTGATTTCTGCTCTAATCTTTATTATCTCCTTCCTTCTGCTCACTCTGGGGTTTTCTTGTTGCTCTCTTTCTAATTCTTTGAGTTGTAGAGTTAGATGATTGACTACCATTTTTTCTTGTTTTTTGAGATAGGCCTGTAGAGCTATAAACTTCCCTCTCAGGACTGCTTTCATTGTGTCCCAGAGGTTTTGGATTGTTGTGTTTTCATTGTCATTAGTGTCCAGGATGTTTTTAATTTCTTCTTTGATGTCATCGGTAACCCAATCAATATTTAATAACATGCTATTCAGCTTCCAAGTGTTTGAGTATTTTGGGTTGTTTTTATTGTAGTTTATTTCTAACATTATGCCATCGTGGTCTGTGAAGAAGCTTTTTATGATTTCAATCTTCTTGAATTTGTGGAGACTTTGCTTGTGACCCAATATGTGGTCTATTTTTGAATATGTCCCATGAGCACCTGAGAGGAATGTATATTCCGCAGCTGTGGGGTGAAGTGTTCTGAAGATGTCAATTAAGTCCATCTGATCTAGTGAGTCATTTAGGATTGCTGTTTCTTTGCTGAGTTTTTGTCTAGCGGATTTATCCAGTGATGTCAGTGGTGTATTAAAGTCCCCTACTATGATTGTATTGTTGTCGATCTCTCCCCTGATATCTTCCAGAAGTTTTCTTATGTATGTGGGTGCTCCTGCATTGGGTGCATATATGTTTACCAGGGTTATATCTTCTTGTTGTATTGATCCCTTTAGTATTATGAAGTGGCCTTCCTTATCTCTGGTTATGGCCTTCACTTTGAGATGTACTTTGTCAGATATAAGTATTGCTACCCCAGCTTTCTTTTCCTTTCCATTTGCGTGAAAGATATTTTTCCATCCCTTCACTTTCAGTCTGTGTGAGTCCCTTCTAATGAGGTGGGTCTCTTGTAGACAGCAGATGTATGGGTCATGTTTTTTTATCCATTCAGCCACTCGATGTCTTTTGGTTGGAGCATTTAGTCCATTTACATTTAAAGTTATTATTGAAAGGTATTTGTTTGTAGCCATTTCTTTTTGTGTGTGTGTGTGTGGCTGTTTTCTTTCTGAGCTTGATATTTCTTCTTTTTACACCAGTCCCTTTAGCATTTCTTGCATGGCTGGCTTGGTGGTGATAAACTCCCTTAGCCCTTTTTTGTCTGTGAAGCTTCTTATTTCCCCTTCAATTTTGAATGATAGCCTTGCTGGATAGAGTATTCTTGGATTCAGTCCTTTGCTTTGCATCACTTTGTAGATTTCCGTCCATTCTTTTCTGGCCTGATGTGTTTCTGTTGAGAAATCATTTGATAATCTAATGGGCGATCCCTTGTATGTTACTTTCCGTCTCTCTCTTGCAGCCTGTAAGATTCTCTCTTTATCCTGAACATTTGCCATGGTAATTATGATGTGTCTTGGTGTGGGTCTTTTCGGGTTCACCTTGTTTGGGACTCTCTGGGCTTGTGTGACTTTTTTCTTCCCCACCTCAGGGAAGTTTTCTGATATTATTTCTTCGAATAGGTTTTCTAATCCATGTTCATCTTTCTGTTGTTCTGGCACCCCTATTATTCGTATGTTGTTTCGTTTCATGTTGTCCCAAAGCTCCCTTAGGCTCTCCTCCTGTCTTTTAATTTTTTTCTCCATTTGCCGTACAGTTTGAGTGTGTTTTGCTTCCTTGTCTTCTAATTCACTAATTCGGTCCTCCGCTTCTCCCAGTCTACTGTTGATACTTTCAATGGAGTTTTTTATTGAAGCTATGTCACTCTTCATTTCTTCTTGGGACTTACTTAAGTTGTTGATTTTTTCATCTGTTTCTTCTAGCTTCTTGCATAAGTAGTTGAGTTTTTCATCTGTTTCTTCTTGCTTCTTGAACATGTGGTGCATGTACTCTAGGAACCTTATTCAGAATTCTTTTTCCGTCATGTTGCATATCTCTGTCTGACTTAGCTGCTTTTCTGGCGAGTCCTCCTTTTCTTTCCTTTGGGGGTTTCTTTGCCTACCCATGTTTGATCTCGCTGACATATGTAGATGTTGAGGTGTTCAGTGGCTGCTCCCTGGGTGGCAGGGGCTCCTTGGGTTGTGGTTGCTGCTCAGACGGTTGCGGTAGCAGCTGCTTTCCAGTTGGCAGCAGCTCCTCTGGTGGGTGTTGTTCACAGCTGTGTTGGCTCTTCTGGCTGGTGGGGGGAGGCTTCACGTACAGTTGCTGTTCCACAGACAGAGGGTGTGGTGATCAGGAGGCTGTGGTGATCAGGAGGCTGCGGTGATCAGGGGGCTGCTGTTGCTTGGATCTGCTGCGTTGATTTAAAGGCACAAAATACAACAGAGCAAGGCACAACGTACCAGGCACTGAACACAAGTATATTCACAATATTAATAACTCCAAATAAAGGTGACCACCTGAATTAAGAGAATTAGGGGATAAGGGAGAAAGAAGAGAAGAAGATAAAAGAGAGAACAGAAAAGAAAAATAAGAAAAAAACAAACAAAAAAGGAGTGCAAAAATAGAATTGAGAAAAAAGAGGGGGGAAAAAAAGAGAGCGAAAAAAGAGAATGAAGTAGAAGTGGGGAAGAGACTCCCCGTATGAGGAGCAAACTCCAATAGAACTGCCACTAATCTCAACAAATTCCAGCAACAGATCCCTGGAGATGAATGCAAACTACAAACCACCAATAATATCCAGAGGGGTAAGGGAAAACAGAAGCACAAAAATAACTGGGGTGGGGTGGGGGAGGGAAGGGAAAAACCAGCAGAAAAAAAAAAGAAAAAGAAAAAGAAAAAGAAAAACAACCTCACAACCAGTCCTAAAAAAGAAGAAAAAACACAAAACAAAACAAACAAACAAATTAAAAAAAAAAAAAAAAAAAAAAAAAAAGCCCAATATATTCAACAATCAAGAAAACAATAGAAAGATAAGAGAGAAAAAAAATGGTTGGAAAGTGAAGAAGGATAAAGAATAGGTGTATAAGGATTTAGAGCAGTAGATTGGAAATAGGATATATAAGTAGGGTGGAATTAGACAGGGGGTAAAAAGAGGGAATTGGGAAAGTCTGGAGCAGGAATAGGGTAAGAGAAACAGGACACCAAAAGGGGAAAAGTAAGGAAGAGGGTTTTAGCAAAGAGGTGGAATTGAGATAGGGAAAATTAATGCTAAAGGAACGATGAAAATAGAATGGAGAACACTAATCCCAAAAGAAAATAAAGAGAAAATAAAATGGCACTTTAAAAAAATGGTAAAATGGTAGGAGTAATAATACTGGTTAAAAATAAAAATGTGGTAATTGAAAGGGTAAAATCAGGTGATGGAAAAAGAAGAAAAAGAGAAAAAAAAAATTGGTTTCTTAGTAAAAAGGTGAAAAAATTAAAAAGAAAAAGAAAAAGAAAAAATTTGCAGTAGTGATGGTCTTTCGGTTCTTCTACTCTTCAGCCTGGTTCGCCTTAGTCCTGCCAGGTATTTAGGAGAGTGTTGAATTTGCCTGCATTACACTGTTCCTCCGTGTTGTAAATCACAGTCCTGATTTTAAAGCAGGCCGTATTTGTGATCCAGTCTGCCTTAATTTGTATTCCCCTAAGAGTCAGTTTGTGGCTCAACCTCTGGGTGGCAGTGTTTTTGGGTTGGCCTCTGAGGCTATACAGCTTCTCTATCCTTTTTTAATCCTTACCCTGCTCTGTGTTGTTGGTGGGACTGAAAATCCCTCTATAGGCCAGACCCTGGTAACTCCCAGGGACTAATCAGCTTGTTTTAGTCCTTTATCTCATACAGGGTGGAATCTGGGTGTGGCTGTGCTCCTTGCCTGGGGGGCTGGGGGGAGGAATTCCACCCTCTGGAGGAATGGCTGCCCCAGTCCTGGGCCCAGGGGGGTCTCAGCACTCAATTCGCTGCCACCTCCTCCGGCTCCCCCTCTTTCCTCAGCCTCTCCCCAGATTCCCCTCGTCTGCACCTTCACCCTCTCTTCAGCACAGGTGAGTGTCTGTATCCGAACTGTCCTATGAGCAGGGTTCAGTGAAAACAAAGAAACAGACAAACGCCGGCCGGCCGCGGAAACGCTCCTCTTATATTAAAAGACATTTTAAAAAGGCCTAAATAAATGGAAAGATGCCTCATGTAAATAGATTGGGAGACTTAATAAAATAAAGGTTTCAATTATTTCTAAGTAGACCCAGAAGTACTATGTAATTTTAATAAATATCTCAACTTATATTCTTTTATAAAAGTGACATGATTCCAAATTTTATACAAAAGCAATAATAACTAAAATGACCTTGAAAGAGAAGATGTGACTAATTACTTTTCAGGTATCAAGATTTATTATAAAACTATAATAGTTAAAGCAGTGTGAAATGGATAGACAAATACTAGTAAACCAATGCAACAGGATAGTCAGTTACTTCTAGATGAATATTATATACTAGTGGCCCAGTGCACTAAATTTGTGCACATTAAAAGGGAATTAATTAGAGGAAATATTTTAATATTGTTATTTGCCCTTTCTCTATAATAGAAGTGTCAGAGATGAAAGAAAATTCATAAAATGCATATGAAAATTTCCCTCTTGTCAGAGTCTGGGGCGTACCATGGGACCCAGAGTCAAGTCCCCGCCCACCCATGAGCGCCTTGAAATTGCACGAGACCCAGATCCAGCTGGCCCTACTCCTGTCAAGCCCCATAGGGCGAAGGCAGGGGTGCAGCCTCAGGTCCCCCATCAAGCCCTGCCAGGTGGGGAGCATGGCCTCAGTCCCCCAGCCCTGGTGCCAGGGCGGAGGGTGCAGCCTCAGGTCCCCCAGCCCAGCCTCAGGTCCCCTGGCCCCAGCGCAAGGGCGCCAGCATGTGAGGGCATGATGACCATTTGCATATTATTTATTTATTATGCAGGATGACAGAGGTGGTATTGCAGTCCAATAAAGATGACCAATAAATGGTACTGGGCTATTGGTTATCCATATTAGAGGCAATAAAAAAGTTGGATTCCTACCTTGTCTGTAGACAAATAATTCCACTTTGATTAATGATTAAATGATAAAATAAAAATATAGGATTTAATATAAGAGAATATCATTGATTTTGAGATGTGTAGGATTTCTTTTAAAAAGAAAGTGTAAAATATAAAGGAAAAAAAACCTGGTAAATTTGGCTCATATATGATCCACCTAACAATGCAGATGTTATCTTACTATGGCCATATTTTGGTCAACGTGGGGAACGGCATGGTGCCAGAAGCAAATTCCTAACTTCAACTTTTTCGCCTTAGCCTTACCAGCAATAGCACTATAGGACAAGTAACAGGCTAAAACAAATACAGATGCTAAAGAGAATTTGAGAAGAGGCTGCACAACATAAGAATATGAACAAAGAGAAGGAAAAAAACCTAAGGATAGTTAAAAGGGAGAAGGTGGCCCAGCTGATGTGGCTCAGTGGTTGAGCATTGACCTATGAACCAAGAAGTCACCAGTTTGATTCCTGGTCAGGGTTGCAGATTCAATCCTTGGGTGGGGGATGTTTTCAGGAGGCAGCCAACTGATGAATCTCTCCCGTTGATGTTTCTGTCTCTCTATCCCTTTCCCTTCCTCTCTCTCTAAAATCAATAAAAAAATTTTTTTTTTAATGGGAAATGCTGCTCCTCTGTGCAAGCCCCTCGATTCATTCAGGAGTTCATCAGGTCCTAGAGGTGGTTCACCAGTGGACAGGTCCTGTGTACTGACGGCCAATTTGAATATAGACTAGAGAGTTTCAGAAAAAGTCATTACTCTTTCTATTATGTGAAAAAGAATTCATACAAATCTTGATATCAGTTCTTAATCTATGTGTTAAATATAGTACTAAAATCAATGTCTACTATACTGTAGACATTGGTTGGCTGGAAATTGTACTTTCAATCTTCTATTGAACTGGAACAACCCAGGTTGATAGTTTACATCAATAATCATGACATCCAACCCACTCCATTGAGGCAAATTTATTAATTTCTCTATGCTGAAAGAGACTGAAAAAAAAAACACCCCAATTCAAATCTGAAGATGTTTTTATTAATAAAAAATTTTCCCATTTAAAAAAAATCACCTTAAAAAAACTCCACTATACTCTCAAAGATGATTGTTAGAAGTATGAAAGTAGCTCAATAATCTATGAAATGATAAAAAGTAATTTTAAATGATCTTATATTTGAAATAAGGTTAATTGGAAAATATATCAAAGTTAAAAAATTGCAATGGCTCTTAATTGCTATTAGCATATATTGGTTAATCTGTTTATTAGAGGTTACACACAGATTTTGATTTTCAGGGTTATTGTCTGGAGAGATGTCATTTTGTCCGGCCTAAGGTTCATAAGCCAAACTACCACTTCTATCTAAAGGCAGCTCTCAACACCACAGTCATAATTGCCAGTACGAAATCACTATTCTCTTGGGGTTGGACTTTGTAGATCCAACTACTTTAGGTACAACAAATATTTCACCACTATCTGGATTTACAAACTAAGAATGACACAGACAAGACATAAAAAGAGAAAGTCAGAGGACTCTGACAGGTTAATGGCCCAGTCACATTTTATTTCCTTTCCCCCTATCAATGCCAAAAATCATGCAACAGATACTATACCTACTACAAGTAAAATGTATCCATGGAGCCCATTCTCATAAAAATAATTATCAAATGACCCCATGTTATATCACCAGTAATAAAAGAAGCATGGATTGTCAGCAATAGTTTATGCCTACTGAAATATCCAACAGCATTATTGAACTGTTGTAATATTTTGATAATATTCTTTTTAATTAAAAGTGAAATATTTGCTCTCTATTTCAAAACACATATCACAACATATTTGGAAACAATGTTACAGAAAAGTGATTCCATATGTTCTCTGAGAAGTCATGAAAGTTTATTTGAGAGATACGGATATACAGTAATGTACCTGTGTGTATAAGTTAAATTGTTGTGTATACATACATTCATGTGTGTCATTTACAGACAGACACACACTCATATATGATGACAAGAAAATAAACAGGAGTGAATGTGGAAATCTGGAGAAAGAAACTGATAACTCTCCATAAACAATTTGCTAAAGTAAATGACTGAACTTAATGGTTGAAATGAAACACACGAGGGAGCAATTAGGTAGAGTAATGCAAGGCAAATAAATAAGAACAAACTTCATGCAAATATTATGCTTCTCCAATGCTGCTGATAGGTTTCAGAAAGTTAGCTTCACTAGTCAAATCTCAGGAAGAAGTATCATGACCATCTTCAGAATCCAATGGAGCCACAAGCTCCATTTTTGTGTTCACAAACCAAAGTAAATGGAGATGAATTTTGAATATTGAATGTATCCTGTGACCTTAATGAACTTACTAGTTCTATTAGCTTTTTTTTTGTAGATTCTTTAGGAATTTTAAACATAGATAATTATTTCATTTGCAAAAATGTCAGTTTTATATGTTCCTGTCCAGCCTGTATGTTTTATTATTTTTTCTTACCTTATTAACCTGTTTAGGACTTGTACTACTATTCAGTTATGATTGTGAGACAGCCTTCAAAAAATTTTTTTTCCTCATAGGCATATCAAATGGACCCAGTACTAAAATCCATTGTTTCCCTTTGGCACTGCATTATTGCTTTTGTTTTCATCAGATTATTATGACCACCTGACGTTTGTAGGCAAATTAGCCGTACACTGCATCAATATGGGATATGGAAACCGAAGGCCTGTTCGAACACCTTTGCTGTCTGCAGTTACCAAGATAAAACGTCTCCAATTTGCACAGGAACACAAGGATTGGACAGTCAAGCATTGGAGAAAAGTCATGTGGTTCGATGAATCATGTTTCCAGTTGCATCATGCAGATGGCAGAGTGAGAATTTGGCGGAAACAGCATGCAAGCATGCACCCCACATGCATGAGTACAACCCTTCAAGCTGGTAGGGACAGTGTTATGGGGGGCATGTTTTCCTGGCATGATTTGGGCCCTTTAATTCATGTGGAACAACCTCCGAATAGCACAACATACCTAAGTATCATTGCTGATCAAGTTCATCCTATCATGTTGATGGTGTATCCCAATGGAGATGGCTTCTTCCATCAAGACAGTGCACCATGCCATGGTGCTGTATTGTGCAGGAGTGGTTTCGAGAACATGAGGGAGACTTTACCTTGCTTAGGTGGCCCCCACAATCCCAGATCTCAATCCAATTGAGCATTTGTGGGACGAAGTTAAAAGAGCCATCAGGCAGCTGGTTCCACAACCATCAAATCTCACAGAACTGGACAGTGCTAGTCATCAGGCGTGCTGTCAGATTCCTCGCATCACCTTTCAACATCTCGTGGAGTCAATGCCAAGAAGAATCGCCACAGTATTGAAGGGAAAAGATGGCCCAATGAAGTACTGATGGGGTGGTCATAATAATCTGGCCACTCAGTGTGTATATATATATATGTATGAAGTAGCTAAATAATCTATGAAATGATAAAAATAATTTTAAATTATCTTATATTTAAAATAAGGTTAATTGGAAAATATATCAAAGTTAAAAAGCTGCAATGGCTCTTAATTGCTACTAGCATGTATTGATTAGTTTATTAGAGGTTTCACACAGATTTTAATGTTCAGGGTTATTGTCTGGAGAGATGTCATTTTGTCTGGCCTATATAGATTTTTTACATTATATTTTTTATTAGTATTTTGTTTAGCACTTTTGCATCTATGTTCTTGAGAAATATTGGTTCATAACTTTATTTCTCGTAATTTTTTGAATTTTAGGCTATATTGATCTCATTAAAAGAATTCAGCTTGAAATTAGTTGTGTATAAGTTAAAATTAAGAAATTAAGAAATTGTATTTTCCAAAAGACATAAAAAAGGGAATGAAAAGAAAAGCCACAGAATGGGAGATAACATTTTGAACAAATATAACTGATAAAAGATTTATATCCTAATTAGAGAACTTCTGCAAATCAATAAGAAAAACAAAATTAAGTAAGATAATGGAGGAAAAATTATGAGCAGGCACACCACAAAATGGAAAATACACATGACTATTGAACACATGATCAAATGTCAAACCTCATTAATTTTATGGATATATTAAGTTGAAACTATAATGAAATACCAACTACTACACATATCCCTTAGATTGGAAAGAATTTAAAACTCTGAAAAATATCATATTTTCAGAGATATAGTATAACAGGAATTCTCATTCACTGGTGGATGCATAAACTGGAACAAATATTTTGAAAGATTGGAAATATTGTGTATTAAATTCAAACATATGTATATGTTTCACAACTCTGAAATTCTAATCCTGAGTATATACCCCGGAGAACTATAGTTATATGTGTGCCAGAAGATATGCCCAAGAATGTTTATATCAACATTGACTTATAACGCAATAAACTAGAAACAAACAGTACAAATATCCATCAACAGCAGAATGGATAAACTTGTAGTAAAACTTCAAAAAAATGAAAATTGTGAAACAACAATAATGCACAAACTAGAGCAATACACAATAATGGGGATTAAATTAACCAATACAATGTTAAATAATGGTAGAAATTCTCAAAAGAATGGCAAAGGCACGTAAGGATGGGACTTCGGGAGTGCTGTTAATGTTTATTTTCAAACTCTTTTGTTCATTCTATGAATGTCCACTTAATAATTAGTCATTATACTGCACATTTTAATGTGTTTTGTACATATGTTATAGTTTACACTAGTGGTCCAGTGCACAGATTTGTGCACATTGAAAGGAAATTAATTAGAAGAAATATTTTAATATTGCTATTCGCTATTTCTCTATAATAGAAGTGTCAGAGATGAAAGAAAATTAGTAAAATGTATATAAAAATAATATACAAATTGATGAATAAATAAACAGTAACAACATAATATAACAACAACAAAGACATGATATTCTGTCAATGACGCCACTTTCTTTCAGTTTCAGAATGTTAACAGAAAAAAACCAAATTCACAATGAACAATGACAGACCGAAATACACGTGTGCAATTGGCGCCAGTGAGAGCTTTATATGTATCACACATACTCGAGTCAACGTTTATTTTTAACTTGCCAGTGTGCGTCATATGTACCAGCTGGTTGGTTGGTCGGACGGACGGTCAGTCACTTAGCCTTTTATGTATATAGATTTTCATTTATAAATGTTTAATGAAATGGTTCATATCATACATGTCTTTATGAAAGTACATACTGACAATAATATTAGCAAACTTCAAGATACAATGACAATATTAAACTTCAGCGTTTTAAAACAAATATATTGTGTCTGAGAATCTTAAGGCTTTAGCTATTTATAATAGTCTTAAAAGATTTTTTTGAACAGTATGCTACTATGATTTGTGGCAGTTAATTTAAGGCAAAACAGAACAAGATATAGATTTCTTTAAAAGACTTGCACATTTAATGGTAAAGCCAATAGACTTCGTGAAACTCCAAACATCTGAATAATAGTTTATGAATCTTTGTCAAGTCTCAATTACTATTCATTTAACTCATCTATCATAATATAAATACTCATTATTTTTATTTCATAAGTATAAGCTAATAAGAATAAACCATTAGGGAAAGGATATTTTCTATAACTAAAAAAAAAAGTGGGACAGATTAATCTTATTAGTCTGAGAGAGACCAGTTAGCAACTTAGCTATATATTCTAGAATATTTTGTGTTTTTTTAGGAATGTAAATAAATAGAGAATCTTTACAGTCAAAAGCAAGTAGTTTTATCTCAGAATTGATTGAAATGATCACTGATCTATATGCATTGAGATGTGTTTCTTTAATGTTCAATTGGGAAAGATGAGAAACATTGAAGAAAAAGCATTGTGGGGAAGCAGGGGACTTGGTTGGAAAGTCTATAAGGAGGAATCTCCGAAAGGTCCAGGGTCTCTAGGCAGACCTTGCCGAAGGTGGCAGCCCCTGCCTTGACTTTTCCAAACAAGTCTGAGCCTCCGGGTGTTTTACTGAAATCTTTATGTTTAGTCTTCAGATGTCCTTGCTTAAAGGACACTGCAGATACATGTGTCTTCTCAAGGATGCTTACCCTGCTGATAGTATCTAATAGTTAATTTTAGTTCAAGTTGTTGCTACAATAACAGCCTAAAGTGGTAGGCAAATGGGGCTGTTTGGTTTCTCAAGCCCAGAAGTCCCTTAGCCCTTTCTTTCACAACAGTCCTATGTCAGAGTAATCATTCACCTGTCGCTCAGTGTCTGCCAGCAAAGCATGACCTTTGGAATCATGTAGAACTGTGGCTCTGGGAAAGTTAAACTTTCTGAGCCTCAGTTTCCTTATCTGTAAATAAAGGGAAATAATGGTAGGTACCTTTCAGGTTTGCTGTTGGTATTTCCACTGAAAAAGCAATAGATCACATGTGGTTAACACCCAATCAATGTCAGTTACCCACTTTCCAGTTAGAATCGTTTCAAGCCCCGTGACTCTGTATCTAATTTAAATGTAAAATCTTCTATTTAAAATTCAGCAAATTCATATTTGTAAATGGCTTTTACCTAACCTCATTTTGGAAATGCTAGAAATGGAAAAAATACAGGGTGTCCTAAAAATGTATACACACTTTGAATAACTATTAATTCCAATGGATTAAATCTGGAAAGAAAGAAACATCAATTGAACTATCCACTGGTAAAGTGTGTATACATTTTTGAACACACCTTGTACTTTAAAAAGAAACTCATAATGGTATAGAGTCAGGCATTTTTACAAATATGTGCAGCTATGACAAACTTCAACTTGTTTCCAATCCAATTGGCATATTAAATGATTACCATGCCCCTTCCTCAAGCTATTTAAGAAAAAAGAGAAAATCTATCTTGGTGAAAATCTGATGATTCTCAACTCTATTCTAAAAAGAGGACTCACAATCAGACAAGGTGGTTTCTAATCTTATGAATTTCACTAACTAGCTATGTGCCCTTCTTGTCTTCTCCAAGAATCAGATTCCTTAACTCTAAAATGAGACTAATAATACCCGCTTTGCCTCTTTTACAAGACTCTTATAAGGTTCTACAGAGAAAATAATAAAAACAACACCTGATTGAAAGGGCGAGGGCTACGCCCTCCATCTTGCCCCAAATCCTCCATTTTTGGGCAGAGCCATGTGCTCAGCAAAGAGCTCCTTTCCGGAAGAAGCCCAAGCCTCTGCTAGCCACACCTAGGATTTCTTTAAACTAACCAATGATAATCAAGGGAAGTGCGCACCATAGATACGACCACATCCTGTGTAACGAGGCACCGACTTGTGCCTGGCCAATCTGCAGGGCCTACAGTCCTCTCTCCTCCCCTTACTATAAAACCCCTCTCCCCACAGGACTGGGTCTCTCTCTGCCACTTGCTGCTGTGTCAGTAAGGAGGGTAGGGGAGCCAAGCCCAGGTTTGAATAAAAGACTCTTTGCTTTTGCATCGGACACGGCTGGCTCCCTGGTGTGGTCTCTTGGGGATCCTGAAATCTGGGCATAACACTGATTAGTGCCGGGGTCCAGCCCTGGGGATCCAGGGGTTCCCAAAGGTGTGGACTGAGTCGGCGAAGAATGTTTTACACGGAGACAGCGGTCAGAACTCTCTAGCTCTCTTTAGTCTCTGTGGATCTTCCTGTGCCTGGCTGAGTCCACAGAAAGATCCCGAGGCAAGCTGAGCCTTTATTTTTATAGTCAGAGGTAAACAGGTAGTGGTTACCAAAGTTACACTGTTCTTGTGAGTTTCTTTTTATTTATTTATTTATTTATTTATTTATTTATTTATTTTGCTAAAAGTATTACAAAGGGTATTACATAAGTGCCCTTTTTATCCCCCCCACCCTTGACAAACCCCTGCCCTCCCTTACCCCCCAGTGTCTTATGTCCATTAGTTATGCTTATATAGATGCATACAAGTCCTTCGGTTGATCTCTTACTCCCCTCCCTCCTGTCCCCCAACCCTCCCTGGCCTTCCCACTGCAGTTTGACAATCAGTTTGAGGCAGCTCTGCCTCTGTATCTATTATTGTTCAAAAGTTTGTAATGGTCTTTATTATCCATGAATAAGTGAGATCATGTGGTGTTTTTCCTTCATTGACTGGCTTATTTCACTTAGCATAATGTTCTCCAGTTCCATCCATGCTGTTGCAAATGGTATGAGTTCCTTCTTTTTTACAGCAGCATAGTATTCCATCGTGTAGATGTACCACAGTTTTCTAATCCATTCATCTACTGATGGGCACTTAGGCTGTTTCCAGATCTTAGCTATGGTGAATTGTGCTGCTATGAACATAGGGGTGCATATATCCTTTCTGATTGGTGTTTCTGGTTCCTTGGGATATATTCCTAGAAGTGGGATCACAGGGTCAAATGGGAGTTCCATTTCCAATTTTTTGAGGAAACTCCATACTGTCTTCCACAGTGGCTGCACCAGTCTGCATTCCCACCAGCAGTGCATGAGGGTTCCCTTTTCTCCACATCCTCTCCAACACTTGTCGTTTGTTGATTTGTTGATGATGGCCATTCTGACAGGTGTGAGATGGTACCTCATTGTTGTTTTGAGTTGCATCTCTCGGATGATTAGTGACTTTGAGCATGTTTTCATATGTCTCTTGGCTTTCTGAATGTCCTCTTTTGAGAGGTGTCCATTTAGCTCCTTTGCCCATTTTTTGATTGGGTTGTTTATCTTCTTTTTGTTAAGTTGTATGAGTTCCGTATAAATTTTGGAGATTAGGCCCTTATCAGATATGACGTTGGCAAATATGTTTTCCCACGAAGTGGGTTTTCTTGTTGTTTTGTTGATGGTTTCTTTTGCTGTGCAGAAGCTTTTTATTTTGATGTAGTCCCATTTGTTCAGTTTCTCTTTAGTTTCAACTGCCCAAGGAGCTGTATCAGTGAAGAAATTGCTTTGGCATATGTCTGAGATTTTGTTGCCTTTGTATTCTTCTAGAATTTTTATGGTTTCCTGTCGTACATTTAAGTCCTTTATCCATTTTGAGTTTATTCTTGTGTATGGTGTAAGTTGGTGGTCTAGTTTCATTTTCTTGCATGTATCTGTACAATTTTCCCAACACCATTTATTGAAGAGACTATCTTGACTCCATTGTATGTTCATGCCTCCTTTGTCAAAAATTAATTGAGCATATTGGTTCGGGCTAATTTCTGGACTCTCTATTCTATTCCACTGATCTATATGTCTGTTCTTGTGCCAGTACCAGGCAGTTTTGAGAACAGTGGCTTTGTAATACAGCTTGATATCTGGCATTGAGATCCTACCTACTTTGTTCTTTCTCAGGATCGCTGCAGCTATTCGGGGTCTTTTTTTATTCCAGATGAATTTTTGGAGAGTTCGTTCTAGATCTTTGAAGAAGGCCATTGGTATTTTAATGGGAAGTGCGTTGAATTTATAGATTGCTTTGGGTAGTATGGACATTTTAATGATGTTGATTCCACCAATCCAAGAACATGGTATGTACTTCCATCTCTTTATGTCTTCCTCTATCTCTTTTTTCAACGTCCTGTAGTTTTCTGAGTAGAGGTCTTTTACCTCTTTAGTTAAGTTTATTCCTAGGTATCTTAATTTTTTTGGTGCTATGGTAAATGGGATTGTTTTTATAATCTCTCTTTCTGAAAGTTCACTATTGGTGTATAGAAATGCCTCAGATTTCTTGGGGTTAATTTTGTATCCTGCTACATTGCCAAATTCATGTATTAAGTCTAGTAGTTTTTTGATGGAGTCTCTAGGGTTTTGTATGTATAATATCATGTTGTCTGCAAATAAGGACAGTTTTACTTCCTCTTTTCCAATTTGGATGCCTTTTATTTCTTCTTCTTGTCTAATTGCAATGTCTAATACTTCCAGGACTATGTTGAACAGGAGTGGTGAGAGTGGGCATCCCTGTCTTATTCCTGATCTTAGGGGAAATGGTGTTAGTTTTTGTCCATTGAGTATTATGTTGGCTGTGGGCCTGTCATATATGGCTTTTATTATGTTGAGGTATGATCCTTCTATTCCCACCTTGCTGAGAGTTTTTATCAAAAATGGGTGTTGGATTTTGTCGAATGCTTTTTCTGCATCAATTGATATGACCATGTGGTTTTTTTCTTTCAATTTGTTTATGTGATGTATCACGTTTATTGATTTACGGATGTTGTACCATCCTTGCATCCCTGGGATAAATCCTACTTGGTCATGGTGTATGATCCTTCTGATGTACTGCTGGATCCGATTTGCTAAGATTTTGTTGAGGATTTTGGCATCTATGTTCATGAGGGATATTGGCCTGTAATTCTCTTTCATTGTGTTGTCTTTACCTGGTTTTGGTATTAGGGTGATGCTAGCTTCATAGAATGTGCTTGGAAGTGTTCCTTCCTCTTGAACTTTTTGTAGTAATCTGAGGAGGATAGGTTTTAGTTCTTCCTTGAAAGTTTGATAAAACTCCCCTGAGAAGCCGTCCAGTCCTGGGCTTTTGTTTGCTGGAAGCTTTTTGATGACTGCTTCAATTTCTTCCATAGTTATTGGCCTATTGAGATTTTTTGATTCTTCCTGATTGAGTTTTGGAATGTTGTATTTTTCTAGGAATTTGTCCATTTCCTCCAGGTTTTCTAGTTTGTTGGAGTAGAGTTGTCCGTAGTATTGTTTAACAATCATTTGTATTTCTGTGGGGTCTGTTGTTATTTTGCCTCTATCGTTTCTGATTTGGTTTATTTGGGACCTCTCTCTTTGCTTCTTGGTGAGCCTGGCTAGGGGTTTGTCAATCTTGTTTATCCTTTCAAAGAACCAGCTCTTGGTTTCATTGATTTTCTGTATTGTTTTTTTGGTCTCTATGTCATTTATTTCTGCTCTAATCTTTATTATCTCCTTCCTTCTGCTCACTCTGGGCTTTTCTTGTTGCTCTCTTTCTAATTCTTTGAGTTGAAGAGTTAGATTATTTACTACCATTTTTTCTTGTTTTTTGAGATGGGCCTGTAGAGCTATAAACTTCCCTCTCAGGACTGCTTTAATTGTGTCCCATAGGTTTTGGATTGTTGTGTTTTCATTGTCATTAGTGTCCAGGATGTTTTTAATTTCTTCTTTGATCTCATTGGTAACCGAATCAATATTTAATAACATGCTATTCAGCTTCCAAGTGTTTGAGTATTTTGGGTTGTTTTTATTGTAGTTTATTTCTAACATTATGCCATCGTGGTCTGAGAAGATGCTTTTTATGATTTTAATCTTCTTGAATTTGTGGAGACTTTGCTTGTGACCCAATATGTGGTCTATTTTTGAATATGTCCCATGAGCACCTGAGAGGAATATATATTCCATGGCTTTGGGGTGGAGTGTTCTGAAGATGTCAATTAAGTCCATCTGATCTAGTGAGTCATTTAGGATTGCTGTTTCTTTGCTGATTGTTTGTCTAGTGGACTTATCCAGTGATGTCAGTGGTTTATTAAATTCCCCTACTATGATTATATTGTTGTCGATCTCTCCTTTGATATCTTCCAGGAGTTTTTTTATGAATTTGGGTGCTCCTGCATTGGGTGCATATATGTTTACCAGGGTTATATCTTCTTGTTGTATTGATCCCTTTAGTATTATGAAGTGGCCTTCCTTATCTCTGGATATGGCCTTCACTTTGAGATGTATTTTGTCCGATATAAGTATTGCTACCCCAGCTTTCTTTTCCTTTCTATTTGCGTGAAAGATATTTTTCCATCCCTTCACTTTCAGTCTGTGTGAGTCCCTTCTAATGAGGTGGGTCTCTTGTAGACAGCAGATGTATGGGTCATGTTTTTTTATCCATTCAGCCACTCGATGTCTTTTGGTTGGAGCATTTAGTCCATTTACATTTAAAGTTATTATTGAAAGGTACTTGTTTGTAGCCATTTCTTTTTTTGTGTGTGTGTGTGGCTGTTTTCTTTCTGAGCTTGATATTTCTTCTTTTTACACCAGTCCCTTTAGCATTTCTTGCATGGCTGGCTTGGTGGTGATAAACTCCCTTAGCCCTTTTTTGTCTGTGAAGCTTCTTATTTCCCCTTCGATTTTGAATGATAGCCTTGCTGGATAGAGTATTCTTGGATTCAGTCCTTTGCTTTGCATCACTTTGTAGATTTCTGTCCATTCTTTTCTGGCCTGATGTGTTTCTGTTGAGAAATCATTTGATAATCTAATGGGAGATACCTTGTATGTAACTTTCCTTCTCTCTCTTGCAGCCTGTAAGATTCTCTCTTTGTCCTGAACATTTGCCATGGTAATTATGATGTGTCTTGGTGTGGGTCTTTTTGGGTTCACCTTGTTTGGGACTCTCTGGGCTTGCATGACTTTTTTCTTCCCCACCTCAGGGAAGTTTTCTGATATTATTTCTTCGAATAGGTTTTCTAATCCATGTTCATCTTTCTGTTGTTCTGGCACCCCTATTATTCGTATGTTGTTTCGTTTCATGTTGTCCCAAAGCTCCCTTAGGCTCTCCTCCTGTCTTTTAATTTTTTTCTCCATTTGCAGTACAGTTTGAGTGTGTTTTGCTTCCTTGTCTTCTAATTCACTGATTCGGTCCTCCGCTTCTCCCAGTCTACTGTTGATACTTTCAATGGTGTTTTTTATTGCAGCTATATCGCTCTTCATTTCTTCTTGGGTCTTGCAAAAGTTATTGATCTTTTCATCTGTTTCTTCTTGCTTCTTATATAAGTAGTTGATTTTTTCATCTGTTTCTTCTTGCTTCTTGCACATCCGGTGCATGTACTCTAGGACCCTTATTTGGAATTCTTTTTCCGTCATGTTGCATATCTCTGTCTCACTTAGCTGCTTTTCTGGCGAGTCCTCCTTCTCTTTCCTTTGGGCATTTCTTTGTCTACCCATGTTTGATCTCACTGACATTTCTAGTTGTTGAGTCGTTCAGTGGCTGCTCCCTGGGTGGCAGTGGCTGCTCCCTGGGTAGTAGTGGCTCCTCGGGCTGTGGTTGCTCCTTGGGCGGTTGTGTTAGCAGAGGCTCCTCCTTTGATAGCAGGGCCTCTGGTGGGTGCTGTTCACAGCTGTGGTGGCTCTTCTGGCTGCTGGAGGGAGGCTTCACACACAGCAACTGTTCCCCAGACAGAGCGTGTGGTGATCAGGAGGCCGCTGTTGCTTGGATCTGCTGCGTTGATTTAAAGGCACAAAATACAACACAACAAGGCACAACGTACCAGGCACTGAACACGAATTTATTTACAATATTACTAACCCCAAATAAAAGTGGCCACCCGAGCTAAGGGAATTAGGAGATAAGGAGGAAAGAAGAGGAACAGGTAGAAGAGAAAAAAGAAAGAAAGAAAAAAAGAAAGAAAAAAGGAGTGCAAAAATGAAATTGGAAAAAGGGAGGGGAAAAAAGAAGAGGAAAGAAAAAAAAAGAGAAAAGAGAATGAAGTATAAAAGGGGAAGAGACTATTTATAAGAGGAGAAAACTCTTATAGATCCACCACTAATACCACCAAATTACAGCAACAGATTCCTAGAGATGAATACAAACTACAAACAACCAATAATATCAAGCGACGCAAGGGAAAACAGAAGCACAGAAATAACCGGGGGGGGAGGGGCAGAAAAATAAAAAGAATAAGCAGACTAACCTCACAAACAATCCTAAAAAAACACCCAATATACTCGTCAATCAAGCAAACAACAATAAAACAATAGAGAGAGAAAAGAAGAAGAAGAAAAAAAAATTTGGATAGTGAAGGAAGATAGGGGAAAGGTGTATAAGGATTTAGAGCAGAGGATTGGACATAGGATATATAAGTAGGGTGAAATTTAGACAGGGGGTAGAAAGAATAGGGAAAATCTAAAGCTGGATTGGGGTAAGAGAAACAGGACAACAAAAGGGAAAAAGTGGGGAAGAGGGTTTAGCACAGAGGCAAGTTGAGGTAGAGAAAAATGTTGCTAAAGGAACGGTGAAAATAGAATGGAGAACATTAGTCCCAAAATAAAATAAAGACAAAATAAAATGACACTTTAAAAAATGGTAAAATGGCAGCGGTAATAATACTAGTTAAAAATAAAAATGCAGTTGCCAAAACCGGTTTGGCTCAGTGGATAGAGCGTCGGCCTGCGGACTGAAGGGTCCCAGGTTCGATTCCGGTCAAGGGCATGTACCTGGGTTGTGGGCACATCCCCGGTGGGAGATGTGCAGGAGGCAGCTGATCGATGTTTCTCTCTCATCGATGTTTCTAACTCTCTATCTCTCTCCCTTCCTCTCTGTAAAAATTCAATAAAATATATTTAAAAAAAAAAATAAAAAATAAAAAAAAATAAAAATGCAGTAGTTGAAAGGGTAAAATCAGGTGATGGGGAAAAAAAAAGAAAAGAAAAGAAAAGAAAAAAATGTTTTCTTATTTAAGAGGTGAAAAAGTAATTTAAAAAAATAAAAATAAAAATGTGCAGTAATGCAGGTGCTTCAGATCTTCTACTCTTCTTTTTGGCACGCCCGGAATTCAGGAGAATGTTGAATTTCCCTCTGATACACTGTTCCTCCGTGTTGTAAGCCACAGTCCTGATTTTCAGGCAGGCCTTATTGGCTCCTGTACAGATACTGTCTTATCTGTATTTACAGAAGAGTCATTCCGTGGCTCTGCCTCTGGGTGGCAGTGTGTCTGGATTGACCTCCTAGGCTATAAGTTCTCTCTGACCAGGAGTTCTCTATTGTACCTGAACCAGCTCCGCCCAGAGCTGGCTCCCCTGGCGCCACTCCCAGCTCTGTTTCCCAGGCTCCCCAAAAACGATCTTCCCCTACAAGCTCCTCTAGCGATCCCAACTGGGCAATCACATGCACTGGGATCAACAATCAAACTCACAGATTTAAGAGGAAGTGTGTAAACAAGAGCCTGGGAAGCTGTGTGAACTCGCAGGGCTCCACCTTCCAGAACTGCGCGGAGTCTCTGCGCGCAGTCTCTGTGCGCGCTCTGGCCCCTGGCACCAAGTAGCGGGTCACCAGGAGAGTCTGAAGTTGCCTCTTTGCATCCAGTCCAACAATGGGCTTATTTATAGTGTTACCTTCTGCCAGCAGCCCTGCAGGAGCCCTCCCCACTTGCGGGTCATGCTGGCCTCTACGGGCGCGGATTTTGGGGGGCACAGATTTCCCCCTGCGCACGCGCGCGCGTTCCTCGCTCCAACCTGAATTGCAAACCGCACCTTTGCGGGGGGGTCTAACCTTTCCGTGGAGGGAAGCAGGTCTCCTCTGAGTTCATGAAGTAGTCGCGCTGCTTGAGAGCCGTTGCCTCCGGGTTAGTAGCCGATCTCTGGATGCGGATAACAGCTACTCAAGATGGCGCGGTCTCGCTGCTGGGCTGGCGCCCAGGGGGAGGTTTCAGCCTCAATCTCTAACCATCCCCATTTTCAAGGAGATCTCTGTCTTTCCTGGCTGCAGACTGTCTCTCAGCTGAAACTCCTTTGTTTGTTCGGGCTGATAGTTACCCGTTTCAGCTGCTCGCCGTTATCTGCTCCGGGACAAAGCACCAACACGTCCGTCTATGCCTCCGCCATTTTTTTCTCTCTGTTCTTGTGAGTTTCACTTGTTTTTGTTCTTGCTGCACTTCCCTCAGCCCATTAGCTTCCCAGGTAAGATCTAGGGAGGTCATAAGGTCAAGCCTAATTATGCTTAAGAGGACTGTGCCCTCTAAGCTGGGACTTGTTTGTGACTTTGCCAACAGGTCAGTCCGAGGCTTAACCCTATATTGGCTCCCCACAGATAAGGAATCTAAAGACCTTTGGTTTAATTAAAAGAAAAAAAACGATACCTAGTCATATTGGCTAAGAGATAACAGGGGGCATTCAGTTGAATATTGAAAAGATATCTTTCTGAAAAGTTTTTTTCTAAAACAAAAGAAGGATAAAAAAATAAATGAACCACACTTTACATCTTCCAGCAAATCTTCCAGAGTTCAGAGCAGAAAACCGAGTCCAGCCCTGCGCAATTCACAATGTCTCTCTGAACCAATGTTTACCTACAAAATAAAAGGTCTAGAACAAAATTTCTTCAAAGTTCTTTCCAACTCAAACTTTCTATGATTTCACTTGAAACTGGAAATGGACTGACACTTGCATCCGCATAATAAAATATATTTGTGAGCCAGGAGTCAGAATAAAATATGTGAGTGAAACTGAACCTGAAATATTAGATGAGTTTCATCCGAATTAGCAATTTTAATGCTTGCAAATTCACAAGACATCTGTGCAATGCTGCTCTCTAAATGAAACAATCTATGTGAAAGCATTTTGGAAACCATAAGATGCTATGCAAATGTAAGGTATCACTAACATCATCACCTTCTTGAGCCCACAGAATTTGCAGAAGTGGCTTGTACATTTCAGCTGTGATCAATCTCCCAGGGTGGGCATCGGGGGAAGGGAGGAAGAGAAAGGAGGAGACAGATTTATTTTTCCTGTTTTCTAGCTTCCCTCGTTCCCTGAGTGCGTGTTTGTGATATAATACAGGCAAGTTTTTTTTCAAGCATTAAGAGGTAGTGCTTTCTGTTAGATAGGCAAATAGACAGGTATTATTGTGGGATTAGGTTAAGGAAATGATCATTTCTTGATTTGAGACATTTCTAAATGAAGCAGGTGGTATGATATATATTTATATCGTTGTATCCAATATTTGCCATATACTAGCTTATTTTCTTCTCTAACATAAGCTATCATTTGCATAATTGGAAAGTGCTTTAAAATAAGAATTGCTAGTTATGAGTCACGACAGTAATGCTAAACTGCCTGGCAGTATTATCTACATTTGACCTTGAGAAACACTGAGGTTGAGATGGAGGCAGAGTACAAACTAGACCTCCCAGGTTGCCTGCAGAATGTCATTCTCCTGGAAAGAGTAATGAATTATAATTTGGAAGATGCCCGAGGATAGACAAAACTAGCTGCAAAAGCACCTAAAAGTCCTCAGCAGATGAATTTGTGCTGTCTTAATATCATATGACCTGGCTCAATGGCTTATTGGAAGTTGCTTGTTTAAATTCAATGTTAATTTTTAAGAACCTTTGGGAAAACCACTGTGATGTTATGAACTAGGTCATTAAGAAAAACTGGGCTTAGCCCTTGCTTGAAGTTGTATTTTCTTCAGATCTCATCTCTCTCCTAAGAGGATAATTGGGTAAATAGTGCATTTTGGCCTGGGGATTGAGGGGTAGGAGTGAGGACTGGAGGGAATCTTGCCTTTTTTCCCTCTTTAATTTCTAGCTATTATAGCCCTGACTAAGCCATTAGTCAAATTCCCTTGTGGTAAAAGAGGGATAATGCCACCATTAAAAGCTCCAGAGCAAATAAATAACATGTTTATTTCCCTACAGTTTTCTTAAAATTAACCTCTCAGCTCAGCTCAGGATAGAAGACTTGCAGCTTGAAATACAAGTATTTCTGCAACTCAATTTCAGCATCTCTCATGTACTCTGTGAAGATTATAAAAGGAAATCAGCCAGTGCCCCTGGAATACACCAGATTAAGCAGTAATGTGCAGAGCTTCTGTGGCCTGGAGAGGTCTTTTGTAAAAATTATTTTTAATCATTATTGTTGAAAGTATTACATATTTGAGCTTTAGAAATTGGAAAATGACTGACATCAACCTTCTGAAAAGCCCACCCCATTGACCTCTTCCAGCCCACCCCTGCCCCCACCCTTCACCATCCTATTGTCTGTGTCCATGGGTTATGCATATATGCATACAAGTTCATTGGTTGATCTCTTCCCACCCTCCCACCCTCCCCCACCTTACCTCTGAGGTTCAACAGTCTGTTCCATGGTTCTCTGTCCCTGGATCTATTTTTGTTCATCAGTTTATGTTGTTCATTAGATTCCACATATGAGTGAGATCATGTGATACTTATCTTTCTCTGACTGGCTTATTTCACTTAGCATAATGCTCTCCAGGCCCATCCATGCTGTTGCAAATGGTAAGAGTTCTTTCTTTTTTTGCAGTGGATTAAAAAACTGTGGTACATTGACACAACAGAATACTACACACCTGGAGAAGTCTTCATGGCATTACACAGTAAGTACCACAGTCTAACCCAAATGGAGGAAGGAAGGCTAAATTCCTGGGGGAGGGGCTTTTCAGTTTGAAACGCAAACCAGCAAAGCCTCCTTCTCACAAAGGGAGAGAGGAGCAGAAGCATTACAACCAGTTACATGGTAGCATGGAGCATTCCACCGTGATTCCTGGGCGAACAAGAAAAGTTGAAGAAATATCAGTGACAGGGCTTTGGAGCAAGAGGTAGACCTTCCAACACAGACTGTATGCAAAAGAAAGGAAAGCGGAGACCTGAGAAGTGGACCCAGACTGAATCAATATCATTAATAAATGATACTATCTGATCCCACTGTATTTTTAAGATGGTTTACTGTGCACCAGCCTTACACACAGGGTGTCCAAAAAATACGTACACACACTTTAACAACTGATAGCTCCATTTTGGAAACAAAATGTATTTTAATAAACACTGCCTTTGTGATGATTCAAAGTGTGTGTGTACAGTTTTGGGGACACCCAAAGGTAAAAAATGTAATTGTTAAAAAACTAAAATTCCTCTTAGGAGAGAACCGCCTTCGTTAAGAAAATAACATTGTAACTCACATTGGATACAGAATGTGTCTTTGGGAAGAGCAGGAAACAAAGCATAGAGTCAAACTGATAGATCCTCCCTTCCCCCAACTGGTGGGCGGAGTATGACATAACCTGCAGCCTGGAAATACCTGAGTGACTAACCAGGTACCTTATATGGACTATACATTGGACCACCAATCCACACCTGCCAAATACCCTAAGCCCTTGTCCTATATGGACAATGCAGTAAGCCACCAATCAGTGTGCGCCGAGTACACTAAGCCCCCCACCCCTTCCCATTCCGCCCCTCAAAAGGTGTGCCCACCCCTGCACATGCTGCTGTCCTCCCCTTACGAGACAGCCCAGCAGGTCCTTCTCTAATAAAGCCTCTAGTCATGGTTTTCGGCCTCTGTCTGATCTTTCACAAACTACTCTGCAACAGAAGGTATAGGGACTTGTGCTCCTGGGAATAGTGACGGGGGAGAGTACCAGGGGTGTTTTAAGAACAGAGATGCTAATAATCAAGTTTAAGACTTTCCAGGTTAACCAGGATAGTAAAGGTTATCCTGACCTTTAATAAAGTCTGCTGAATCTATTTCCTTGTGCAGCAAGTGTTTGTGTGTGTGGGGGGGGGGGGGGGGGGCGGAGGAGGGGGGGTGGTGGGGCAGTCGGGGAGGGAGGGGGCCCAAGACGGAGGACCTGGGAGCAGGAACTCAGAGCCAGGGGAACTGGATGAATGGAAACACATTCTCCCCAGCCTGCAGCACTCCACTGGGGTGCTGAGGACAGCTTCCACCACAAGCATCCGAGTCTCTCTTCTTTCCTGAGCAGCAAGTGTGGAGAAGCTCATGCTTTTGGGGCAACTATCAACCAAGGGAGGTGAAGGGTACAGGTGGATGGACAAATGCCCCAACCTTCCTCTTCTTTCCTCCAGAGAGAAGCATCTGGAGTGTGCTTCACATAGTTTCTGAAGGAGTCCCTGGTGGGACTGAGCCTTATTTGTCCACAGTAGAAATGTGCTCATTATCATACTTTTCGGCTCTCTCCCTGTCCTGTCTGCCTTTCCCCACTTCTATACCTGTGCTTCCTGCTATCACCGCTCATGAATTACCTGTCCCCACGTTCTTAACTCAGGTCTGCTTTGGGGAAAACCAAACTAGGACACCCTCGCACCTTGTCCCGAGCCACACACTCTAACTCTAGAGGCAACCACTTCAACCAGCTTCTTAGCCTCAAAAAGTACCCTTTGCATAGGCAAGTATTTAAGTGCATATGTATATGTATATACATATATACATGTAAAGCTATATTTACATATAACATAAGCTTTCTACAATTTCTCCAAGTATCCAAAATACAGGGGGAAATCCATATTGTAGGAAACAGTCTAAGACAGCTGAGTCTCTCATAAAAATGTACAGCTGCACTTGAAAAAGAATGAATCTTATTAATCTGAAATCACATTTAAAATTCATGCATAATACATGCCATTTAGTCTCAATTGTGTTGCCAAGGAGTCCTCAAGGGTCCACCATTCCTTAGTGGCTGTCTTTCACCATACTCCGCTTATAGGCCTTCATATTTTGTTGCACATTCATGAAATACATAGCACACAGGACTACCTAGCAACACAGCTCTTTAATTTGAAGTAATGATTTCAAATAGTTAAAGTATTTATTGTAAAAGACTGGAATTTTCCACAAAATTATCTTAAAACAAAGAGTAAGAAAATTTTATTTCAAAGAGGCTCTGACTTAAAAAAGTTATTTTAGCATTCACATATTCTGTTTGTTGTTCTGGTTATCCATGTGCCAAACTAGCAAAATTAAGTTAGTTCTTTGTAGCCTACTATTCCTTCTGTTGGGACATGTGGTTTTCTCCAACATATGGATGTGATATTTACTATTATGGTTACTACTAGAGGCCCCGTGCATGAATTTGTGCACCAGTGGGGTCCCTCGGCCTGGCTTGTGGGATCGGTCCGAAACTGGTTCTCCTACATCCCCCGAGGGGTCCCGGATTGCAAGAGGGCACAGGCCAGGCCGAGGGACCCCACTGGTGCAGGATCAGGGCCAGGGAGGGACAAGGGAGGTTGGCCAGCGGGGGAGAGTCCACGGGAGGGCTCCAGGGCATGTCTGGCTTGTCTCACTCAGTCCCAATTGGTCAGGCCCCAGCAGCAAGCTAACCTACCGGTCGGAGTGTCTGCCCCCGTGGTGGTCAGTGCACATCATAGTGAGCGGTTGAGTATCCTTAGCATATCATTTACATATTATGCTTTGATTGGTTGAATGGACAACCGGATGACAAGACACATAGCATATTAGGTTTTTATTATATAGGCTTATTGTTAGATTGGAAGAGATTGGTTTCTTCTGATGCTAATTTGACCTTATTATTGCTTGCCTAAAGTTAAGATAAATCTTTCTAAAGGTTTATACTATGATTAATATGCTGTGAAGACTTACAACTACACACACACACATACACACAAACATACCTACTATGTTTACTATCTACCATGAGAATTCAAAATGGAATGGGTGTCAGTTGAACCAGCAATGAAAGAATAACTAGTGGATTTACCTTTTATCATTAAGTTTTATAGACTATGTTTATGCTCATTATAATTATATTTCGATGATTGCGTATCATGAGGACTTCTTTCACCTCATAATGAGTCAACTTAGTTTAGAGGGAGATGTACAAACTCTGCTATGTTGCCATGGTTTCTTTGCTTCTTTGAGTTCTTGTGAAATACTTTTGCATTTTCAGATGTATCTTCACATTATTTTTAAATGCTGAGCATCACATGAGAAAATAGCTGTTCTCAGAAACAAATATTAGGGATGCATTTTAATGCCCTGCTTATCACAGGCAAATATTTCAAATTGTATTCTTCATCCAGAGATGCATTGTGACAGCGTTTCTCTAATTAGCAATTTTGGTGGCATCCTTTCTTTGCCATTGCACTAGCATAGCCTGTGCATGGACTTCATGCTAGGCTTCCTTATCAAAACCTGCTCTTGGGAAAAGTAGTATCTGGATCTAACTCACTCCACTAATGTAACTTGATGGTATCACTTGTTTTCTGGAAAATTGGAAGCCATGGGGAGGGTGAGATTCTGTTTTAAACCTTAAAAAATTTGAAGCTGGAGGGAGGGATTTGAAATATATGTATAATTGTGTTATTAAACAGTCTCAATATGGGCTATAAACATGAAATATTTTCCTTTTTCTTCAGTCACTGTTTTCAATCATGCTCTGCTAAATGTCACTTCCCTGTCTCTTCAGGACATCTTGGGAAAATGCCATACCTTTCACTAGAGTCCAGGTCTGTTAAAGTCTCTCCTCTCACAGTGGCTTAAATCTCATCTGCTCCTCTTCTTACCCACACCTCCTCCCTCTCTCCAGTGGGCCAGGTTTGTGGAGTGGGGAGAAGGAATGGTCTGATTCTGGTTACTTCTTTCTCTTTTCTATTTCAAAACTCAGTTCCCCCCAATTTGGAGGCAGAGATATTTCGGGTGATTGGTTCCCTGCTGGTGGTGGGAGGGAACCAAGATCTCTGTCAGGCTCAGGTGCATTCTATGGCTCTTCTCATATAACTGTCTCCATGGAGATTCCTGCCTAGCTTTCTTGGGAAGGGTCTCAGCTCTCTGCCTCCTCAGCTCCTGAGGCTCCTCAAGTCTCCCCTTAGTCTCTCTCAAGAGGTCCATGTTCCAGTGACTCTCAGAGTGAGGCATCTCCCTACCCCTCCTGGGAGCCTTAGAGAACTGAAATGGGATGACTCCATCCTCTTCAAACACAAACCACACCACCATCTGTTATTTCCTCTCTGCTGTCAAATACTCCCTAAAATCTTCTCTTTGCAGAAAATGTGCTGGCACCAAGAATTATTTTTATATCTACCCACAAACTTCAAGGAGCTTGCATCAAACCTTCACATGAAGCCCCTACCATGCTCTGCTCTTGTCCAATGACACCACCAGGGTAGGACTACACTGGGAAATGAGATCCTTGTCTTCTCATCTCAGACAACCTCTCACTGCACTTACAGAGCTTCAAAGACACCTCCTATAATATCCTTTAGGGGAGACAAAATTCTCTGGTGGCCACAAGATTCCCGACCCTTTTGTAATGCCCTCCCCTTAAGTGGGCGATTTTGTGAATGTGATGAAGTTGAGTATTAATTAGTTCACTTCAAGTTATACAAAAGGGAGCCATCTGGATGGGCCTGACCTGATCAGGTTAGCACTTAAAAAGAACTGCTCCCTCTCCCCCTTCTGGAAGGCAGAGAGGTTGGGAATGTGAGAGGGCCAATGGCAGGGGCCATGTGGTAAGCCTCTGAAAATGGCCTCTGGCAGCCAAAAGCAATTCTAGAAGTTCAATGGGGACTCTAATACTACAAGCATTTAGAAATGAATTTTTCAAACTTTCGGAGGAACCTTGAAGGTAAATATCTTCCTAGTTAAGCCTCAGATGAGGACACAGTCTACATTACACCTTGATTTCAGTCTTGTGAGACTCAGTTACCCTGGACTCAGGTAACTGTGAGATAATAAGTTTAAGTTGTCTTAAGCCATTAAGTTTGTTGCCATTAAGCAGAAATAAAAAACTAGCGCATCCTCTCTTTTCTTTCTGTTCTACGTATACCATCTTTTAAAAATTTATCTTTATTTTTGAAAGTATTACAAATGTCCCCCTTCGCCCCTCCCATTGATCCTCTCCTTCTCACTCCCACCCCCTCCTCAGGTCTTCACTGCATACCATACTATTGTCTGTGTCCATGGACTATGCATATCTATATATATAAAAGTCTAAGCAACAGTTATGACCAGTCAACCAAACGACTGGTCGACCAGTCACTATGATGTGCACTGACCATCAGGGGGCAGACGCTCAATGCAGGAGCTGCTCCCTCATGGTCAGTGCACTCTCACAGCCAATCTCCCTTGGCCAACCAATCTCCTGTGGTTCCTCCCGCCGGCTAGCCGGCCGGCCCCGATCAGCCCTGATCAGGACTGGGAGAGATGGCCCTGATCGGCCCCAATCTCCACCCAAGCTGAGGGACCCCACCCATGCACAGATTTGTGCACCAGGCCTCTAGTATGCATATAAGTGCTTTGGTTAATCTCTTCACACCCCCACTCCCCTGCTTTTCCTCTGAGATTCATTAGTCTGTTGCATACTTCTATGTCTCTAGATCTATTTTGTTTGTCAGTTTATTTTGTTCATTAAATTCCACATATATGTGCGATCATGCGATATTTTCCTTTCTCTGACTGGCTTATTTCATTTTTTATAATAATCTCCATATCCTTCCATGTTGTCTCAAAGGGTAATAGATCCTTCTTTTTTTAGAGCTATATAGTATTCCATTGTGTAAATGTACCACAGCTTTTTTATCCACACATTTACTGATGGGCACTTGGGCTTGTTCCAGATCTTAGCTATTGTAAATAACACTTCTATGAACATATGGGTGCATATATTCTTTCTTATTGGTGTTCTGGCTTCTTCAGATATGTTCCTAGAAGTGGGATCACTGGGTCAAATAGTAGTTTTATTTTTAATTTTTTGAGGAAATTTCACACCATTTTTCACAGTGGCTGCACCAGTCTGCATTCCCACGAGCCATGTACTAGGGTTCCCTTTTCTCCACATCCTCACCAGCCTTATATCTTCTTGAAGTGGTGTCCATGCTGTCATATCTGGCAGGTAGAAGGACCAGTTCAAACAATCTTATAGAAATCCTAGAAATAGATGTCTTACTTTCTTGCTGACTCTTCATAATGGCAGATGTGCAGGATAGTTAATAGTTCTGTATCTTCATATAAGAGCCTTAATCACAATTCCAGAGCATCAACATATTAAATATATATTAGTGCCTTATTATATACCAGGTTGGGCAAAAGTAGATTTACAGTTGTTTGTATGAAAAATAATACAATAATCCTATCTAATAAAAGACAAAAAGGGTAATTGACCATACCTTCGCTATGCTTCCCATTGGCTAATTGGGGTGATATGCAAATTAACCGCCAACCAAGATGTCAACCGTCAGCCACACAGCTGAAGCAAACAGGAGGCTTGCTTGCTCCAGTGATGGAGGAAGCCAAGGTTCCCCACCTGCCGTGGCCCAGCTCTGAGCTCCAAAAGCAACAGCTCCGAAAGCAACAAAGTTTCAATTATAGAAGCCAAACAAACCCCAGATACCTGCTTTCAGCCGGTGGTGGCCACAGAGCTGAAGCTGGCTCTCAGCTCCAATGACAGCAACAAAGTTTCAATTATAGAAGCTAAACAAACCCCAGATACCTGCTTTCAGCAGGCCATGGCCTCAGAGCTGGAGCTGGCTCTCAGCTCCAGTGACAGCAGTGAAGTTTCAATTATAGAAGGTAAATAATTCCCAGAATAAAAAAAAAAAGAATAAAAGGAGAGGCTGGGAGCTTCAGTAACCAGCCAGCCTGAAAACGGCCCTCAGCCCCTCACCCAGACTGGCCAAGAAACCCAGTGGGGACCCCCACCATAAAGGGGGTGTGACCAGCTGCAAACAGCCATCAGCCCCTCACCCAGGCTGGCCAGTCACCCAAGCGGGACCCACACCCTGATCTGGATCACCCTTCAGGGAAAACCAGCTGGCCCCACCCATGCACCAGGCCTCTATCCTATTAGTAAAAGGGTAATATGAAAACTGACCCTAACAGCAGAAAGACTGGGAATGACTGGTCACTATGACACACACTGACCACCAGGGGACAGGTGCTCAATGCAGGAGTTGCCCTCTGGTGGTCAGTGCATTTCCACATGGGGGGCTCTGCTCAGCCACAAGCCAGGCTGCCAGCTGCCAGTACAGAGGTGGTGGTGGGAGCCTCTCCTGCTTCCTCAGCAGTGCTAAGGATGTCCGACTGCAGCTTAGGTCTGCTCCCTGCTGGCAAGTGGACATCCCCTAAGGGCTGCCAGACTGCCAGAGGGATGCCTTATTGCCAGCTTAGGCCCAATCCCCCGAGGAGCAGGCCTAAGCCAGCAGGTGGTCATCCCCCGAGGGGTCCCAGACTGTGAGAGGGCACAGACCGGGCTGAGGGACCCCCCCTGAGTGCACAAATTTTTGTGCACCGGGCCTCTAGTTCTATATAATAAAAGGCTAATATTCAAATAGACTGAACGGCAGAACAACTGAACAACTGGTTGCTATGACATGTGCTGACCACTAGGAGGCATGGGCAGAACAGATGAGTGTGGGTGCCAGACTAAGGCGGGGTGCTAGTCGCTGTCATGGGGGCGAGCCTCTGGTAGTTACTGAAAATTCTTTGCTCCCACGCACCGCGGTCCCGCCTGGCACTCGCACTCACTGCCGGCACTGGCCCTACTCACACCTGCTGCCAGCGCCAGCCCCAATCACTCTGTGCTGTCAGTGGGTGCGAGTGGGAATGGCACCAAGCAGCACTTGGGAGCAGCGGTGGGAGCGGGGCTGTTGGCAGACAGGGGCCTGGGAACCAGAGCAGGAGGAGCTGGTTGGGGGCGCAGAGGATGGGCCAAGACCCACCCCTGTGCCCACGGCAGCCTCACGGCTCACCGTTCCTTTTAAGGTGCATGAATTTGTCCACTGGGACCCTAATAAATAATAATACATTGATAAACTGTGTTTTGCATATTCACAACTGTAAATCTACTTTTGCCCACACTGATATGCACTATACTGGTAGATATTTTAGTGGCTTTATTATATTGTTCAGTTCTAGTTACAGTACATGTGTGTATGTGTGTACTAGTAAACGGAGGGGGAGAAAGAAGCTTGGCTTATTCACAATATTAATATATGAAAAATATAGTTTACCCTACAAAGTAAGTACCATGCATTCAGGCAACTAAAATGCTGCAGCATTCATTCAACATTTGTTGAGAAGACTCTCTCAACACACCTCCAAGTCTTTGAATTTGCTTTTAAATATTTATAACTGGTAACAAATTGAGCCTAGAATAGCTGAACCCCAAAGAATCAATGCATTCAACAAATGTTTATTGAGCATTTTGAAGATGGAATCTAAATAAGAACTAGCCCCCATCTTCTAAGAGTTCAGCATACTGAAAACCGGCAAGTTGTAAACAAATATTCAAAATGCAATGACAAAAGCAGGACACGCTATCAATGTCTGGCAGTGAAGAACTACTTTGTAGGGGACTATGTCTAAACCAAGAGGTGTATGCAAAATTCTGTGTATGTGTTTGTGAGAAAAGCGTTAATTACTGTATTATTTTTTCTAACAAATTCATGTCCAGGTTCAGAAGGGAAGAGTGTCCTAAACAGAGAAAGATATGCCAAGATAAAGATGTGACATAATATAGCCTGGTCCAGTAAATAGATTGACATGGTTACTTCATAGGGTATGTGTAGGATATTCTGTCATCCCTTTACTATTACTGCTTTGGGATAAAATTGTAAATATGTAAAGTTAATAAAACCCTGAGATGAGAGCCAACCAAATATCTATAATAATAAAAACAGATGAGCCAGGGCTGTGAGGGAAGCCTGGTTCCAGGTGCCAGAGGGAAGCTGGTGCCAGCAGCCAGGTAAAGGAAGTCCTACCCTTGCACGAATTTCATGCATCAGGCCTCTAGTCCTATCTAATAAAAGAGTAATATGCAAATTGACCATCACTCCAACACAAAGATGGCCACCCCCATGTGGTCAAAGATGGCCGCCCCCATGTGGACACAAGGTGGCTGGCTGGGGCGGGCAGTTGAGAGAGACCAGGCCTGCAAGGGAGGGCAGTTGGGGGGGACCAGGCCTGCAGGGGAGGGCAGTTAGGGGTGACCGGGCCAGCAGGGGAGGACAGTTTGGGGGACCTGGCTAGCAGGGGAGAGCAGTTGGAGGTGACCGGGCCTGCAGGGGAGCAGTTAGGCCTCGATCAGGCTGGCAGGGGAGTGGTAAGGGGGTGATAAGGCTGGCAGGCAGAAGCAGTTAGGGGCAATCAGGCAGGAAGGCAGGCGAGCAGTTGGGAGCCAGCAGTCCTGGATTGTGAGAGGGATGTCCCAGATTGGAGAGAGTGCAGGCTGGGCTGAGGGACACAATCCCCTATGTATGAATTTCGTGCACCAGGCCTCTAGTGTATATATATATAGAAAGCAGTGTGGCTTATGGAATTTTTCTGATAGATCATGCAGAGAAGCAGCAGATACAATGGAAAGATTCAGGGAACCTGCCTTGATGTTCAGACATACCAGTCTAATCCACTCATGGAGAAAAGCATGACACAGTTGATTGGATCACAAATTAGCTATCCTAGCTTAGGGCTCAGAGATGCCCAATAGCTGCACAACCAAGATTTTGAGTCAAGGCTCATCTTATAGCTTCATCTTATTCCATCAAGTTTCCAGGCCTGATTAAGACATAATGATGGCACCCCCCGCTCCTGCCCTCCCAACTATTCCATTCTCACCTTGCAGCAGGGCTTTCCAAGTGCTGCTCCAATTCTCCAATTCTGATGTTGATCCTGGCTCAAGGGTCTCATTTATTCATGTGGCAACTCACTGATCAGAGTCAATATTATCTCATATCTTTTAAAAAATATATATATTTTATTGATTTTTTACAGAGAGGAAAAGAGAGGGACAGAGAGTTAGAAACATCAATGAGAGAGAAATATTGATCAGCTGCTTCCTGCACACCCCCCACTGGGGATGTGCCCGCAACCAAGGCACATGCCCTTGACTGGAATAGAACCTGGGACCCTTCAGTCCGCAGGCCGACGCTCTATCCACTGAGCCAAACCGGTTATGGCTTATCTCATATCTTGATTGACATCTTTCCATATCTCTATTTCAAGACGGTTTCCCTTTCTAGTGGAGGGCACTGACCTTGCTACCTACAAAGTTAAGCTAATTCATACATTTCGTAAAGCACCTTCTATTGGCTAGAAATTTTGTAGTTCATGGGCTTAATTAAAGGGAAACAAACCCATGACCTCCAAAATGTGTTCTTGCCCTTTTGTAGTTCAACCTTTCCTACCCTGCCTCCTTCCCTGAGGAATCACTGATTCCTTTTCTGCCCCTATAAGGTAGTTTAGATTTTTTTTAGACTTTTATGTGAATGACCTCTGGAAACTGAGGGCCTCGGTGCTACAACTGCAAATAATTGAATTCTACCAAAAATTACAGGAGCCTGAGCCTGAAATGAGATTGCAACTTCAGGCAACCCCTCGATTTCAGTCTGTGAGGCACTGAGAAGAGAACCCAGATGTCTGGTCTATAGAAGCTGTGAAATAATAAATGTGTGTTGCTTTAGGCTGCTAACTTTCTGGTAATTTGTTATGCAGCAATAGAAATCTAAAACACCGCCACAAACAGGGACTCTATCCAGGCTACCATTTCTGAATATTTTACACTAATAAGAAAATTTCCTCCAAAGGGTCTAATTCCATTTCATGATAGCCTTTCTAAACTGCAGCTAAAAATATTACTGCAAATATCCTTTGGTCTACCGAGATGCTGTAACTGCCTTTTTATTGTTCGCAGGATCTCTCTTGTGCATTTGATCATTCTGATGCCTGACCACATCTCTGCATATTTGTCAAAGAAAGATGAACTGGAAAGCAGTGTCTTTTGAAGACTGGCACTGGGAGTAAAAGGATGATGGCTATTAGAACTATCTCTGTCTTTGAATCTCCATCCCCCTCTCCCCCCTGCCGCTCTTTTGTTCCCTCACTTTAGTTCAGAACAAAATTGAAAATATAATGCAAAGCCAAAAAAATAAATAAGTTACATTTGACAGTTTTGATATAAATTCTTAAACGTAAAGCCTAATCTGGACAAGTTGGAAAAGAGAAAGGCAAATGAGAAAATGAAGGAATGAATATAACCTGGGTGTAACCACAGTTTAGCTGTAGACTTTTAGCCTGGTATGTATTTCTTTGAAACTTTTCAAGATGTCTCTGTAATATTTTGTTTCCTTCCTATTTTGTTATTGATATGTGGCTCTGTAAAACTATTGTTGCTGCTTTGACTAATTTTATGAATAAAATTTGGAAATGTTCCTTAATTCCAAAAACAGAAAATAAAAGAACGTCAATTAGTTGTGGGATGTAGGGATGAAAGGATAAAAGATGTCAGGCTTGTATCATTTCTCACTTCAGGTGAATTCTATACTACATGCCTGCTTTGTCTGAGAGAGAGAGACCACAGATATCTGCTCTCAAGCTGGTCTGCAGGGTTAAGTTCTAAGATAGTATTACTGGTGTAAATGCTGCTGTTATTTTCACACATGCCTTTTAATTTTTTTGGTACACTATTTTGGTTTAAAAAAAATAGATTTTTAGCCCTGCCCCATATGGCTCAGTTGGTTGGGCATTGTCCTGTGCAACGAGGATTGGCTGATTTGATTCCCCATTAGGGCACAGGCCTGGATTGTGGGCTCAATTCCTGGTTGGTGTGCAGGAAGAGGCTGATTAATGTTTTGCCCTCACATTGAAGCTTCTCTCGCTCCCTCGCTCTCTAAAAACCAAATTAAAAATCTTTAAAAAAAGAACCAACTGACCTGAGTTCTATTATTGCATCTCCCAGACACTCTCCATATGCTTCTGTGTAAGTCATCTAACTTCTCTGAGCATCAGTGTATTTATCTTTAAAATAGAGATAAGGCCTACCAACACATGTAACTTGGAAGAATAATTGAGATAGTGTATGACATGCTTGAAATGATGTCTGGAATATGGCTATTAATGTTATTAATATTATATATTAATATGTTAATGTATTAATAGTAGGAAGTTTTAAGATTGACTTATTAAAAATCTGCACAATAGTAAATTCATTTTAACAAATACCAAATATTTATGAACAACTTAATTGTTATATGCAAAGTACAGTGCAAGAGAGGGATGAAATTCTAGGCCAGACAGAGTAGTATTTCTTAATTAGAGGTCCTTTTTATTTACTTATTTTTTCATTTACTTATTTTTTCATTTATTTATTTTAAATTTATCTTTGTTGTTGAAAGTATTACAGATGTCCCCCTTTTATCCCATTGACCCCCTCCACCTCACTCCCACTCCCCTCCCCAGGCCTTCACCACACTATTGTCTATGTCCATGGGTTATGCATAAATGCATAAATGGTTAAACTCTTCCCCTCTAAACCCAACTTTCCCTTAGAGATTTGTCAATCTGTTCCATGCTTCTATGTGTCCGGACCTATTTTTGTTCATCAATTTATTTCGTTCAATAGATTCCACATAGGAGTGAGATCATGTGATACTTCTCTTTCTCTGACTGGCTTATTTTGTTCAACATAATACTCTCCAGGTCCCTCCATGCTGTCTCAAAGGGTAAGAGATCCTTCTTTTTCACAGCTGCAAGTATTTTGTGGTGTCAATGTACCATAGCTTTTTTTTATCTACTCATCTGCTGATGAGCACTTGGGCTGTTTCCAGATCTTAGTTATTGTAAATTGTGCTGCTATGAACACAGGGTTCATATATTCTTTCTGATTGGTGTTTTGGGTTTCTTAGGATATATTCATTGAAGTGGGATAACTGGCTCAAATGGCAGTCTATTTTTAATTTTTTAAGGACACTCCATACTGTTTTCCATAGTGGCTGCACCACTCTGCATCCCTACCATCAATGTACTAGGATTCCCTTTTCTCCATATTCTCTTCAGCATTTGTTGTTTGTTGATTTGTTGATGATAGCCATTCTGACAGGTGTGAGGTGGTACCTCATTATCATTTTAATTTGCATCTCTCTGATGATTAGTGACTTTGAGCATGTTTTCACATGTCTTTTGGCCATTTTTATGTCCATTTTGGAGAAATATCTATTTAGGTCCTTTGCCTATTTCTTAATTGGATTGTTTGTCCTCCTTTTGTTAAGTTATACAAGTTCCTTATATATTTTGGAAATTAACCCCTTATCAAATGTATCATTGGCAAATATGTTCTCTCACACAGTGGGTTTCTTTTTCATTTTGTTGATGATTTCTCTTGCTGTGCAGAGCTTTTTATTTTGGTGTAGTCCCATTTGTGTATTTTATCCTTAGTTTCCCTTGCCTTAGGAGATTTATTGGCAAACATATTGCTATGAGAGATGTCTGAGATTTTGCTGTCTATGGTTCCTCCCAAGATTTTTGTGGTTTTACAACTTACATTCAATTCTTGTGTATGGTATAATTTGGTGGTCTAGATTCATTTTTTTTTGCATGTACTTGTCCAATTTTCCCAGCACCATTTATTGAAGAGACTGTTTTTACTCCATTGTATTCTCTTGCCTCCTGTGTCAAATATTAATTGAACATAATTGCTTGGGTTGATTTCTGGGTTCTCTGTTCTGTTCCATTGATCTATGTAACTGCTCTTGTGCCAATACCAGGCTGTTTAATTACAGTCAGCAAAAATGGGGAGACAAATAAACAACCCCCAAATTAAAGAAAAGAAGGCATTGTCAGAAAAGGAACTAAATGAAATGGAGGCTGGCAATGTGTCAGATAAAGATTTTAAAATAATGGTTATAAGGGTGTTCAAACAACTTAGTGAGAACTACAAGCAACTTAATGAGAATTATAAGGAGCTGAATGAGAACTGCACCAACATGAAACAATGAATAAGAATCAAGTGGAAATGAAGAATGACATTACTGAAATAAAGAACACCCTAGAAGGATTCGACAGTGGGCTAGAAGAAGCTGAGGACTGAATCAGTGAATTAGAAGACAAGTCACCCATTCAGAGACAATTGGAAAAAAAATTAAAAAGCAGAAGGAGAGTCTAAGGGAGCTTTGGGACAACATGAAATGTAACAACATTCTTATTATAGGAATACCAGAAGGAGAAAAATCCAAGCAAGGAATAGAGAACCTGTTTGAAGAAATAATGGCAGAAAATTTCCCTAACCTGGTAAAGAAAAATGTCACTCAAATTTAGGAAACACAGAGAGTCACAATCAAGATGAACCACAAAGGACCCAAACCTAGATACATCATAATTAAAATGGCAAACATTGAAACCAAAGAAAGAATCTTAGAGGCTGCAAGAGAGAGACAGAAAATTACCTGCAAGGTAGCTCCCATTACACTGTCAGCTGATTTCTCAAAAATCAGAGGTCCTTTTTAAATAAAAATGTTTGGTGTACTTCTGTGTTAATTTGAACAATTTCTATTATAACACCACACACACACACACACTCATACGTTTGTTACCATTTTTTATGAAAGTCATATTTTATTGATTTGTTTATATCTCATGAGCCCAATAATAATAGTTATCATCCTACGCAATTTTACATACCATGTCATTTAACCACCTAAAGGCCTACTAAGTTCAATTATTATCTCTAACTGTCCATGTGATTAGAAATACAGCAAAATAGGCTTCTGAAAGGGAACAGAGCTAGATATATTATACATTATCCTCTATAATGAAAGCCTAATATGCAAATCGACTGAATGGTGAAATGACCGGTCAGCGGGGAGTGGGACTGGCAAGCAGGTGGCACCAGGCCAGCCAAGGTGGGTGCCAGTGGGCAGGGAGAGGGGACAGCGAATGGGGGATGGTGGTGAAGGGGCAATGGGGGGGGGGGCAGGGCTGGAGCTTCCCCCTGGTAGTCAGTGCACTCTCATAGGGGGAGTTCCACTCAGCCACAAGCCTGGCTGAAGGCTGGTGAGTGCAGAGGCAGTGGCAGGAGCCTCTCCAGCAGCCCTAAGGATGTCCCACTGCGGCTAAGCTGTCAGTCAGCATCCCCTGAGGGCTCCCGGACTTCGAGAGGGTGCAGACCAGGCTGAGGAACTCCCACCCTCCCCTGAGTGCAAGAATTTTCATGCACTGGGCTTCTAGTAATATATACAAAAAACTGATAATTGAAGATAAGATCATAAATATGAAACTTCAAGGGAGAAGAAAACGGATGTCTCCTCCCCTACATATAAGCAAATGTCTAAGACATATATCTCAGAGCCTTGCTTGAAACACAGCCTGTCTTACCCAAGGATTGTGTACTTACCACTACTTTGTATTGAAATTAAGTCAGTAGTCAGGTCTGGTTTTATTCATAGTGAAATTAATAAGCTCCAGAGTTTGAACACTGCCATTTAATCTGCCATGTGAAAAATCTGATATGGTCTGAAGAATAGTTGGGACTCCTATGCATGCCCTTTTTAGGTCTAGTAGTACATGCCTAGAGGAAATTTTCCGCTATAGTCTTGACTGACTGCAGTCAAGGAGATTTCAATCTAGATTTAGATGCACTGTTCTTTCTGTGTGGATTCAGTGAAAGACCATTGTGGAAAGAAAAGATGAGAGGAGAGCTTTTCTAGAAAGAACATCTAAAAGGAAGATTAAAGGATAAATGCTTATTTTGGAGACACTCTTTTGGCTTCTATAATTTCCAATATTCTTTTTATAATTGTCCTCTTCATTTTGTGGTTTAGGAAAATGTTATAAAATCTTCAAGACTAAGAAATACATGCTGATCTTTCCTGTAGGCCAATTATCTCTGCCAAGCAAAATAGAAGTTCTTCAAAAATGCCCTGCCACTTTGGCGTCTATAGGCATCATTTAAGTTCAGGCTGGCTATTCAGCTGCGAAGGAGGGAAAGTTAGCTAATCAGTGAACATGAAATCATCGATGTCTGTAAAGCAAATGGACAGCAATGCTCTCTTTCTTATGCTCCCACTATATCTACAACTGCTCACTCTGGCAGATACTGCTAGTGTTCTCCTGATATTTATTCACCCCATGGTACCAACATTTTTAGCTGGGATGATGGCTGCCCAGAAAAAGACCTCAGTGGGGTATGGTTATATGAGTATGTTCTGGCGAATGTGATGTGAGCACAAGGGAGGCAAACCTCCCAAGTCCTGCTTTTAGGAGAAAAAGAATGTACCTTTCCCCTTTGTCGTTCCCCCTTCCCAGTGGCTGTAACATGCTTCTGATGACTAGAACTGAAAAGGGCATCTTGAACCACGAAGTTGAATTTTCAGAGCTGCCTGACCTGCTCTGGATTGCTTTTACCTGAGTGGCTATGGGGAATAAAAATAAACTCTCTCGTTTAAACTACTGTTATTTATAAATTCTATTACAGCTGTATCTAGACCCTAATTAGCTTAGAATTTGATACTAGAATTGGGATTGCCATAATAGAATCCAATATATGTGTCACTGGCTTAGGCATTGAGCAGCAGGTGGAAGGAATTCATACTATGAAGCTGGAAAGTTAGTGACTTGTTATTGCTTGGAAACACAGTTATGAAAACTGATACCTCTGATGTCTTAGGCAAAACACATTAATGTGGCATGTGAGTCTGGGAAATTGTTTTTTTAAAAAAACCCTCAGAATACTGGTGTATATTGGCCGTCCTTTGAGGCTTTTAGCAAAGTCCTAGAGAAAAGAGGAACTCATACTAGAACCACATTTGTGATCACAGATTGAAGTGCTCACATAAATTTAGGGAAGTTTTTCTCTGCATGTATCTTTCCACCTAAATGGATAAAGTGCCCAGTCATTTGGAATTGTGCATCATTGAAAAAGCGTATTACTTCTGCATTTAAAACTGAAGCATGTAAGAAGCTGGATGGAAGAATGCAGTGGTATAAATAATTTAAAAATCTATTTCTCCTTGGTCATTTTCTTCCTCCTAACCGCAAGGCTGCTTTGGTCAAGCAAAGTCATTTCCGTTAGTGTTATGCCCATTACTTTGCAGACCAGTGGAATGACTATTATGAAAAAGTTAATTGAGTTTACTCAGGATCAATTCACAGAGTGTTGCATAGATATTGTCAGGTTCAAAGCCATATACAGGCCTATTTCATTGTCTCTAAAAATTAAACTCATCGTTTTCATTTGAGGATCACCTAGAAAGTTCTCATCTATAGGGCTCTGCAGACACTAGTGGACTCATTAGTTAGATATTTAGAACCAAAAATTAATTATCTGCTCCTGACCACACGGAAAACATCAATTTGTGTCACAAATGAATGAAGACTTCCCATGAATTAAAAATATGTATATTTGGGGATCTCTCTGAGAGGTGCACAGAGGTGATGCTATTACAAGACTAGTTACTATTTGAGCTGTTTGTTTTCAAAAGGAAAAATCATTCAAAGCCTCTTAAGCAGGGCTGTGCAGCAGATTATAAATTGCTTTAAATTGCTAGGAGTGCCTGTCTCAACGATCACAATTAACAAAGTCACTTTTTTTTATTGTGGTAAGAACAGTTAATGTGAGATCTACCCTCTTAACCAATTTTAATGTGTACACTACAGAATTGTTAACTATAAGCACAGTGCCGCACAGCTGATCTCCAGAGCTTATTCATCCTGCACAACTGAAACCTCATACCCATTCAATAGCAACTCCCTGGTTCCCCCTCCTCCCAGCTCCTGGCAACCACCATTCTACTCTCTGTTCCTATCAGTCTGACTATTTTAGATAACCTCCTGTAAGTGGAATCATGCAGTATCCGTCTTTCTGTGACTGGCTCATTTCACTTAGCATAATGCCCTCAAGTTTCAACTGTGTTGTTGCCTATGGAGGATTTCCTTTGTTAAGGCTGAATAACATTTCACTTTATGTATATACCACATTTTCTTCATCCATTCATCTACTAATAAGCTTTTAGGTTGTTTCTACATCCTGGCTATTGTGAATAGCACAGCAATGGACCTGGGAATGAAGATATATCTTCAAGACCCCGATATAAGTTATTTTGGATAAACACCCAGAAGCAGGATTGTTGGATCATGTGGTATTTTTAGTTCTTATTTTTTGAGGACTTACAAACACCAAAATGAATTAAAGACTTAAATGTAAGACCTGAAACTGAAAACTCCTGGAAGAAAATGAGAAAAGTAACATAGGTCTTGGCAATGGTTTCCAGGATATGACACCAAAAGCACAGATAACAAAAGCAAAAATAGACAAGTGAGACTGCACCACGCTAAAAAAAATGTCTGCACAGCGAGGAAAACAGCAGAATGAAAAGGCAGCCCACAGAATGGGAGAAAATAATTGCAACTATATATCTGATAAGAGGTTAGTAATCAAAATATATAAGGAACTCCTTCAACTCATAGCAAAAACAAGCAAAACAAACACAAATAATCTGATTTAAAATGGGCAAAGGACTTGAATACAGTTCTCCTAAGAAGGCATACAAATGGCTGATAGGTATATAAAAGATAAATAAAGTCACTCTTGAGGAGGGCAAAACACCCCATCAAAATAAGAGGCAGAGAAGAGGAGAAAATAAAACTGAGAGTAATTTAGTCACTCTCTTTTCTTTGGAGGGAAAATCTGGAAGGTTTGAAAAAGACTGGGGGAACGTTTTTGTCTCTGTCTTTTGTGTTAAAACTTGGAAAGAAGAAAAAAGATGATAGAAGCTGCTGAGGAGGCAATAATTAAGGTGTTTCTCCCGAATCTTGCTAAGACTTGCAAAAAGTAGACTCACATAAAGAAAAGGGATAGCTAAGGTTTTACAGGAAGCAGCTAATTAGAGACCTGGTGCTCATAGTGAATAGGCTGAGAGGAGCAGAGGCAAAACTACTTTAGCAGAGGCACCTCTCTTAGTCACCCGGTAAGGAAAACGTGACTACCCTGTGATGAATTCAGATGAGAGTTAGAGGCTCTGGAGTAGTTCTCCAGCTGTCAAATAGAAAGCCAAGGCTTTTTACTTTTTCACAGTGCTACTGTAGTGACAGGTAATTGGGAACAAAATATGTAATCCCCATCCTCCCACCCTCTTACAGATGCAGGCTCAGAAGGGACATCAGCCGGACAGACAATGTCACAGTGAGGGTAGTTTTCCAAAGCAACAAAAACACAGAGGGCCAGTGGGCTGGTATAAAATACATCCAAAACAGAACAACTGCCAAGATCAAAATAAGAAAAGCCAAACTGGATGTCAGATTCAATGGTGGCGATCGCATCACCATTCAATTAAGCAGGCAAGATGGTTTTTCAGGGAGGAGGGAGGGGAGGCAATGGAAGAGGCAAAGGGAGAGCAGAGGGGCACAGCGTTCCAGGTTCCAGGCCAAGGCAGGCACACGCAAAGAATTAGGCTCAAGCAATAATACAAGGAACTACAAAAAAGCTGAACACATGAGAGTGAGAGCTGAAGGTAGAGAGGGTAAAATTTATGCCATGTTGAGGTGTTTGGATTTTATCCTGGTGGCAAAAGGAAACATGGAAAGTATTTGCTTTTTAGCAACACTGAAATATAAACAATAGACTTCTGGGAGGTGAGGCTGATGGCCAAGGTATCAATAGGAAACTCTGGCAGTGACATAGGTGAGAGATGTTAGTGACTGGAACTGGGATGGTGGCATGAGGATGGAGATAGGTGGATGTATTCTGAGATACAGAGGTAGCATTGAGAGAATTCTATTCTTTTTACTCAATGATTGGATGGAAGATCCCGGGACCTCTTAGGATTTTAGGTTCCAGCACTTTTTCTGTAAATAGAGACACACTCACCTTAGCTCCATATTCTGGGGACCTATCAGTCAGCCTACTGTGTAAAAACAAAGTCTGTGAAAACTCCTGGCTCTTTGAACGAGTTCCTCTGTGTATGGAAGGAACATCAGAGGAAGTTCAGGCTGTGCTATTCCGATTTGTGACAATAACTCCTGAGAGATGAATAACAAAGGAGCAATCACAAATATAGTCACTTCAAAGGCAGACCAGACCCTGGCCCAGCTGGGGTGGAGCCATGTGGAAAATTTCCCATTTAAAAGGAACTCCATGGCACATCATTTTATAATGTAGTAACTATTTTGATATTTCAAGGATTACACATTAGGTTAAGCTCCTAAAGAATAATAATAATAGGTAGTACAAAACTGGATATAGCAGAGTCTAAGAGGGGAAAAGCTGCTTGTCAGCCCCAGTCCCAAAGTTTTAATGAGCCACACTAGATTTCATGAATAGCATGAGGAATCATCTTGGAAATTGCCAGCTTACTAGAAGCACACTTACTGTGGTCAGTCTCCAGTCAGAATGTCGGATCTGAGAAGAAAATTTTCCATTATTTTTGTACAGTAAAAATCTAAAGTCTTTTCTAATCCTATACAATAAAAGGCTAATATGCAAATCAACTGAATGGCAGAATGACTGGTCGCTATGATGTGCACTGACCACCAGGGGGCAGACGCTCAATACAGGAGCTGCCCCCTGGTGGTCAGTGTGCTCCCACAAGGGAAGCGCCACTTAGCCAGAAGCCCTGAGCTGGGCTCACGGCTGGTGAGCGCAGCAGCTGTGGTGGGAGCCTCTCCTGCCTCCATGGCAGCGCTAAGGATGTCTGACTGATGGCTTAGGCCCGCTCCCTGCAGGGAGTGGGCCTAAGCCATCAGTCAGACATCCCCCAAGAGCTCACGGACTCCAAGAGGGTGCAGGCTAGGCTGAGGGATGCTCCTCGAGTGCACAAATTTCGTGCACTAGGCCTCTAGTCTATATATATACACACACACACACACACACACACACACACACACACACATATATATATATATATATATATGCCCAGTATGCAAATTGTCCCTCTGGAGTTCCCCTGGGAGACGGGGAGTTCGATCACTTGCTATGACATGCACTGACCACCAGGGGCAGCACAGAATAAAGGCAGGCCCCAGCCAGCAGTGGGGGAAGGGAAGCCTGGCTGGTTGCTGGAAAGCCCCTATTGGCCCTGATCGCTGGCCAGGCCTAGGGACCCTACCCATGCATGAATTTCATGCAGCAGGCCTCTAGTAACATTTATAAATTTAATACTGTAAAATACCTATGCATTTTCCTCCACAACAAAGTACATTTGATCTTATATTAAATATCACATTTAAAGTTGTTCATTTTACACTTAAATATAAATCTATCTAAGAATATTGGAGTGGAATAACCCAACAGATTTTGGAAAGCACAATTTAAGTTGAAAAGAATAAGTTGGTTTTAGGAGCCATTTGGCACTGCTCGCTAATATTAACAAGCCACATAAAAATTGAGAAGCTAATCTTAATAGTATTCAAATTTGAAAATTATTTTATGATATTTGATACATTTGAAACAACTAAACTTGTTCTCTCTGAGTACTTTGGCATGTAATTCAATCTAGCCTTCTATAAAATATTGTTTTTCTTCCCTCCAGAATTTTATCCTTCCAAAATAGATTTTTCCCTTCTAATTCTTAAGATAAATACACAAAATTCATCTTCAAATAGTTTAATATATGTATTAAAATCCATATTATTTTTCAATTTAAATATACATTAAACTGTTTATAAGAAACAACCTACAGTGTGTATATATATATATATATGCCTAAGCGACCATCACAACGGACAACCAAACAGGCTGCGTGGGGTGACCAGGCCATCATCAGGGGGAGCAGTTGGAGGCAACCAGGCTGGTGGGGGGGGGCAGTTGGGGGCGATTAGGTTGGCAGGCAGAGGCAGTTAGGGGTTATCAGGCCGGCAGGGGGCAGTTAGGGGTGACCAGACTGGGGGGGGGCAGTGTGGGGCAATCAGGCCAGCAGGCAGAGGTGGTTAGGGGTGATCAGACTTGCAGCAGGGGCAGTTAGGGGCAATCAGGCAGGCAGGCAGGCAGGTGAGCAGTTAGGAGCCAGTGGTCCAGGATTGTGAAAGGGATGTCCGACTGCCGGTTTAGGCCCGATCCCGGGGATTGGGCCTAAACTGGCAGTCGGACATCCCCTGAGGGGTCCTGGATTGGAGAGGGTGCAGGCTGGGCCGAGGGGGCCTTCCCCCTCCTCCCCATGCATGAATTTTATGCACTGGGCCTCTAGTATGTATATAATTATGAACCAAACAAAAATATTTAAATGAATTATAATACAAAAACTATGTTTACATAGTTTCATATGGGAAGTCATTATTTTACAAGTTACAATCTTTAGGCTACCTATGGGAGCATAACCAATCAAAATGCTAAAGGAAAGGTCCATAAACTTTCCCTAGAGAAATGACTTACCTCTCTAAAGCCTTAAAATAATACTTAAAAACAAAAATACTGCCCCACCATGTGGCTCAGTGGTTGACCATCGACCTATGAACCAGGAGGTCATGGTTCACTTCCCAGTCAGGGCACATGCTTGGGTTGTGGGCTGGATCCCCAGTTGGGTGCATACAGGAGGCAGCTGGTCAATGATTCTCTCTTATCATTGATGTTTCTATCTCTCTGTCCCTCTCCCTTCCTCTCTGAAATCAATAAAAATATATTTTTTAAAAAAGTGTACCTCCAAGAAAGACCCTGAGCACATAGTGAGGGGTTAAAGGGGCTAAACATGAGCAGTGTGGAAGGTGATGAGCCCCTCCCCATGTTCTTGGTCACTTTTGCTCAGCAGGCAGTGGGAAGATTGCTGCCCTATGCTAAATGAGGCTCAACTTTGTAATTACTGTCCATAGAATCAGTCAGATGAAGAACTTCATAGGGCAAAACACTGAGTTTAGGCTTTTCATATTTATTTATTTATTTATTTATTTAAATGTATTTTATTGATTTTTTATAGAGAGGCAGGGAGAGAGAGTTAGAAACATCGATCAGCTGCCTCGTGCACACCTCCCACTGGGGATGTGCTCACAACCAAGGTACATGCCCTTGACCAGGATCGAACCTGGGACCCTTGAGTCCACAGGCTGATGCTCCATCCACTGAGCCAAACCAGTCAGGGTAGGCTTTTCATATTTAGAAGAAACTGTTTTATATCAGTAAAGTGACATAAATTTGAAGGTTATAAAAATTACACTGCTTTTGAAAGAACAAATATTTACTATGATGCAAGAGCTTTGACAAAATTGCTGAGGCAATGAATTCAGTAGGGAAAAAGAGGAAGAGGGTTGGTTGCCTAAATTGATTCTTCATTTGCGTAGATGCCTGAGTTAGAATGTTCCATCATTAAGGAAAGTTTGGAAGAAAAGGCAGGCCAAGATGTCAGAAACAAAGCCAACTGGGAGAAAGCTGAGGATGGGAAGGAAGGATGTTGGAAGAGACTAACTTGGCAATAAGCTGGCTCTGATGGGAGTAGCCAAGTAATTAATTGACTGTCCGAATAGTTCCGTAAGGCCAGAGGTGACACAAGCAATGTGTCAGGACCAAGAAATACAAATGTAACGTAAGCAGCAGGTGTCTGCACATCAACAATTGAAAAGAAAATTAAGCAAAGTTCTAAACTGGGGTCGGCAGTTGAGAAACAGATCCTAACCTTTCAGGAGAGATGACTGCAGAGGCCTTGTTGGGGAACAGGAGCCAGGCAAGGTTTTGGAAAGAACTTTTATGATGGAGAAAATTAGAGTTAGAAAATAAAAAATCAGAGTTAGGAAAACTGGAGTACAGTCTCAGTTTTATAAAATGAAAAAGAGAGAAATTCTGACATGCATAAACATGCCTGGCTTAACTAACCCACCACAGCAATACAGGTAAATGAAGATAAAATTAATACACAGTGGCAACATTCACTCTCATCTATGCCGAATCCCTCCTTCTCCATCACACCCCCAAGCCCTGCAGATTCTACCTCTGAAATGTCTCTCAGATAAATCTCCCATTTCCCTGCCTCACTAATAATGTAATTTACTGCTCTTCAGAAGTGAATTCCTAACCCCAATGTGACTGTATTTGGAAATAAGGCCTATGAGGAGGTGATAAAGGTTAAATGAGGTCACAAGAGTAGGCCTATAGGGCTGCTGCCCTTATAAGAAGAGAGACACTGAAGATCTCTCTCCCCACTGTGTGAGGGCACAGAGAGAAAGCGGCCATCTGCAACCCAAGAAGAGAGCTCTTATTCGACAGTAACCCTGCTGTCACCTTGATTGTGTCTTTCCAGTCTTCAGAACTGTGAGAAAATAAAGTTTTATTCTTTAAGTCACTCAGTCTATTGTATTTTGCTATGGCAGCCCGAGCAGACTAAGACAATAGAGTAAAATCAAGATTCCTCCATATAGAATTCAAGTCTGATCACCCCCAGCCAATTTTGATATCTTTCTTATGCTAAATGTATTGTCCTGCTTATTCCTCTAACTGTACACGTGCCCAACACTCCCCCTACTCTAACTTTTATTCATCTTTTAATGTCAGTACTCTAATGTCTCTCTCTCTCTCTCTCTCTCTCTCTCTCTCTCTCTCTCTTCCTCTCTCAGAGACAGATGGCTGTCATGGATTGAATTGTGTTCCCCCAAAAGATATATTCAAGCCCTATCTCTCCGGTGCCTGTGAACATGACCTTGTTTGGAAACGATGTAATCATATTTAAATGAGGTCATGCTGGGTTAGGGTGGACCATAATCCAGTGACTGGTGACCTTATGAGAAGAAGAACATCTGGTCAAAGACACAGGGAGAATGCCAGGAGACGATGGAGGCACAAATTGGAGGTATGTTGCCACTAGCCAAGGGACACTGAGAATTGCCGACAACCACCAAAAGATAGGAGAGGGGCTGGAAACAGATTTTTCTTGAGTCTCCAAGAAAGACCCAACCCTGCAGACACTTTTATTTCAGACTTCCAGCCTCCAGAACAGTGAAAGAATAAATTTTAGTTGTTTTAAGCCATGCAGTTCATGGTACTCTCTCTCTCTAAAAATCAATAAAAACCATATCCTCGTGTGAGGATTTAAATGAAAAATCTAAGTGAGTCAGACACACAACCATAAAATTCAGGGGCTCCAGTTCACTATGGGTTGATAGTAGTTGTATTCTGAAATACTTGTGTCCAGGTTCTAAATAGATGTTTGTGTTACAACCACAAGCTGCAGCAAAATCACTTGAAATGAGAGTGATTTATTTTTGGGGAAGAGATGGAGACCAAGTGTGTCTGAAATCACTGTAAATTTCAGTTGTTTCTGAAGTACTTTTCATTCTTGGCCAGTGATGGTTTGTATTACGGCCATTTTACTTCAGCTTCTCTTTGGGTGGTCTCCTCTGGAGGGGCTCCTCATGGTTGGTTCATCACATTGGCACCACCTCCTCATTAAAGCAGAGTGTGTGTTACAGGGTCAGTGTTAACAGAATCTGCAGCAAGATCATAGCTGGAGAGCACAAAACCACATGAATGGATCAACATCTCTTTCCTCCTACACAGTGTGCAGATGATCTCTAAAGAGCAAGACTGGCCAAAACCATGGTGCGATAGCCCTTGCATTTATTCTGCATTGAGTATTAGAAGAATCCCTAGGTTTTTCTGTGACTCCTGATAAACTAGAAAGCTACCCAAAGCCTTAAAATGTGGGATATGTAATTCACTGAGTACAAAAGTGAATTGTTGGATGTCTCTTTCCGGTTTTGTTCCTTTTAGGGCAGAAGTCATGGCGGGCAGCTCACAGGCCAGATCTAGGCCTGCTGCTATGTTTTTGTAATGACAACAGATACTTAAAAATTAAAAAACTGCTTCTAAAATATAGTCTAGATTTTGTGCTTCCTTTGCGGGGAGAAAAGGACTCTAACCACATGGGACCTGCAGGCCTCCTGGAGGGGGGCTCAGTAGAAACCTCTCCTTTTGTGCGGGTGGTGCTGCTTGTGCTCCGAGCACAGGCCCACTTCACTCATTGACGCTCTTGCTTGGGGCCTGTATGCTTCTGTGTGTGTAACCCGTGGGCTCGGGTCGCTGCAGCCATCAGGAGCGTCGGAAGCCTCGGTAAGTAGTGTAGGGCACCTGAGGATCATGGGTGAAAGACAGGAGGATGCACTAAATTAGCCTGAACCAGAACATGGAACATCAAGGCTCTCAGCTTCCCAAATGGTATGCTTCTCATGACTCCTGCTTGGTTCAAGCTGAGAAGCTGGGATTCATCTTCATCTCTGGAGAAGCCACTTCAGAAGCCGTGCAGCTGCCACGCCCAGCTGGTTTTAAACTCACCTTTTTGCTACTCACTGATAATACATTCAGAAAGGCCAGAGATTTTCTCAACACATTTCACAAAAAAACTCAGAACTCAGACATTCAGAAACGTTCGAAAAGAAGTGTTTATTCGCTTGCTAGAGACCCTGGAGTTTTATTTATTTGTTTGTTTTCTGAAGAGGTACATAGTCATGAGTCAGAATATGAAAATGAGAATTTTGATGAGAAAATTTCCCACGGGAACCCCTCTACAATGAAACTTTCAGAATCTTCTTTGACAAGATCCTAAATAATTCATCCCTAGGTAATTTTGGAAAATGTATTCCAGGGTCAATAGACAAGCAGTTTTCATTTTATTATAAAGGATTAGCACCCTTCAATTCAGCTGAAATCTCCCAAGAGATTCAAAGTGCTGAATGAGTTACATCTCATTTCCAGAACATCCAAACTAAATGATCTCTAGTGTAAATAGTTCTCAAAGTGAAATTTAAGAATTGTCATCATTGCTATAAGAAGCCTTTGATTTTATAAGGCTAAAAATGGTGTAAATAATGACTTCAGTAATATTTTTAAATCTCATTAGAAGATGAAAAATGCCCATTTCTCTCTTTTTGAATCATTTCTCATATTTTCCCAGTCTAGGAAAAATACAGCTAGAACCACAGTCCAGCAAATAGAAAGTATGGACAGTGAGCAATAGATGATGATGGAGAGAGAGAGGGAGAGGGAGTGAGAGAGAGAGAAGATGGGTAAAGAAAGGAGGGTAGATGAGGGAAGGAGATGTCATCAGAGAAACCACATAGGACTAATGTGTTCTCTGGACCTTCTAAAACCCAGAATCAAGAAGAAACAAGAAGTACACGCCAACAAACTCCCTTGCTCCTATGTTCCGATTATCACAGCTGGTACTGAATACTAGTTTTCTGGTTTACGAAGTCTCGGTGCAACTCTACCATTAGTAGAGTTAGGCAGAGTGATTACATGGATAAATTTAGAGCATTAAACACTCCAATTATCTCCCAAATTCCATAGTCCAAACTATTAGTGAGGAACAGAATTAACTGATTTTAGTTTCACTTCTACTCTGACCTGATTAAATCTCAATCAGGGCCAATTACCAGTAGATCAGTTACTTAAAGCCAGATGTGGTGAAGGCATTCTAGCTTGGGATTGGTCCCTCATGGAGTAGATATATCAGGCCTGGCTTTCAAGCAAAAGTTCAATTTACCCAGATAATCTTTGTTCAGTAATTCAGGAGGATCATTCATTGGTCAAGGATAAATACATGGTTGGATTCTGGTCTTTGGATCTCCAGATGGTTTATGCCTGAAACTAACAAAGCTTAAATGATAGATTCCATTCTAATACAACTCCATGGAGAACACTGTGCACAATCCACCTACTGATAACTCAGTGTGTGAGATCATGCATACACTGTGTGTGATATCTCTGATGGCCCCATAGTGGGCCAGCACACATGCAGGGTTCTCCTGTAGGCCACCTGTGGTACTAGGGCTTTCCCACGCTAACCAAGCATAGACAGCATCACTCCCAGAGAGCAAAGGCACAGTGAGGGCTGGTGGCTGAGATGGGGCAGTGATTTATGTTGTGAATCAAGGACCAGAGAAGGTAGCCTTCACCCTCTAGAAGACAAGTTCCTATGAAAGGAAGTTTTGTTGGGAGTTGAGCATCAGAAAGGAGAGGATAATTGATAAATAGAAAAATAAGCAGAAAGCCTTCCAATAATTCACAAACTATGCACAATCACAAACCTTTGTCCCACATGTTTAAGAACTCAGAATTGTATGTATTTTAGAAGGATATTAAAGTGCATGTACTGTGTATTATACTGTATAGCCTCCCATTAGGGTCTGACCCGGGACTCCGTAATCAAACACATCAGGGTTTCTACAGCAAAATATGTGACTATTTACACTAAGTGGAATAAGTAAACAACACAAATAACCTCTGTCAGTTTAGGTCTGGTTTTACCTTCAAATGAATTAAGAAAAATACTTTAAGTTTTCTGGGCATTTTGGATTTCAGAAATGGGCACGAATGATTGTGGGCCTGTATTATTTCCTTCAACATAAATTAGTAGTTTGGAATAAAGATGCTGCAGACTCTATGTCTGGAACTTTTATTGCTGCTTCATTTACAGGATTTGCTTCCAAACCTACTCTCCCACCCTAGGAGAGCCCCTGATTATGCTACATATCAGTGCAATGAGTCTATGATTTCATTCATTTGGTAAACGAATGACTTATTTATTGAACACCTACTATGGGCCCATAGCACACTTAGAAACAGTACAGTATAGTGTCTCAGCTCTTCTATTAAGTGATCTCCTGGAGCCTAAAGCAATGGATTCCTAAATTCTAGACTTACTGTTAAAACCAAAAATTGAAACATTTGTCTTTATACCTTCTACTCAAAATATTTTGATGGAGAAACCTACTCTCAAATTAGTACTATGAGTCTTCTAAGAAAACACCATTGTGGAAGAAGTTTATGTGAAATTAGTCTTGAGCAGCAAGTAATATTTGAGACATTGTCTGTTCTTGAATTATCTGAAGTTTTTGAATTTATTTAATTCTTTTTAGTAAACAACTAGAGGATCAGTGCACAAAATTAGTGCACTTGAGGGGGGGTCCCTCAGCCAGGCCTACAACCTCTCACAGTCTGACTGCCACGGAGGCAGGAGAGGCTCCAGCCACCACAGCTACGCTCACCAGCTGTGAGCCTGGCTTCTGGCTGAGGGGTGCTCGCCCTGTGGGAGCACACTGACCAGCAGGGGGCAGCTCCTGCATTGAGCATCTGCCCCATGCTGGTCAGTGCATGTCATAGCAACTGGTCGTTCTGCCATTCTGTTGATTGCATATTAGCCTTTTATTATATAGGATAGGTTCTCTCCCCACCATTCATTTCCTCATGAGGAAAAATTTTGATTATAAAATACTAAAAATCCAAAGGTTTTTTTCATTATCCAAACAAATGAAAAACACAGCAATGCCACATAAGTTAAAACTTAGCTGAATTAGGTTGAAAATGGAAAGATTACTATATTTTGAGGCACAAGTTTAATTTGACACACTGAAACCAACAATCACTATTTAAGAATCTGCTTTAATTGCTTTGTTTTTATTCCACTGCAGTGCTTCCAATGTTCCATTTTTGGTATTAAAGTGGTCATCCAAAGGATTTTAAATAGTCTTCCAGATTTGTAATTCCTCTCATTTAATAAAAGCAAGCCAGAGAATAGCTTAACTGGGAAATTTGAAAGATGGGACCGTAACACAAGATCATGTCAAAACAGATAAAAACACACTAGTGACATAACTTGGCATCACAAAAAGGATATGAAAGCCATGGCTCTGAACTTATGGAAAATCAATCCAATAGTGTTAGTTTTGTGCCAATACCATGTCTGGTACAAAGCTTTGGCTGAGTTGGAGTATGATTTACACCTTCATAATTTTCTGTATCTCATGCCAGCAACCTATAGGAAAAGCCAACCCATCAGTTTCAAGCAGACAATCTAGGTCTTTCTTTTGACATGCACAAATTTGATAAATAGAAGTGTTGTTTTTACATTTCTTACAAGCCTCACTAGCCCAGGGAATGAATAATAGTGCAAAGCTTTGAGCCAGTTGCCAAAGTGTGTATATGATTATAACAATATGACATGTTAGATGCTGTGGAGAAACAAGCCAAAAACTATGCATGCGAGGACAGAATCTTGTCACCATAGAAAATAATGAGTGCAGTGAAACTTTACCAACCATATATAACTGAATCAGGAATCATGATATGTCAGTGGCACACATTTGTAGGGTAGTCCACTTATGACAATTCGAATGTTTGTTGGATACTGAGCTATAGAGGGAAGTTAAGCTCCCATAGGAAATAGGTCATAACAGAAAACTCAAAGTCTCTAAAAAGAACTAAAAACCTAATGTTTGCTCTATCACCAATACTCAAATACATATGTCTTAAAGTAGCACCCTAGCCCTGACCAGTTTGGCTCGGTGGATAGAGCGTCGGCCTGCGGACTGAGAGGTTCGATTCCGGGCAAGGGCATGTACCTTGGTTGTGGGCACATCCCCAGTGGGAGGGGTGTGGGGGGCAGCTGATTGATGTTTCTCTCTCATTGATGTTTCTAACTCTCTATCTCTTTCCTTTTCTCTCTGTAAAAAATCAATAAAATATATTTAAAAAATAAAAAATAAAAAAATAAAGTAGCACTTTAAGTAGCTCTACTTTTAAGAGCTAATTCTGCTTGAATCAGATTATCGCTAGATCTTATACTGTATTTTGGGTATATTTTTGCAAATGTGAGAACATTTTTTTAATTGTTCACTGAAAAATTCTATCTGCTTTAGATATCCATTCATTATATGTATTATTGCTAGTCATTGTAGCACAATGCTCATCAGGCAACAATGAGTATAAACTCACTTTTATGTTCATCTAAGCAACAGGCTTGATAAATATATTAATATAACACATTTAAGGTATTTCATAAAATATGCATTAAAATAATCCCTTGTTAAATAACCTGATCAGTCCCATATCCCTGTGCCCCCCCCCAAAAGACATATTATTAAAATATTGTATGTTCTACTCTTTCTAATTTTCAAAATTGTTCATCTTAAAGATAAGCGAGATTTTTATTAGAAATACCATAATGATAGGTGATATAATTCCCTTCTTCACACTAAAAACACTAAAAACAATATCTATAGTTCAATTCTTAGAGTGTTTAAGCATCAATTTATAATTATGATGAGGCAGATTATTAGGAGGGAAAAGCAATATAAATCCTAATTTGCTTTTTTTTGTTTCAGTCTTTGAACAGACTAAGTCTTTCCTGGAATTACTAGTAAAATCTGCTCAGAAGGGTGTCAAAGGTCACTTGGCTCTTGGGGGTCTTCTTTCATATTCCTAAACTTAGTGATATTCTTATATCACTAAGGACCAAAATTGCCGCGGTAATTTCTTACCAAAGCCATTTCTTTCTACCCGATCTCTGCTGAAATTTGTATATGTTTAGGAAGCGAATAAAAGAAATGAAATAAAGATTGGATCTCTAATTTTAGTCCAATAAGTACCTTGTGAGAATTAGCCAAATAATTCAAGTAAAAATGTAGTTTCGTTTGTGTATACGTCAGCAACTAAAGAGCAAGAGTAAAAAAGAGAATTCAGCCTTTCAGGTTCAATGCTGCTACAAATTCCAGCGCTGTATCTCACCACTCTGCCTATTTATGACAGGACAGGAGGAGACGTTTTCCTCTGTGTGAATTTCACTTCTTTCAGCCTCCTTTCTAACTATTCCACTTTAGCATTTCTGAAAGCATGGATTGCTTTTTGTGCACTCAACATGCTGTCTGAACCGCTTTTCCTTGAGCAGTATTGACATCCAGTGGAGACTCAGAATAATTACAGGTGTGTCAACATCCCCAAGGACATAGCACAGATGGGTGTCTGTTTTGAGATAGATACCACACAATGCAGCAACAAAAATAAGTTTTCTCTACACACATAATTGAAATAGAATGAAAGGAATAGCAGCTTGAAAGGGAGCAAATGCCTAAGAGGAAACTTGTGACCTGGGGTTAGGGAAAGAGTTCTTGGCTATGGCACCGTATTGAACATCAAAACTGAAAACGTTTTCTCCCCAAAAGACACCATTAAGAAAATAGAAAGACAGCCTATAGAATGGAAGGATGTATTTGAAAATCAAGTATTTGACAAAGGACCTGTGTCCAGAATATGTAAAGAACTCTCAAAACTAAGTAGTAGATAACTGCTTTCACCCAAGATGAAAATGATATAGTTTTACCATTCTGACCAACACTACAAAAGTAAAATGAGCAAAATATATGACATGATTTTTGAGTTACTGGACATCAGGCAACAAAGGACAGTGATGTGGAGAGAAGGGAGACAAACAAGTGGACCCTATGATTTTCCCAGCTTTCTGCCTTGGGACAGTTTCCAGTCTGTGTGGAAGGAGGGGGAATCCAGACAAAGCCAATGAACTCATTGAGATGAAAAGCTAAGAGTCTGGGGAGGTGAAGGCAGATTTCACAAAAACAGGATCAGGAACAGAGTCTATTTTATTCTTATTCTTTCTTGTATTCCCAGCTACTCACATGAGGACTGGCCCATACTAAGTACTTGAAAGATGGATGGATGGATGGATGGATGGATGGATGGATGGATCAGTAAATGAGTGCAAGGAAAAATAGTTCCAAGTGAGAGCAAGTTTTGAAGGCAAGATGCATAAAGGAACTGAAGGATGTGTTCCTCCTTGCTTGGAAAATAAACAGTTGATGTTTATTAACTATAAAGGTCCTATTCTAATGTCTCATTAGCTTGTGACTTCTTTTTATGTGTAAGTCAGCTGCCCATCACATGTTGTGTACCAACTCTGTGTATTTTTCAAAGTTCAGTGTAAGATAGAACTTAGTGGGGCACTCTGGAATGAAAAACATGCACTGACTTGAAAGGCTTGTTTTTGAAATCCAAGAGGTGACGTGCTTCAATGTTCTGTTTGTGTTTCTTACAAGTCCCTGAGGTTGTCTCCACTGATTCAGGGCAGGGCTGGACTGAAATATTTTACCCCAGCACAGTACATTTCTGTTGAAAGATTCCTTGACTCTTATCTTAATAATTCTATCTTAACACATTAGCTTTTCTGAATTTCCCTGAAAATCTATGCTTCATTTAAATGGCATGTTTGTGAATGGCACCAAGGCTAGAAACTTAATACCAAAGCTTTTCAGTCATCTCTCAAAGAGATTATCATGTTAGGGCTTTGGAAAGCCCACAGTGATCTAATGATTTCATTCCACTTCCTCCTGGGCATATTTCCACATCACATAAGCTTGGGCAACTGACACTTCTGTTCACAAACAGTCCATATACATGAGTGAATGCTAGATATATAAAATGAATTCCAGTCTGTTCTGAGAGTAGGTATGTGGAATGTATATTTTTAGAATATTATACACAGCAATTGGAACTTCTGTTTTGTATTCCTATTTCTTTTGTGTCTCACAAAGATGTATATCTTCAAATAAAATTTGGGAATTGATAGAAAATGGTGGAGTGAATCAAAGCTCTTACTTAAGAAGTCTTTCCCTTAAAGTGCCTTTAGAATCATCCAAGAGAGAAGCACACGCAGTAACTGCCAAAACAAATGGAAGCGAGCATATTCTTATTTGTGATGAATAGGACCAAAGCAATGCTGGCAGCCAACTTGAGCTACAAATATTGTCTTAGGAAAGAGTTCTGCCAGAAGCCCTATGCCCTCATCCTAGTCCTTTCCAGCAGAAGCTTCAACAACAGGTTGAGACAGGATTCCTTGTCTGCCCAACTCCCCCCTTTGTCTAAATTGCCCCATACATGTAGTAGCTTTCTATAGAGTCTCAGAGATTCAAGACTCAGCCCTCTTCCCTCCAATCCAATGCCACTTCGCTTTCTAGTCCAGAGTTTTATACCAGGTCTCTGACTATTTTCACCCTGCGGCTTCATTTGGATTTTTTCCTTGATCTTGACTCTGGCTTCATCACTCAATTCTGTCTTTCAGATCTTGCTTTTCTCCCCAATCTTTAATCTGCAGATTAATCTTGACCTACGTCTTTGTTGTTCATGGAACCTCTGTCCAAATCCAGCATCCTGGGTATATGAAATTATGAGTATTCAAACCACAATAAGAAAATACTTCACTTGCCAAAACCGGTTTGGCTCAGTGGATAGAGCGTTGGCCTGCGGACTGAAAGGTCCCGGGTTCGATTCTGGTCAAGGGCATGTACCTGGGTTGCGGGCACATCCCCAGTAGGAGATGTGCAGGAGGCGGCTGATCGATGTTTCTCTCTCATCGATGTTTCTAACTCTCTATCTCTCTCCCTTCCTCTCTGTAAAAAATCAATAAAATATATTTAAAAAAAAAAAAAAAAGAAAATACTTCACAACAACAAACATAAGAAGAGTCCAGAAAATGAACTCTCAAAGAAAATGAGTAAGAACTATATATATTCAACAAGATCAAAGAGGAATGGCAGGTATAGGCGAGACTGGATTTTAGAACTAATTCAGGTTGATTCGGTGGTAGAAAAGTGTAGGAATTCCTATGGCAAATCATATCAGTGAAATAATAGCGTCCAGGAAAACATGCAGGACCCATAACAAGAAGCAATAATGTAAGAGAAGATGAATGATGTGGAACTAAAAGTTTTTTAAAAAGTTACTATCCATTTCTGAAGAAAAGCATAGGGTGAAATGTCAGGACATATACTCAAGGGTATAATTGAAGAACATTTTTCAGAATTAAAAAGAAACTAAAATTGGATATTGAAAAGGCTTTCTATTTCTTAATAAAAATCAACAATTGTGAAGTAACCAAAATCTGGTGAAATCTATCTTTAAATTCCAAGAAAATTTAAAGAATTTTTAAGCTTTCAAATCTAAAAATAAGCCTTAGTAAAAGAAGCCCAAGTCAAGTATTTGACAAAGGAGGCAAGAACATACAATGGAGTCAAGACAGTCTCTTCAATAAATGGTGTTGGGAAAATTGGACAGATACAAGCAAAAAAAATGAAACTAGATCACCAACTTACACCATATACAAAAATAAACTCCAAATGGATAAAGGACTTAAATGTAAGACGGGAAACCATAAAAATACTAGAGGAATCCAAAGGCAACAAAATCTCAGACATATGCTGAAGCAATTTCTTCACTGAGACAGCTCCTAGGGCATTGCAAACTAAAGAGAAAATAAACAAATGGGACTACATCAAAATAAAAAGCTTCTGCACAGCACAAGAAACCATCAACAAAACAACAAGAAAGCCCACTGCATGGGAGAACATATTTGCCAATGTTATCACCGATAAGGGTTTAATCTCCAACATTTATGGGGAACTCATACCACTTAACAAAAGGAAGATAAACAATTGAACCAAAAAAATGGGCAAAGGACCTAAATAGACACTTTTCAAAAGAGGACATTTAGAAAGCCAAGAGACGAATGAAAACATGCTCAAAGTCACTAATCATCTGAGAGATGCAAGTCAAAACAGCAATGAGGTACCATCTCACACCTGTCAGAATGGCTATCATCAACAAATCAACAAACGACAAGTGCTGGAGGGGATGTGGAGAAAAAGGATCACTCGTGCACTGCTGGTGGGAATGCAGACTGGTGCAGCCACTATGGAAGACAGTATGGAGTTTCCTCAAAAAATTAAAAATGAAACTCCCATTTGACCCTGTGATCCCACTTCTAGGAATATAGCCCAAGAAACCAGAAACACCAATCAGAAAGGATATATGCACCCCTATGTTCATAGCAACACAATTCACCATAGCTAAGATTTGGAATCAGCCTAAGTGCCCATCAGCAGATGAATGGATTAGAAAACTGTGGTACATCTACACAATGGAATACTATGCTGCTGTAAAAAAGAAGGAATTCTTACCATTTGCAACAGCATGGATGGAACTGGAGAACATTATGCTAAGTGAAATAAGCCAGTCAATGAAAAAAAAAATACCACATGATCTCACTCATTTATGGATAATAAAGACCATTATAAACTGATGAACAAAAATAGATACAGAGGCAGAGCAGCATCGAACAGACTGTCAAACTACAGCAGGAAGGCCGCGGAGGGTTGGGATTGGTAAGAGATCAACCGAAGGACTTGTATGCATGCATATAAGCATAACCAATGGACACAAGACACTGGGGGTTAGAGGAGGCCAGGGGAAGGTCAAGGGGAACAAAAAAGGAGACATATGTAATACTCTTTTTAATACTTTAAGCAATAAAACAAAATTAAAAAAAAAGAAGCCCAAGTCAGGACATTCTCAGACTCCTCTTCTGTGATACCCCATGCCAGAGATAATGCGGTGATGACTACACAGTACTGGCAGTGATGCTTTTCAGGCAAGCTGTTGTTTGTACTTGAGAGGGGCTCTGCTATGCACAGTTAAGCTCTCTGCCTTCGGGAAGCACTGTGGGCATTACCCAGAATTCCCAGGTCCTGAGGAAATGTCTTGAACGAGAAGACAAAATGACTGCCAATAAGGTTAACTTCAAGGATAAACAAATGAGAGAAATGGGACATGCGTTTACTGAAGGGAGAAGGATGATGTTAATAGTCAACACAGTTAAATCTTATAACCAAAGGAGGACACCTCTGTTCACATATAAATGAGAAAGTCAAATCCTCATGTCAAACTACTTGCAGATTAAGGAAGAAAAAAATAAATTGGTTAAAATTCCCCAAGCTGAGGTGAAAAAAATTAGTGCATTTGATCAAGTAACTTTAAATTTATTATTTTAATATTGCTAGAATTTATAGTATGTCAGCTGTTTTATAAGCACTACTAAAATGTGGCATTTACTTCCAATACCTTACCTAAACATTCACTTTTAATCTTTCATTAATTCAACAAACATACATCAAATGTTCATTGAGCCAGGCCTTAACTCTAGGTTACAAGGCATTCTTGAGCCTTCAGCTCTCCTGCTGGCACTAGACATGGGGAGGGGTACTAATATGTTGGGTCAAGATCAAGCACATCCTTGCTTTCAAGAGTTGGTTAGGTGAAGCTTTCGGTATGATGAGCCAAGATGGTCAAGTTTCTTGTGTCTATGTGATGTAACTGTTGTTAACTGAGTCTTTTTTTGAAATGTCTATTGAAGCTAAAATCTATTGGTAGGTAAGATAGGAGTGGGGTCAACTACAATGTAGGAGGATACTTCTGCCATGGGAAGGACCAGGGTTGAGTCAGAGAGGAGAAGGTAGAAGGCTTAGGTGAGCCACTCTAAGCTTAAGGGAGAAAGGTACTTGTATTTTTTCTTTAGTTTGTTTTTCCCATCACCATTTATCCCCCCTCTACCTTCTTCTACCTCCTGCAGCTTCAATGACCACATTGTTGTTCATGACAGTAAGTTCTTTTTCTTTTTTTGCTCAATCCCTCCACTCCCCTTGCCCTTCCCTCCACAACTGTCAGCTGCTCTCTATCCCTGGGTACCTTTACTTTAGATTCTTTAATTAGGATTGGTGTTTTTTGCTTCACCTTACCATCTGGATGACAAGATGAGTCTAGGGGGAAAAGGCCAAGAAGGCCACTTGCCTGTTTTGTATCAGGGCCACTTAGGACTGAGTACATTTTTTAAAAGTGTATCATGGTTTTGTATGATCCAATCCAATTAAGAGGGCCAGGGAATTTTTACATAATGATTGAGGTCAAAATTCTCAGTGTGGTATTTCCATAAAAGTATTCTCAAAGCAACAACAACAAAAAGAGTTCGATGTTAAAAATCTGTTTTTTTAACTGATTAAAAAATACTTTTGGAGTTTTATATAATACATAAGCATATTAATGTATCCAGCAACACATTTTACTTAATATTGATTAATTCAGCATTTCTCAACCAAAATTGACCACACAACCTTTTCAAGTGAAATGCCTATTTACATGTGGGAAACTATGATTGCTTATGTAATACTGGTTTAGAGTAATAGAGTGACCATTGCCTGGTGTTGTTCTTATGTCTGCATAAAGTAATAGTAATAACTATAGTTAATACACATGGATTGCTTCCCATATGCCAGGCACCATTCTAAATGCTTTATATGTGTTGTCATTTAATCATCATATCATCACTATGTGGTAGGTCCTGTTACTATTCCTATTCAACAAATGAGGAAACTAAGGCACAGAGAGATTAAGTAACTTACCCCAAGAGCATTCAATTTGTATGGGACACAAACTAGGGTTTGAAGTCATGCAGGCTAACTCAAGAATCCAGGTTCAAATCACAGCACTGGATGGCCTCCTGTCCAGTGATGAATGTCTTCTGATAGCACAGTTAATAAGTCTCAAACAGCCAGAAATGTAGGTGCTAGGTACTAGCCATCTCTTCATCTCTTTCCAACTTGAAGACTCCCCTCATATTACACACTGGGGAAAATGACAAATATAATATAGTTCTCATCCTTAGACTAGTGACAATCAGGAAAGGAAAAGAGACAACTAAACCAATAAATGCAACCCACTGTGATCCATACAGCACAAAAGGTATATATCCATGGGTTTCAGATTACTTCACAACCAGTTGGCAAGGGCACCAGCCAATCAGAATGGAAGCTGCCTGCTATACTGATATTTCCTCCTTCTTTGCTGGAGCATGGGGTGATCAGAGAGTCATGAGGTAGGGCCAAGCTACCTACGGTGTTGGAGCACTGTGGGGGCTCCAAGAAATGGCTGTTTTCTAGCTTGCACAGAAATATTTCAGTGTTTTAACAACTGATATAACCATACAGCAGCTACATATTTCTATACTCTCTCTCACTGCTGCGCTTAAATAATCTATTTTTTCATTGCATCATACTTTTGTTTCTCTGCTCCATTCTTTTGCAATACTCCCAAAGTCTATTGCAACACGCTCATTTTCAGAAATGAACTAATTGATTTCATATTCATAGCAGCTGGAAGCTTTTGAAAGCCAGTGATAGAAACTCATGTCAAACTATCTAAAGCAAAAGAAGAAAATTTATTGATGGAAGTATCCAAACCACAGAGATGTGAATCCAAATTCATGAATGACTGGACCCCTGGGCTAGATATTTCCAGAAGTGACACGATTGTCTCAGAGTGTTTGCCTCTTTCTTTCCCGCAACAGACAGACTTTTCCCATGCAACAGTCAGCAGACCACTCAGGGTCATGACTTTACAATGTTGAAACCAATTTAAAAATTCCTAATAAGCCTAATAAAGATTTCTAATAATGAATAACTTTCTAATAATTAGGAAAATATTGGGAAATAACTCTGGACAGAACTAAGACACATATTCAGTGTAAATACATGTTTAGAGTGGGAGAAAAGCCTATATCCTAAAGAAAGAATACTTACCAGAAAAATGTGGGTAAATCTTAAATTTTCAACTGTATAGGATAAGAAGTGTCTTATATAAATTTATGCCAAAATTTGGGTACTTGACAAGCTTGTCTCATATTAAAGAACCTCAGGTCCTTATGGGCCAGAACATTTTGTAAGAATATGTAAAAAGCTATCTCCCATATCATATGAAGTGTCCTAGAAGATTTTACAGATATGGAGATGCTTGAAGAATGAGTAGCAATTTGCACGGTGAACAGTAGGTAATAATCTAGGCAGAGGGAACCATGTATGAAAATTCAAGGTGGGATAAAATGAGACACCAATATTTACCAGGTGCTTGGTTTATTCCTTCTTCATCATTCCACACAGGACTTGTGGTGGCTAGGACAAAAGCAGAACATTGTCACATTCATCAAGAGAAGTAATAGAAAAAGGGAAATGAAGCAGTATTAGTCAAGATAGGCTAGTGCTATAGAAAGCAACCTGAAGGTCTCAGGGGTTTAATGACATACAAATTTGTCTTAGGTCATGGTCCAATGAGGTGGGAAGGGGAACAAGAAAGGAATCTCTGCTCCAGGCAGTCATCCAGGGACCCAGGATTCTTTCAGCCTATGGTCCTGCTGTTGTCTAGAACAGTGGTTCTCAAACTCTAGTGTGCATCAGAATCACCTGGAGAGCTTGTTAATTTGTAGATCGCTGGGCCCCACCTACTTGGTAGGTCTGGGGTGGTACCAAGAACGTGCATTTTGAAGAACTTCTCAGGTGATCTGCAGCTACTGGTCCAGGGACCCCATTTTGAGAACCACTGCTCAAGAGCCTCTAGGGACCGCCTTCAGCATTCAGCTGGTGGATGGGAAAGAAGACTAGGCTTAGAGAAGACATAGCTGCTCTGAAATACCTTAGTTCAGAGACGGCAAACATCACTTCTGTTCACATTCAACTGTCAAGAACTACTCACCTCAGCCAACCTAGAGACAGGAACTCTGGGAAATGAAGTCTAGCAATGTGTCAGGGAAACGAGGAAAACATGAATCTTGTGAACACTAACAGTTGGTGTGACAGAGCATAACTAAACGAAAAGCTTCAAATAAAATACAGAAGGCCCTTCAATTTGAAAGGTGATGATTTGATTACTGAATTATGACAGATTGAAAAAAATAATGGGTTTGTAGGTTTTGATTCAGGGAACATTTTGATATTATTACTCAGCTCTCTTAGTCTTGCATTAAAAAAAAATATAAAGATTTAGAATTCTTCTGGATAGGTTTATTAGATTATTTGCTCACACACTCACCCCCAAATTTAATTTGCCCTGCATCTTAGTTTACTTTCTCTTTAGAGTGAAGTAGGTTGTGTAAAATCCTTCCTGGAAGTAGGCAGACTGTGAGTGTATATTAAAAAAATACACACATATGCTTAAATAAAAATTGTTGTCCATGGGGGGCGGGAGGGGAACACGTCAACGAAGTACAATTCAGTTCATGTTTTGGTAAAATCATTCTTGCCCTTCACTAACATAATGATAATCTAAAAGATTAAAAGAGCCTCCTGCTGCCACCGCATGTGCTGTGCTCCTCATCTGGCGCCCAATCCACACTGCAGCGTACATCAGGAGGAAGCTGCCTCCCAAATGCAGGTTGCCTTCACCTATCGTTAATTCTTCCAGCTGCCTCGTGCTTGCGGAATTCCCTTTCCAAAACCAAAGATCAATAATTATTTCCTATTTTTAATCACACATCCACTCTCAAGGGAAGAAAAGAGTCTTGATTGCTTCCACACCGACGGAGATTCCTCATGGTCAACCCGGCCCTGCCATCCCTTTGACTGGTGCTGCCGTCAGTGACGGAAGAGGCTTGCACTTCACTCATTTGAATTTCAGATTTTCCTGGGATTGCAATTTTTGAAAATGACAGCACCAAATTACAGCACTTTGTGAACAACAGACTTGTCAGTGTCTCTAATTAATTCATTGTCCTTTGCAGAGAGACTTGGTCAGAAGTCACAAATCGCAGGGCTTGTAAAGTTTTATGAACGTGCAATAAAAATCCTGGGAAACTTTGGTCAAATTTCAGGCTCCCAGGATATATTTAACTTTTATGAGCAATTTAACATTATATTAAATTAGTATAAACTGATTACAAGGAAGCATATTTTGAGGTTTAGTGTTTACTCACAAACCAAGCTAATACTGGAGGGGCCATTTTCATAATGGGCTTATGAACAAGCAAAATCAAAGAATAGGGTGGAATCCACTACTTATGTGCAACCAGTCTCATGGTTTCATTTCCTTTCCGTTCCCAGTCCCCGGTGCTCAGCCCTCGAGGAGCAGTCTTGTGTAATGAAAAGACCAATGGCTTTGCCATCAAGACACCAGGTTCAAGCATTGTCTCAGCAGCCTACTAACTGTGGCCTTGCATTGTTAATTTAATCTTTCCAAATTTTAATTTTATCATCTAAAAATTGAATCATCTCCTCTGCACAAGAAAGTGATGAAAAAGTATGTTTTTTTTTAAATTAAATCTTTATTGTTCAGATTATTACATTGGTTCCTCTTTCTTCCCACCATAACTCCCCTCCACCCAGTTCCCACCCCATCCTCCGCCCTCACTCCCCACCCACTGTCCTCATCCATAGGTGCACGATTATTGTCCAATCTCCTCCCGCACCCCCCACACCCTTTCCCCCCCGCAAGAATACTCAGTCCATTCCCTTTCTATGTCCCTGATTCTATTACAATCACCAGTTCATACTGTTCATCAGATTATTTATTCACTTGATTTTTAGATTCACTTGTTGATAGATGTGTATTTGTTGTTCATAATTTGTATCTTTACCTTTTTCTTCTTCTTCCTCTTCTTAAAGGATACCTTTCAGCATTTCATATAATACTGGTTTGGTGGTGATGAACTCCTTTAGCTTTTTCTTATCTGTGAAGCTCTTTATCTGACCTTCAATTCTGAATGATAGCTTTGCTGGATAAAGTAATCTAGGTTGTAGGTTCTTGCTATTCATCACTCTGAATATTTCTTGCCACTCCCTTCTGGCCTGCAGAGTTTCTGTTGAGAAATCAGCTGACATTCGTATGGGTACTCCCTTGTAGGTGACTGACTTTTTTTCTCTTGCTGCTTTTAAGATTCTCTCTTTGTCTTTTGCTCTTGGCATTTTAATTATGATGTGTCTTGGTGTGGTCCTCTTTGGATTCCTTTTGTTTGGGGTTCTCTGCACTTCCTGGACTTGGAAGTCTATTTCTTTCACCAGGTAGGGGAAGTTTTCTGTCATTATTTCTTCAAATAGGTTTTCAATTTCTTGCTCTCTCTCTTCTTCTGGCACCCCTATAATTCGGATGTTGGTAGGCTTGAAGCTGTCCCAGAGGCTCCTTACACTATCTTGATATTTTGGATTCTTTTTTCATTTTGCTTTTCCAGTTGGGTGTTTTTTGCTTCTTCGTATTTCAAATCTTTGACTTGATTCTTGCGATCCTCTGGTCTGCTGTTGGGAGTCTGTATAATATTCTTTATTTCAGTCAGTGTATGCTTAATTTCTAGTTGGTTGTTTATCACAACATCGAGGGTCTCACTAGATTTCTTGAAGATCTCAATACATTTATCGGCAGTCTCACCAGGCTTTTTGAGGGCCTTACTAAGTTTATGGGCGGCTTCTAGACGGTTCCTTAAAGACCTTAAAAGTGTGGTTTTGAACTCTATATCCTGCAGTTTGCTTTCCTCCATTTCTGTCATTTGTATCTTGTTTCTTTGTCTCAGCATTTGACACAGCATGCTTCACTGTGTCGATAGGGTGCCTTTCTGTGCTAAGTGTCCCAATTACCTGAGGTAGACACTCTTGGTGCACCCCCTTGTGGGCTTTGTGCACAGTCTTGTTGTAATTAAGCCTTGATTGTTGTAGTTATCACTGGGAGGAATTGACCTCCAGGCCAATTGGCTATGAGATTCAGCTGTGTCTGCAGTGGGAGAACTTCTGTGCTGGAGACACCCCTCTGGGGCAAGATTTGCTTCAATGGGGCTTTGGTGCTCACTGAGTCTGCTCCCTGAGTGTGTCCTTTATGTTTCCACAGAGCTGCAATCTGGATGGTCCTACTCTGACCTCTGGGCTTCCTGGCTCCTGGATCTCTAGGGAGGTGCTAATCTAGCCTTTGCCTGAGGCTATCCAGCAAAAGCCTCCCTGCAGGGCTTGGGCGGGACAGGTCCCATGGGATCAACAGGGTGGGGCTAGCAGTTATGGCTGCTCTCAGTCTTGCCTTCAGAGGCTCTGCTTCTCAGTGTCCCAGTAATCCCTACAAGCCCCTCGGAGAGAAAGCTGCCCTAGGGTTCTGACCGATGCCAGACAGTCCTGCTTGTCCCGTATGAGTCTGGGTCCCTAGAGACTCGCCCGGAACTGGAAATCAGATCCTGAGACTCCCTCCCGATTGAAAACGACAACCACGCCCTCAGCCGCCAGCCCGTTTCGCATGCACTCCGCACCTTAGTATTTTACTTCCGCACTACATCTCCTCTGAGTCTGGGTATGCTTTTCTCTTTCCTCCTAGTTGTAGAATTTCCACTCAGCCAGCCTTCCTGTGGTTCTGGGTGATGTCCGTTCCATCTTTTAGTTGTATTTTTGAAGTGGTTGTTCGAGGCAGCAAACTCTGGTGTTTACCTATGCCGCCATCTTGGGTGTCTCCCCTGAAAAAGTATGTTTTATAAGCTGTAAATCTGGGTGGTTGTTACCACTGACTCAGCACTAAGACAACCATTAAAAAGTAGATGAAGTGTGCTCCCCTGCTTCCTTTGGCCAATCATCTCTTAATGGCAATGCCTGCCCAGCCTCAGCAATCTAGTTCCTTCTGTATTTCACTCAGTCAATGCTCTAATTGAGACTTTGTCCCAAACCCTGCTATCTTTTGGAGACAGACTTCCAACGCAGATGCTTACAGCCAGGATCTTTTTCCACAGAATCTCCTTTAGACTTGCAGTGACTTTCAAAACCTTGAAATCATTCTGTGTGCATGGAGACTTAGGTCATCTCTCCACCTGTGTGCAGGCCAGTCCTGGATATTAGAATTTGTTCTACCAGATGTGCAGGTGGTATCTCAACTTTACAGCAGAGTGCAGAATCAACTTTCTTATAAAATCATCTAGCTTTCTTGCTAGTTTATTTGACCTTGAACTTAGGAAACTCACCTAACTTTCCTGAGTCCAGTTTACTTATCTATAAACTAGAGACCCCGTGCATGGATTTATGCACTGGTGGGGTCCCTCAGCCTGGCCTGTCCCCTCTTGCAATCTGGGATCCCTCAGGGATCAGGCTGAAACTGGCAGTCCAACAAGGGATGTAGTCGGGGAGGAGCCTGAGCCCAGGCCGGGTGCTGTGCCGCTCCCACTCAATCTGGCCTCACTGAGCCTGTCACCACTGTAGCTTGGTAGCACTGCCTCAGAGGTGGGAGAGGCTCACACTGCCACACCTGCACTCACCAGCCGTGAGCCTGGCCCATAGATCAGCTGAGCAGTGCTCCCGCTATGGGAGCACACTGACCACCAGGGGGCAGCTCCTGTGTTGAGCATCTGCCCCCCAGTGGTGGTCAGTGTACATCATAGCTACCGATCGACCAGTAGACAGGTCATTTGATCATTTGGTCATTTGTTTGCTTAGGCTTTTATATAAATAGATAAGAGTGTTTTGAGAAAGATTTAATCCTATATAATAAAACCTTAATATGCTAAGTGTCCAGTCATCTGGCCAGCCGTTCAACCAATCAAAGTGTAATATGCTAATGATATGCTAAGGCTGTTCAACTGCTCACTATGACGTGCACTGACCACCAGGGAGAAGATGCTCCGACTGGTAGACTGGTAGGTGAGCTTGCTGCTGGGGTCTGGCCAATTGGGACTGAGCAAGATGGGCCGGACATGCCCTGGAGCCCTCCCATTGTCCCTCCCCCACTGGCCAACCTCCCACATTCCTGCCTGCCCCAATTGTGCACCAGTGGAGTCCCTTGGCCTGGCCTGACCCCTCTTGCAATCTGGGACCCCTCAGGGGATGTCAGAGAGCCAGTTTTGGCCTGATCCCACAGGCCAGTCCAAGGGACTCCACTGGTGCATGAATTCGTGCACTGGGCCTCTAGTGAAATAATAAGTATGCTAGCTAAGAATTACTGAGCAGTTATTATGTGATAGGAATTGTTCTAAGCAATTAATATGTTGTCATCTTCACAATAGCCCTATGAGGTAAGATTATTATTCCTACTTGTAGATACAATTCAAGGTAGTAAATAATTTGCCCAAATTACACAATCAGTAATTGATGTAACTGACACTTAAGCCCAGACCACCTGGTTTTGGAGCCCAGGACCTTATCACACAGGTAAGGTGCTCAATATACTGAAGCTATCATTATCCATGTGGAACACAGACTATCACAAATTTGCTGATAAACAACACGATTCAGAAAATACTAGGTGTAGTAGAGGAGCATAAAATTCAGAATGAAATAATTTAGATCGTAGTCTCAGTTGCATCTTATCACTATATGATCTTTGGCAAGATTATTTCCTGAGATGGACAACAAGAATATTTATCCCTCAATCACCATGCTTTCTGAGAAACAAATAAGATAGTCTCTTAAAGAATGTTTGACAAGTCATAGCTCAACAAACATGGGTGTTTCTTTTAGAAGAACCTTCTTTCTGTTTCTCAATCTCCTTTTGCCCTTCTTTGTAGCAATGGTACTCTCTGCTTTCACATCAAGGCTCTGGAACACTCAGGGGGAAAAAATTCTTGATGTAAATACACTACCCTTATATTGACAGAATCTTTTATTCTTTTCTGAAGTATATGAAGAGAGGGATTGGTTACTTTAAAAGACTGACTCTATAAAAGTGGAATTTCACACACCATTCCATTCATGTGAGTGAGCTATTTAAGGCCAAAGGAACTTTCTCAAGTGTGCTCAAAATTCTAAGACATACCATGTAGGTCACCCCCAAGGCAGAGGGTACAGACTGTTCCAACCAGTGTTTTTGCCACACAGTGTTTTGTTGTGTTTTGTTTTAAAGTGACTATCAATGACTAGCAGTGGAATATGGGCTTAAATGTTCTCCCATGAACAAATCCTTTTAGCTTGGTCCCTATCATGGACAGTGAGTTTGCCAAGCCTATAGATTAGCACCTTTCTAGAGCTTTGAAGAGAGATTTAGTTGCTTAGATGAGTCCCTACAGGACTGAACAACAACTGCTGTTTTCATCTATTCAATTCTGTACTTAAAGAGAAAAGCATGCTCCCAGCTAGAAAGCGAATCAGACCCTGATAAAGCTGACATCAAAAGATAGTCAGCTAACAACATTTTTGTTTTTGTTTTTTTTTTTGCAGCTGGGTAGTGAGTCTTTTCTCAAAGGGGGTCTATGTGATGCATCTGTGTATCTGACAACAAGCATTTTTTGTGTGGAATGGGATGAATGACATGTTTGTTTTAAAAAGTATTGTCACACTTTATAGTCATACCTAAATGAATCAAAGCAAAAAGAAATAGATGTATAAGCCTCTAATCTAACTGCTCAGCTAGAAAACAGCTAAGTTCAAGCAAATACAATATGCAAGAACATACAGGACATTTTCAAATGTACGGAAATGTAGCCAAATGCAGCTGGAGAATAAGAAACTAAGGGTAGAATAGAGAAAGATAGAGAATCCCTTTGTCTATGGATGGAAAATAGGTAAAAGGGGAGCAAGAGTGAAAGTAGGGAGACCAGTTGGCAAGCTAAGGTGAGAGTCAAGATAAGAGACAGCGATGGCTTGGACTATGGTGATATGGTGAAGATGGAGAGACACTGACAGATTTGGGTTATATTTTGGAGGTAAAGTCACAAGACTTCTAATGAGTTAGAGCTGGTAGATGAGGGGAGAGAAGACTCAGGATGACTTCACGGTTTTGGGTAGATGGTTGCATCATTTCTCAGTAGAGGGAAGAGTAATTGAAGAGCCAATTTGGGAGGAAAAAATCTGCTTTGGATTTGTAATGTTTGAAGTGCCTTATTACACACGCAAATGAATATGCCAAGTTGGCAATAGGCTTTAAGACTACAGCTCAATGGAGATGTTGAGAGCTAGAGATAAAATCAGGTGTTACCAGCACATAGATGGTCATTCAAAACCATGGAGCTTTCCCAGAATTCAGGCCTCCAAAGGAATGGGATTTCCTTCGCGATGTTTCCTCCCCTTAGGAAACTTCATAGTATACTTTTTTTTTCTGGTGATGTTGCCCATTTGTATAATACTTCAGGGCCTCAGATATTTTATTAATAGAAAAAGAAAAGAAAAAGAAGTCAGTGTTCTAAGTGTTCAACAAACTTAAAAAGAAGTATATAAAAAAAGTAGACTGTGTTTAAACCAATCTTACAGCAAACTTTCCAGACCACTGATCTCAATAAAAGCATTGAGCAAATCAAGAGATGACAGTGTATGTTGTAAAGAACCCAGGTTTTGGTGTCAGGAAAAAATGGGTTAAATCATGGCTCAACCACATAAATTTTCCCCTGTGAGCGTCATTTTTCTCTAGTAGAAAAATGGAGATTTTTCAATGATTTTGGCAATTTTATGTAGATTCAACATGATATATGTAAGTACCTAGTAAGAGCAGTAACATAGTAAGAGTTCAATTCATTTGAACTGTTTAAAAACTTTTTATGAAATGAAACAAGTCACCATAAAATCATCAGAATAGAAGGGCGCTTGCCTAAAGTCACCAGACTAAAAACTGCCTGTTCATTACAGAGATCATAGCCAGATTCACGCCTTCTGTGGGAAGAAAATATAGAAAAGCCACGGGATACTCTGCCCACCGTGAGCCCCACCCCCAGCTCCACAAAGTAGCGACATAATGGAGTAGGCACTGGATAATAATTCTCTAGGGCTCTAGGCAATTAATAAAAAAGCCTGCTCTCATCGAAACTCATTGTGGTAAGTTTTTCTCTACATTTCTAAAGGTCACTAGAACAATTCATTTGTGTTCTATTTTATAATCTCAAAATTCATGTAAAAGTTACAAAAAAATATTACTCCATCAAGAAAATATTTTAGTTTGACACTGATATGAGTTAAATCTCTCCATTTTTAAGAAACAACCCTTGATTTTTCCAAGGTAATTGATTGTTAAAATTAAGATACGGGGTCGGAAGGCAAAAGTAGGTTTACAGTTGTGAGTACACAAAACAAAGTTTATTCTTGTATTATTAATTATTAATTATTGTATTATTTTCCATACAAATAACTATAGACCTACTTTTGCCACACCCTGAATAATAGACACATGGAATTTTGTACATGCCACTTCAGTTGGTCTCAAGCTACCCTGAATGTCTGCAGTGCTTTTTAATTTTGCTGAGCAACAAATGTGAATCCATGAGTGGTAAAGCTGGTGTGCTATAGTGGTGAGTCCAGCACAGCCAGTCTCTGAGTTTTGACTGCTCACCCTTATTAATAAAACATTTTGACCTCAGTCTCTTTCTCTCTCTCTCTCTCTCTCTCTCTCTCTCTCTCTCTCTCTCACTGGCCTAGCATAACATCTCAATGGATTTTATTATTCTGTATGCAACACTTCTCATAGATGCAGAGAACCAACTGATGCTGTCAAAGGGGAAGGGTTAGGGGCCTCGATAAAAATTGTGAAAGGGTTAATCCTTTCACCATTTTTGGGTTAACCATTAACCCCCAAACCACACACACACACACACACACACACACACACACACAACTCTAGACAGACAACAGTATGGTGATCACCAGAGGGAAAGAGGGGTGTGCGGAGGTAGGAGAGTGTAAATGGGGCATAAATGGTGATGGAAGGAGACTTGAGTTGGAGTGGTGAGCACACAATACAATATACAGATGATGTATGATAGAATTGTACACTTGAAACCTATATAACTTTATTGACAAATGTCACTCCAATAAATTCACTTTAAAAATGTAGAAAAAAAGCAAAAAAAAAAAAAGATTTCACAATTGTCTGTCTCTGGGGTTAATCAGCTTAATGACATATTTTGTGTGGTCTACATGGCATTTATAAATCTAGCCAACATTTAAAAACTGAGAGGAGTCCTATGTTTAAAAAAAAATTTTTAAGAAAAAACATTTGTAACTTCTCTCTAAAAAATCCCTATATGACAAGAATTAGCTAGATAAGTTTTCCCCCCCCCAACTTTTTTTTTTTGCTGCACTTCTTATCACTCCCTGTTATTCCTCAGATGAAACTAGGATTGGTGGCCTTTTATTGTCACACTTGAATCTTTATGTTTCTTATAGTAAAAAAACAGTCATATGAATCTGCATTTTTTGAAAATGATTTTCTTGTTTTCATTTATGTCAACTACCTGAGTTTTACAAGCATTTAAGTCTGTCTCTCTTATACTACATATCATTATTTATTTAACATTTCTTGACAAGTAATAAAGTATTGTTTCTTGGTGGAACATGGTCCTAAAAAGAAAGCTAATTGCTAGTGCCAAAAATGAAAAACAAAAAAAGTAAATGGTTCTTGGCCAAGAATTATAAATTTAAAACGGAATGTTTAAGCTCTGAAAAAGTCACACTATATTCTTTAGTTATATTTTAGTATGCATTGTATTAAAACAAGTAAATCTAATCATTTTTGCAGATTTGAGGGTTCTTTACATTTTTAGGAATGCCTCTAAGTTTGTTGAAATGTCTTTGGTTACAGATCCTGGCCCTTATACCTGGATTTTTAAATTCAACATTTGGTCACATTAAAAACAAAGTTTATCAGTAAAGTTTACCAGAGTTTGTATGATCTATTACATCATGTCCAGGAAAACATTTATCAGTATAAATCATGATCATAGCATTTTCCCTCTTATCTACCCAGGCCCATTGTTACATTGTGCTCTCCCTCTGGTTGCCTGCTCAAAGCACTTTATTAATATATCAAACGTGAGTGAAGTAAGCCATGAAGCGTCACATGTAATCATGAAACTTTCTCAGAACAAAGACCTGGGCAATTTTTCCTATGGGAAACAACCTGTGAAAATGCTTCCCCAAGTAAGGAAGCTATAGTTTTCATCGTACCTCCCAATTTACAAAAAATGACATCATCAATTATCAGCTCTCTTTAGTAAACCACTGTTGAAATATGCTGTGGGAAATGATTCCATGTCACATTGGCAGCAGAAAGATTATTGAAAAAAAAATAGTGCTTTTAGCTTCTAGAATTATAGACCACTCAATTAACTACAATCAGGTGAAAATCCATAACATGGCATCCTTTGTACTGTGGTGTCCTCTCACCTCCCTAGGGAAGTCATCCCTCCCCAAATGCCACCTGTGTCATCACGACCACCATCACCATTGCCACATATGCAACACCACACGCACACACCTGTCACAGAAAAACAACAAAAATCACACCTCACCTGTTCTCAAGCTTAAGGGAAACACTTGGGAAGTTCTCCAGCTTAACACTTTGGAAGTAACCAAAGATACACCCAAGGAATGACTCTTCCCGTTTAGGGAAATTCTTTTGAAGTTTTGGAGACTCTCCTCTCTCAAGAATTGACTTTGAGTTTTCTAATTCTTAAAGGAAACCAACTGCTGAGAATTCTATTGACAATGCTAAATGTGTAAACTTTCTTTTGTATCTTCAATGTTCTCTGCTACTAGCCTATATTGCCTTATGCAGCGGTTCTCAACTTGTGGGTCGCGACCCCTTTGGGGGTCGAACGACCCTTTCACAGAGGTTGCCTAAGACCATCAGAAAACACATATATAATTACATAGTTTTTGTGATTAATCACTACGCTTTAATTATGTTCAATTTGTAACAATGAAATTGAGGGTCACCACAACATGAGGAACTGTATTAAAGGGTCTCGGCACTAGGAAGGTTAAGAACCACTGCCTTATAGGTTCTTAGCCTGCTATGAAAGTGGGAAGAATTTTACAGCTTATTTGGAAAATCTTTCCCTACAGAATTCAAACTAAAAAATATGCATTCATCCACATCCTGACACTTCCTATGAAATATCCCAAACACTCCTCCAGGAACAGTAGCTTGGAAAACTTTATCATTTCATGCCCAGTATCCAGGCCTGGCATCATAATTCGCCAGCCCTGTGCAAAATGAAAATGTGAGACCCATTGTTCCAAAAGCAGGAAAAAAGTACAGAAACATCTATTTTTCCTTTAAAAAGATGTTAATATTTATAAAACATAATAAAAGTAATAGTGATATGAGTATGAGCACAAAATTATAAATTCCCCCAAAACCATTTGGTATCATAACTTTCTAAAATAAAAATAGTATTTTATATTATATGCTGATTGATTGTATAAGTTTTCTGCCTTGGATTGCTGAAAATTATTTATTAGATTATTCAAATTATACTTTCAGCAAATTCATTCTCCCCCCCCCCCCCCCAATAGTTTATTGAAGGCAGCAAGAAGAAAAGATACAATGAATATAAGGATTGGAAAGAAAGATATAAAATTGTCATTAGTCATAGGTGACATGATTGTACTAGTATATCTAAAATCTCCCCAAATCTATATATATATATGTTATTTTTTTTATTGTCTACAGTTTTACATATGTCTCCTTTTTTCCCCTATTGACCCCCTCAGCAACTTCATTTTTAATCGATATAATTGAAAGTGATATCCATTACTCTTGGCAAATAAAATATCACAAATAACTTGATAAATTTCAATTTTGCAAAGGATCTTTCTGCTCATGCAACTGCTACTAGAGCTGCTAAGAATGCTTTATAGACTATGACAACACTGGAATAAATTTCAGATAAATTGTTTCAAAATATAAATTTTAGTACATCTAGAGCAGTGGTTCTCAACCTTGGCTGCACATTAGAATCACCTGTAAATCTTTTTAAAATCCTGATTTCTAAGCCTCATCCTCCAGAAATTCTCTTTCTCTGTTATGGGGTGAGGCCACAACATTAGGAACAAAGAAACAGAATTTCCGGAGGATGAGGCCCAGAAATCAGGATTTTAAAAAGATTCCCAGGTGATTCTAATGTGCAGCCAAGGTTGAGAACCATTGATCTAGAGCTAATGATCCTTGTGGGAATACTGTTCCAGAAAGACTTAATTCTCCTCACAAATCAATTTCAAGTAAGTGTAAATTTAGTTGGAAATGTAAATGTATACGATAGCATTTTTATGTTTCCTTTGGCGTTTCTTGTGCAGTTTGTATAAGAAACCAAATGTGGTTTCATGATTTGTATATAGTTCAAAGTTCCTCTTTCTGCATTCTATCACTACACTTTCAATTAAAAGGAGTTTAAAAAATCATCTTCCTCATATTTGGTTTATCCGAAGTTTTATATGAAAATTGTGTTGTTTTACCACAACTGTGATGATCTCTAAATTGGTTTCTAAGTCTATGGACACAGTATTTGCTCTGCAGTGTTGCAGTTTTCAAAACCAGAGATTCTAACATCTTTTAAGTCTGGCAACTCCCTGATAGGCTTCATTGGGCTAGCCATGTGTATGCCTTTTTGTAATAATTACTGAGTAATTTATTGCCTGTCCCAGCGCTCAGGCCTGAAAGTTAATATCCACGCAGCCACCACAGGATGGAGACTGACCATGGGAATGACAGACAAGCCGGCCTCCCACTAGGTCCCAGGGCTGCCCCCAGGTGGAGCCCTCCTCTCTCCAGGGAGCCAGGGTGCTGCAGCCACCCAGCTGATGCATTCGAGGACACCATCAATGTGGACCCAGGCCCCACCCTCAGCTCCCCGCTAGAGGCCCCCCGTGTCCTGGGGTGTCCTGGGCTGCCCCAGTGCGTGTGCATGCAGAGGCCTGGCCAACTGCAACATGGACACGCTGGTCTGGAAGCTCTTATGAGTTCACCACTGCTCAGTGTAAAGCCTCCCCGCATGCTGCGCATGCTCCACTGTCCCTTTGGACTTATCTACAAAACCCTAGCTCAGTGGTCGGCAAACTCATTAGTCAACAGAGCCAAATATCAACAGTACAATGACTGAAATTTTTTTTGAGAGCCAAATTTTTTAAACTTAAACTATATAAGTAGGTACATTGTTATTAACTTAATTAGGGTACTCCTAAGCTGGCCTTTGCTAAAAACGTCCTCAATCTGATTGAGGTACGTTCGCTGAGGTCGACCCCTTCCAACTCTCCCATCCACACTCGTCTTGTATACTTGTTTCGTCTACCTCCTTTAGTTCATCCTCTCTATATGTGCAAACCATCTCAACATACCTTTCTCAATCCTCGACACTACATCTTCTTTCACTCCACAACGTTCCCTAAAATTAACTTAATAAACTTTACTTAAAGTTTTAAGTCTTAGTTAAACTATAGGTAAGTTGAATAAAACTTGATATCATACTTAATAACGATATTATTTATTGATAAAATTAAATTACTTACAATTTACCTTACACTATCCATAAAATTAAATCATGACAATAACTGACAAACACTAACGTGAACAATGGCCTTGCATCTCCTTGGAAAGTTTGGGTAAGTCAGGTTTGTATGTTGTTGTTTTTAATTTTGGGCACGATTCCAGGTTCTCATCAATAAGACGACTTCTCAATTTACTCTTGATAAGGTTCATGCTTGAAAATGATTGTTTGCATAAATATGTAGACCCGAATAAGGAAAGAGCAGCAAACGCTAGTTTTTTCAGTTGATTATATAAGTCAGGAATACTATTCCAGGTGTTAAAAATCAACATATCTTCCTTCTCCAGGTCTTTCAAAGCAGACCACTCGAGCTGTGAACTGTACGTGAGCGCCCGCACGTGGTATTTTGTGGAAGAGCCACACTCAAGGAGCCAAAGAGCCGCATCTGGCTCATGAGCCGTGGTTTGCCGACCACTGCCCTAGATCAAAGATAGAAAACTCTTATGAAAAGTTTCAAGACGGTGCCAGCAGCGGATTAAACCAGACGCAGGGTTTCTTTGGAGAGCTGGGCCCTGTAGAAATGAAATGCACGGTCGGTCCATACCCATGAACCCACCCGGCTGGGACCATATGAGTTATATATATTGAAGTTCCTTGTGCCCCAGGCCATCAGCAATTCCCAAACCAAATTCTACAGAAGAGGTGTTCTGTGAAAAAGGGGGGTGGGGGTGGGGGAGGGTAGGGAAATGCTGCATTCCATGTCCCCACACTGGGGATTCTGGGTGCACATTAGCGAATTACAGGCTCTGGAAATCCTGAATTAAAGATACTTAGTTTCAATTAATCCATTCTTTCTGAAACGTGTCTGGCAGAAGAAGCCCATTTATATAAAACACCTCTGAATATCTTGGGAAACGTTAGTAGTCCATAGATAAAATTTGAAAAAATGCTGAGCTAGGCTGTTGTTCAGACTCCATTCAAAAAACTCTACATGCTATTTCTTTTTTTTATCCTCTAATTCCGAATAGGCATTCTATTCCAATTGCTATCTTCATAAGGATAAAAGTGAACTAAATTTAACAAGACTTACCATGTTAACAGTATAAGAAAATGTATTTTGCTTGGCCATTGTAAAATTTTAATTAATTCAAAAGGATGTTTCATCCTAAAAGTCATATACAAATTATTGCCTCTCTAGAGTAAAAATTGTATAATATCAGGTTACTCTTCCCAGTAGAGGGTGTCATTTGTAATCAAACACAAGTGATGCGAGTTCAACATAGTTATACAAAGCAACTAAAACAGCATTCATAAGTGGCCGGTTCATTGAACCTATTCTTGAGCTCCAGAAAACATTCGAGTTCACAGACAATTTCACTGGAAATTTTTTAAAATGTAAGTCAGATTGCATCACTGCTCCTTCTTAAAATATTCTCACTTATCCTCGGGAAAAGGCCAAGCTTCCTAGGATGGCCTACAAGTCTCTGAATATTTTAAAAACACTTACTTTCCCTGACTCATCTTGTACAACTTCTCTCCTCGTTTTCCATAAGCAGCCATGTTGGCTTTCATTCATTCATCCCACAAATATTTAGTTAGGTACTGTAAAAATATGCCAAAGGGATAAGGGCCATGCCCTCAACAGAACAAATGAATGTGGAATCTGTAATATAATGTCAGGCAGAAATAAATGTTATACAGAAAAAGAAAACAGGCAAGAGTTTGCAGAGGCAGAGAGGATACTGTTTCAGTTAGGTTGCTGGGACAGGCCTCTCTGAGAAGGAGATGAACAGAAACGTGAGAGATGGGAAGAAGCAAGCCGCGCACAGAGCCAGCAGAAGAGCATGAAAGGAAGAGTTTGGGACGTGAATTGTACCTTGTGAAGAACAAGATGACTGACTGACTGCTGGGGATCGATGAAGGAAGGAGAGAGAGGCACAAGGTGGTGACAAATGCAGGCAGAAGCCCGGTGAGGTAGGATAGCGGGAGGGTGTTGGCATTCAAATGTCATAGGAAGCCCTTGCAGGCTATTGAGCCGGGAGTCCCAAGATCTGACCCATGCTTCAAAACTACACATTGGCTACTGCTTGCGGAACAGACTGAGACAGTACAAGAGTGGAGACAGAAGACAGGAAGTGTTTGTATTGTCCCAAGTGGGGGAAGGTGGTTCAGACGGAGACAGCTATGGCAGACCTGCTGAAAAATAGCTATACTCAGGGATATTTTCTTTTCTTTTCTTTTTTAATAATTAACTAGTATTATCCTTTTAAATTTATTTTATTGATTTTTTACAGAGAGGAAGGTAGAGGGATAGAGAGTTAGAAACATCAATGAGAGAGAAACATCGATCAGCTGCCTCCTAAACACCTCCTACTGGATATGTGCCCGCAAACAAGGTACATGCCCTTGACTGGATTCGAACCTGGGATCCTTGAGTCCGCAGGCTAATACTCTATCCACTGAGCCAAACTGGTTAGGGCAATACTCAGGGATATTTTCAATGTACATCCAACATGATTTTGCTAGGGGGTTGAATGTGGATGTGAGAACAAAAGGAAGAGCTGAGTTTTCAAGTTGCGAAGGTCTGAACAACTAAGCAAATGGTAATGCTGAGATGGCAGACACTGGGGTAAGAGCAAGTTTGAGGAGAAAATCAAGAGCCCTGTTTCGTACTTGGTGAGTTTGAGCTGTCTGTCAGACACCCAGGTGAAGATGGCAGATTGACAACTGGGTGGATGAAAATGGATTTCATGAGAAAGTGGGGGACTAGAGTCATAAAGGGGATAGTTACCTGATAGCCCCTCAAATGCCTCTTGCTCTGCCTCTAGTCCTTTGGGCAGCCTGTTCCCTCTCTCTGGACCTCTTCCTTTCACAGGCTTCCACTCATCTCTCAGGATTAATTGTCACTTTCCCCTGGAGGAAGTCTTCCTGGGTTCCCCAGACCAGATTAAACCTTTCTGTTTATGATCTCCTAACACCTTGTAACTTTTCATCATAGAGGAGCATACTTAATGGCAAATAAATATTTGTGAGACTAATAACTGTCATGCCCAAGTCTTAGTTTTATTAGAGTAGAGATATCTATCTTCACTTTTAAATTACCAGTACCCGGTGCAGTGTGTTATGTAGCAGGTATTCAATAAATATTTGTGGAATTAATTGATTAATTGGTTCCAGACAGACCTATTGTTTCATTATCCCTCTACCTTCTCTTGTTTCTTCAATATACAAAGACATAGTAGTTATTGCCAAACATACCTGGAAGTTACTTTCAAATATACATTTATTTTAAATCCTATGAAGATATAACTCATTGGGAGGAGAGAAGCCAGATGTACAGAACTGCATTTAGGGCCAATTTTTTTTTATTGACCGATAGGATTGTTTTTGAGAAAACAAAAGTATCCACTGATGCCAAGAAATAATCAGAGAAACGGATTATTATGGTGTGTCTTTTGTATCATAAAAGTAAATTATGAAATTGGACCAAAAACCATACAAAAACCTCCTGACCAATGAAGAACAGATTTGTGTCTCTCTGTTTTTACATCACAGTAAATTCCAGCTAGAAAGCTCAAAGACCTATCAAGTAATATATAATTTACTATCTTGCCTTAGCTCATGGTGGAGGACAAGTGTTCAACCACAGAACTAAGGAATTTTAAAGTTAAGTTGGCTCTTTATAAATCCGTTCTCAAATCTATCTTTTTCTAGCACTTAATTAGAAATGGATAAAAAAAACACACAAAAAAAACTAACCTTATCCAGCCAATTTAAATACAAGCCTATTTCAGGGGAGAATGTCTGAATAATCAACTACCCATCATTCCATTTTAATTTCTCATCTTTTACCTGAATAAGCCTTTCGTTTCCTTGGTATTTCAAATAAAGCTTTGAGAAAATCTGAAACTATCTTACGAAGTCATGGGTCATAGTAAAGTTTGAGTTTGTGTCTCTCCTGTAGTGTTTGTTTCCTTATAATAAATAGTCCAAACACCCCGATGGAAGACTAGCAGACATTTGTCTCTGGAGAGGACATCGCCACAAGGACTTAACTTGGAAATCCCAAACTTCTTGTTTCCCTCTTTCTAATTCAGGACTGATACTGTTTTCGGTGACTGAAAGATGGATAATTTAAGGTGAGGTAGTTGTTGCTAAATGAGATGGTTGCAACCATCTCAGGTAGAAATAACTTTTACATATCACATTGTTACCGGTGGGGTCCCCTCTGCATCCCTACCTGTTGCTGGTGGAAGTGGGCATCTTAGGGGGCCGTGGAAATAAGAATTGCCCGAGGCCCCCACAGGAGGATGAGGTATCGTGGAAAGCTTCATTGATGTGACTTTAAGGGAGTTCCCCTCCACGGTCCCATCCCCCTCTGTCCCTCCATGGAAAAAGCCCCATGTTGTCTTCAGCAGACCTAGAATTAAGGTCGCTGCCTGGAGGTTTCACTCCATATCAAAAAACAGTCCAGTCCAGCATCTGACTAGCTTGGCTTGTGTTTCCAGGTGTAGTCCATTCTGTGTAGGGTTCACATGACCATGGGCCATGCGGCTGCTTGGGCCACCGGGCAGGCAAGTGTGGGTCATGGAGCAAGCAAGAAGCAGGAGTGCAAGAGGAACACGAGAGGAAGAACTCTTGGCCTCGGGGTTATAACTAAGAGCTTAACCCAGCGGTTCTCAACCTGTGGGTCGCGACCCCTTTGGGGGTCAAACGACCCTTTCACAGGGGTTGCCTAAGACCATCAGAAAAACACGTATATAATTACATATTGTTTTTGTGATTAATCACTATACTTTAATTATGTTCAATTTGTAACAATGAAAATACATCCTGCATATCAGATATTTACATGACGATTCATAACAGTAGCAAAATTACAGTTATGAAGTAGCAACAAAAATAATTTTATGGTTGGGGGTCACCACAACATGAGGAACTATTTTAAAGGGTCGCGGCATTAAGAACGTTGAGAACCACTGGCTTAACCAATGAAGCCTTCCGGATTTCGCGCACTTGTGGTGGCCCGGCCTCTTTAGCCAATGATCTTTGTTCCCAGGTTAGACTGACAAACAAGCACCTTCTCTACATCACCCCGATTTTACTGCGTATGCACTCCCCTTCCTCTTGTTTGGACTCCTTCACCCAGTGATTTGCAGGGAATGGACCGGTGGTTCCCTGTGGTGCATAAAGGTGCAGCTCTCTGGTGAAGCTTTCCAGATGACCATGCTTATAAAGTCTGGCCTTCCCTTTGCTTCTTTCTTATCATTATGATGGTAACAACATTGCATCAAAGTGAGTGAAACAATAGCGGCAAAGTTACTATCCAGACACTGGGTAGCCAAGAAACATAATTACATGGTTTCAAATTTAATGTTTGCTAGTAATCATGTTCATGAAAACACAGACAGTTTATATGTTGTTTATATCACCTTCAATAAATGGCAGACATTAATGAATGATTTAAAGCTAGAATGAAACAGAGTCCAGAGCCCACACATGCCATGTTCATTACTATATTTCCAAGGCCTCCCACAACACCAGGCCCATGTTCGGTAAATAGCCACTGTTCACACGAAGAAAAAGTGGAGAAAATAAAAGTGATGCTTGGAGGCAATTATGAAGCCTCCTACCTTTTGAAAACCAGGTAGCTTGGATTCTAATCTCCGTATTTGTTTATTTGTTATGAGAATTAAGAAAGTTACATAGTTGCTCTCAGCTTCTAGAAATGATGCCCAAGTTCTCTTTCAGATCCAAAATTCTATTGTATTAGATGCCACTTTCTGAAAATCTCTTACTCTATTTTATGAGGCTAACATATTACAAAAGTAACGGCAGTTCCTTGTGTCACATGAAGAAAAAAAAATCAGTAATTTCCCTGTTCTCTTCTTCCTGTTCTATAACCCCTGAAGTGACAATGTGCCGCAGCCTTTTGCATCAAGGGTTCAGAATCTGAAGAAGGGGCTGCAACAATGTTAACATTTTGGCGTAAATTCCTCCACACACCACCTGTATTTATGCAAGTACTTCTTCCTGAATCATCGCCTCTTCAGCTCAAAGCTAAAACACACATACACCTCTCCACCTTTCTTCTCCGGGTTTAATTCCTATTATTCCTTCAGACATCACCTCAACCATCACCTCCTCTGTGCAACCCCCTGACACCTCCCTGACTAAGTAAATTGCTCCTTCTATTGGGAGCTAGTATCTGATCATTAAAACCTATTGCATACAAGCCTAACCAATGGACACAGACAACAGGGGGGTGAGGGCATGAGTGGGGCCTGGTGGAGGGGGGGGGGTGACAATGGGGCGATAAGGACACATGTAATACCTTAATCAATAAAGAAAAAAAACCTATTGTCGCCTTCAAGAGTGGTGTTATGGCATTGATAGGAAATGCACTGCCCAGCAAGCCTCTGCAGTTAGGTATGCCCATGTGACCAAGCTCTGTCATATGCAAGTGGACGCATTATGGAGTGTGTCTGCCCCGGCCCTCATCTTTACGTCTCAACCCCAGCCATCTTGTGAGGGTCACAAGTTTTCTTCATAGATTACCACCAACTGTTTGGGGCATCTTCAAAGCACTGTTGCTTTCATGTGCCCACATTCATACCCTCTTATTTTAATAACCCCGATTTTCTTTTGGGAGAATGTCCCTTTCTCACTCTAAATCCTGTGCCTTGAATGCCTGACTCTACCTTTGGGACTCCAGGGAAACAGTAGATAAACTGTCTATGTTTTCATGTACATGATTACTAATAAGCCCACTCCATCTGTCTGGCAACAATAATTAGCTCATGGATAGGCACTTTACCAAAGTTGACCCAACAAGAGGAAGCCCCAAGAGTTTTGCTGGAATTCTTGGGAAGAGGCATTCTTTTGCTGCTCCTGTTCCTTGGGTGGAGTAGCATAAACGTAGAGCTGCCACTGGTTATCTTTGCCACAACAGAGATAGAGCCTGTCTTAAGATTATACCAACTCAGAGGTGGCAGTGCCAGAATAGTGAAGAAAGACAGATTCCTGACAGGTCTTTTGAGCACCTGATCAGCCTAAATGTAGTAACACTCTTTACTTTGCAGTTGACAGAGCCAATAAATTCCCATTTATATTTGAAGCCCGTTTGAGTAGATTTTCTGTCCCTTGGGTATTGAGAATCCTGAGTGGTATACTCCCCCCACCAATCAGCTCAGATCTCTGATTTTACCCTATTGAGGGCAGATATTACATTCTATCTTATTTTTACCCCCATCCCCAAAGTTTTAAGTTCCATGAGGGTAAGGATGCCTTATTTTTCTTTGTTGTCTCCAAATGCCTTCACACAATACCTAGTACTTAATAAATTCCATAAGGCTGGATGGACAAAACAGGTTCTATGGCACCCAGGGGACTGACTGAGGAAGGTGAAGACATAGTTCCTTTTCTTGAAGAAGTTTATAAATTACTATTAATTATTCCCAGATGGAGGTGTATTCTTCCTAATTCATCAGCTCCAGCTATGAATTTGAGGAGCTATTAATTATGTGTTTCTATTGAATGATCCTACAGATATGTCTTCTACCATACAAATGAAACTAACTCCATTCATCCTTAGATTTTTCCATCACTTATCTTTCGGGGGCTGGCTTGCTTGTTTAGCTGAATTCTCTCCAAATATCCTTCCAATCACATGATACTAATCCATCAATATCAGAGAAGGGCTTCGGGGGTGGGGGAGGGAGAGCTATCAGGGAGGGAGGAGAGAAGCCAGGGGAAAGTGAAACCACATGAAATGGGCACAGTACCAAAAACATTTTTGAAGTCTCTGGTGAAACTTTTTCTGGCATCACTACATAACAATAGCACATCATTTTCATTAACTTGAACAAACAAAACTAAACTGAGATTAAAAACCAGTACAGATGTGATAGAACTTTCCACACCTAGCCTGGGCTAGGATGCTGTACCGAACCACTTCTCTTCACAAGGCAGGACATGTTCTTTCAGTCTGTCTCAGGATAAACAGAATATGGCAACACATGCACAGCTCTCAGCTCCCTCGTTTGTTCTCATCCTGCTCCTCCCATTAGGCTCCTTTCTGATGACTGACACGATCCTGGTGTCGTCTCCGTCGCCGCCCCCTTTATATTCCTTTTGTTGCTGCCCCTCATGATGCTCCCGAGACCTGGAATCATGTCTTGCTCCTTTAGTGCCAAGCGCCTTCTCCCCGTGTCTCTCCTATGGAGCGCTGCCTTCAGCTGAGCCTTCCAAGGCTGATCTCATCGCAAACCGTGTTTGCGCCCCGTGAGTCGCTTTACTGTTATCTCATGAATCATGAGCATCTGAAGTCCATTTCCATTTCCTTGGGGGACCGTCGTGTCTGGTGTGTGTTCCACACAGCCCCACATCAAGGGATGGCACTCAATAAATACATTGTGATGATAACAGTACCATGAACAGACACTCCAGAAATATTTCACAAAAAATGGATGATTGTGGGACCTAGCCTTGGCTCAGGGACTGAACCTGCCTGGTCAGGGTGGGTTTTGGTCTGAAGCTGCCTCTCAGGTGCATTGTGGCTTCCCAACTATCAGGGCGGCACATGGCTCCTCGGGATCCCAGGAACTAAAGGATGAACACAATAACAAAACAGCTGCGAGGAACCTCAGAGACATGATTTTCCTGCTGAGGACTCTGATATCCAGAGAGATGACATTACTCTTAATCTTATCCGATTCAATTCTTACAGCAACCATAGACATTAGTTAATGTTTTATCCTCACTTTAAAGATAAAAACAAAACTGAAGCACAGAGAAGATATGTAATTCTTCCAATATTTCATAGCTAGTAGATGGTAGACCAGTTATTGAAGCTAGAGGCCATTCTATGATATATTATCTACTCCAGGGGTCCTCAAACTACGGCCCGGGCCACATGTGGCCCACCAAAAACATTTATCTGGCCCGCCGGGTTTTTTTGCCGCCGCTGCCTGTTTCTTAGCAGCCGACTCCTCCCGCCCACAGTGCGCCTGTGTGGAATGTGCGCAGCACTCTCCGACTCCCCTCCTTCTCTCTGTCTCTTGACTCCTCCTCTCAGTCTCGGGTGTGATCCGAGGAGTCACGAGCTTGCCTGTGCAGAGCCTGCTGCTGCCTGAGGACTGAGGTAAGAACAAGTTAGGATTTATTTTTTTTTGAAGTTAGGAGGTCTATTTTTTTTTAATTTTGCAGTTAGTAGGGCTTTTTTTTTTTTTTTGAAGTTAGGAGAGCATTTTTCCAGAATGAAACATCTGATATCTCCAACCAGATCTAGACGAACTGATGCACACTTGCATCACTTGTTATGACTACCAGTGACAAATATGGAACCGGACATTGACCATCTCATTAGCCAAAAGCAGGCCCATAGTTCCCATGGAAATACTGGTAAGTTTGTTGATTTAACTTTACTTGTTCTTCATTTTAAATATTGTATTTGTTCCCATTTTGTTTTTTTACTTCAAAATAAGATATGTGCAGTGTGCATAGGAATTTGTTCATAGTTTTTTTTTAAACTATAGTCTGGCCCTCCAACGGTCTGAGGGACAGTGAACTGGCCCCCTGTTTAAAAAGTTTGAGGACCCCCTAATCTACTCTAGGAGCACGATAAGGTGCAGCAATGTAGAAAGGTAAAACATTATTTTAAAAAACTCTGGAAGTACCAGGTATCGTTGTTATTTGGAATAATACATGGTATCATAGATAAAAATAATTCAGAATAGCATTAATATAAATCAATTCTTCCCTCACTCTATACCAGAACGTCTTACCAGGGTGATACAAAGTAAGATAAACATGATCCATGGAATGGCATCCTATGCACTTAGAGTCTGCTCTCCTTTCATTACATAAAAAAGGAAAAGGGATCTAAATATTGCGTGTGATTCACCCGCCTTGCATTGAGCACTCGCCCTGTAATGGGAGACCCGCATCAGCTGCTTCTCCACCAGCCTCCATGGCTGCATTCCACCCACCCTAGTGAAAGCCACTCACCACACTGTATGTGACTTCGGGCGTTAAAGATTCCTGTTTTTCATATGCATGGCCTCTACATATAAGCCAATCCTTTCATCTGGTGCCCAGCAAAAGAAACTATAACCTGCTCCCACCCGAGGGGAAAACTTGGCTCTTGTTTGAATTACTGAGAGATGTTGTTATTCTTCAATGCGGCACCTTCCTAGGGGAACCCTCGAGGTATTTCAACTATGCACAATGGTTACATTATTCACCCACGCTGGACTATAACCCCAGATTAAATGGAGGGATAAGCCAAGTACTCTAGTAGAGTGTGTGTGGTGCTGGCAGCGATGGGGGTTATTCTACTGCTGAGGGGGGGACCTGAGTAGGAAGGTTCATTTAGGAAGAATGCCCCTTGAGTGAGTGACTGAATGGTATCAAATAAACCCCAGCTTCTCTTTATACTATGCATTCGTCACCAACCTTTTGCAAGAATAGCCAGATATCCAGCAGTATTCCCTGTTATGTGCACACAATATCTGAGACAGAAATACAGCTGTGAATAGGGCAGGCAAAGTTCCTGCCTTAATGAGGCTGAAATTCCAAGGGAAAGAGACCGAAATTAGATGCAACAAATAAATAAGTTCATTTCAACTTCTGATAAATGCTAAGAAAATAATATATTATATCTTATCAATTTCAAAATGCATATTTTCACATGTCACCATTTCTGAGATCTGGAAGGATCTTACAATCTGCTAGTAAGTCAGTTCAATTGGCAGCATTTTTTCCCTTTCTTTGTGGTATGTAAAATAATAAGGCATTTTATGACTGATGACAACTTAGATGAAAATAATACAAAATGTGGTAGACAGTAGGGCCTTTGCATATTCATTTTTAATAGCAATGCTCATGTGACAAATCGATAACTTGACAATTTCCAACACTGAATAACTAAGGTGCATCAAATGACCTTGACCATGAAGAAGCACATAATGGGTCAGAGGAAAGAGAAACTCATTTCAAATTTTTATAAACATTTTTACTTCCTTTTTCTGTTTGTTTTGTTCATCTCCACCTGAGGATATTTCTCCATTGATTTTTGGCGAGAGTGGAAGGAACAGGGAGAGCCACAGAAAGAAACATCAATGTGAGAGAGACACATCCATTGGTTGCTCCCGCAGGGGCCGTGACCACGCGCACAACCCAGGCACGTGCCCTTGACTGGAATTGAACCTGTGACCCTTCAGTTAGCAAGCCAATGCTCTACCCACTGAGCAAAATGGGCCAAGGCAAAATTTGTATTTTCTTCTAGCCTAATCTCTTTTACTCGTTGGCATGCTTCTTTTTAGCTTGCACTAAATTTCCCCTTACTTATTTTTTCTTTGAAATGCCTACACCATCTAGTCCACAGATATAAAAACAGCTGCTCTAGCCAGAAGATGGCCTTTCCTTACGGTTTTGCTTTTCATGTTTAAAAAGTTCCCTTTCATCTTTCAGTTTACTTTTTCTTGAAAAAAAAAAAATCTCCACCTCCACTTTTCTTCCTCCTTACTCCTATGAGGTGGAGGTTGCTTCTTCCAGACTTTCCTGAATACATGCATTTTAAAATTGATAAAATATAATTTTCTTGGTAGCATTTACCAGAAGTTGAAATACACTCTCCCCTCCTCATAGACTTGCATACAAATCTTACCTGTCTGTCAGCTCAATCTGCTTCTAATCCCCTCTGCTGTGTGCTCTCTCTCTGCTACCTGTGTTTTCTGAGGTCTGACACTGACCCCGAGTTGCTCGCTGTACTCCCTTACAGTTTCAGGTTTCCCTTTATGAATTCACATTAAAACATGTCAGCACATGCTGGGCCTTCGCATTTTCCTTCAACGTTTAAGTCACATTTTATTTTTGGCAACTGAAGTTATGGTGAGGGGGAACCTTTTCCCCTTCTAATGTTTCCACGTGGGAACCTCTACTCCCAGGTGTGAATGGTTTTGAAGTAACTTTTCTAGCCTTCCTTTCCTCCCATCCCTTCCTCCTCACCTAGAGAGAGGAAATGATTCATCTGATTAGTAAATCCAGGAGAGAGAACTGAGCGTGCTCAGCTCTGCCATCCGGGCCTTCCTCTGGGTCTCCCTACAGAGTGGGTACCTCTAGTCTGTCCCTGGGGCCGCCTCTGGCCCCTGAGTGGGGAAGGGGTTTCTATTGCACTTGTGACCCGGTGGTTAGGTAGGTCCAACTGAGCATGGGGTTCTGTGTAGGTGCCACCTCAGGTTGCCTTTGCCAACCCAGCTTCACCAATGCAGCAGGCATGCTGATGCTCGTCGGACACCTGTGCTTGATTTTTCAATTAAGATTAGAAAAAGAGCAGATAAGGCAGGGTTGGTTTTTTTGATCCCCTAACACTTCCTCTCATAATGCCAACATATATAAGATCACAAATGACATAATCAGAGGGATTTTAAAAAGCCAGAGGTGTCCAAAATGAAATTAGCTGTCATTTCTGGAGATATCCAATCTTGAGGCGGGGGGGTGGGGGGGGCGGGGGGGGGGGAGGTAAGGTGAAATTGATTGTGTTTGTGCCTCTATTACAAGCAACTTTTATATCTATTTTTTCCTTTAATCCTTGCAACTGCCCTTGGGGTTAGACGTGATTAGACTGTTCTCACAGTTGACAAAACTGGCACAGAGATCCCCCAGATGATAAGAGAAACAAGGTTGTAATTAGTCAGGTCAGGCTGCCGTAACCAAATACCAGAATGAGCGGCTTAAACAGCAGAATTTATTTTCTCACAGTTAGGAGGCTGGAAGACAAGATCAAGGTCCCAGCTATCTATTGATTCTGGGGAGACCGCTCTTTCTAGCTTACAGATGGCTGCCACTTGCTACCAGGAATCCAACCCACAACCTTGTATGTGTGTGTGTGTGTGTGTGTGTGTGTGTGTGTATGAGAAGATGCTCCAACCAACTGAGCCACCCAGCCAGGGCAAGTTCCATTCATTTTTAAACAGGATAACAGTAGCATGTTACCTCTATGCTTCAGAAACAATATTGTCTGAAAACTTCTGAGCATCTAGAAAATCTGAAATTAATATTTTCTCAGATTTATGGTGAAATGTCTCTTCTCTAATTCTGTGGTTACCTTGAAGCTTACTTTATGAAGTGCCTAAACCAAAATTAAAATAGTCTGAATAGATCTCCTTGCTGATAGCATTGCAGACAGGGGACATGATAAAAATGGTAAGTTTCAAGTAAACTATTCCCTCATAATTTTGCATTTCCCTGTTTACATTTTTTCTTATAGTAAGAGTTCATTTTCAAGTATAGTCAGTAATGGTCTTTTTGATCCATTTTGTTTTTATGATCACTATATGTAGAGATTGCAATTCATGCCAGAGAAAATCATGAGGCGAGATTAGAAGTAATGATAATGTTTCCACAAGCCACGTATGAATACCAAGCTTATCATGTAAAGTAATCCCTTATGAAATGTTATGAAAAAAATGTAAAAAAAAATTATGTTTATTGAGCACTTAAAGAAAACAACATATAATGCTGTGATATTTTACTTCATCGTTTATTAAACTTAAAAGTGATGGTACTTCTATTCCAACACAAGAGCCTAAAATACATACACCACATCAGACTTACACATATCATTTGTTAATCATTTTAAACCTAGTTCAACCACATAAATGCTCTACTGATCTCTTCTAAATGACGCTCTTTGTTAATTTGGACCCCACTCCTCATTTCTTGATTTATTTTCTTTCTAAAATAAATCCCAGAACAATGATGCTGGGTCATGTGCCTTGATCTTAAATTGATGATCATCATAGGTCAAAAGTCCAGAGAAGAAAGAAAGGCAACAGTTGCTGATGAAATCACATGAGTTGATGAAATCCATAAAGAGCAGCTGTTCTATCAATCAAATCAACCAAAATTTCCTTAAAAGTCACCCCAAAGTTTTTATCCTATATGATTGGTGGTTGCCCAAGTTTTATGCTTTGGTGTGTGTTTAAAGAAGCTTTCGGTGTGAACTTAGGTAAGATTTCAGAGAAATGACCTTAATAAGGTATTGATTACCTGGGTGAAATCTGTGTTTTCATCCAGAAATTCTTGAGAGAAAGGAAAATCTTTGTTCCTTCATTACTTGTTTATATGTCCTCCTACTTGCCTTTTATTATCAAGTTAAAATATCTTTCTTTTATTGACCTTCCCACAAACCAGTAAAAACTGCTCTGCTTCACAAGAAAGTAAAAGACACAGAGAGTAAAGCCAGATGCACAGATTGAACACACACTCATGAAGCTCTCTTTGGTCTTATCTCTATAGAATGTGCTTTTCTAAATGTTTCAAAACCACATAATACAATCTCCCATGTACGGTGTGCTTAGTATTTGAGGATGATGTTCATTTCACAGCTGAGAAGGTGATGGACAGACCTTCAACAGTAACTTGTCCAATCCAAAATTGATAAAAGTTGGACAATTTGTAAATTTATTTTGGAAGAATGGCCAAGTGGCCTAGTGCAGTTTCACTCTACTTACCTCTCAACTTTAGTTCTTTTTAACCACTGAATTTAATGTAGTCTCAGAAAAAAAAAGCATAGAATTCTTGTTTTCCTTGACAAAGAGTAATATGATGGCCTTGAAACCCACCTAATTTTAGAAATAGAAAATCATTTGATCTACAGTATCTAGAAGAGCCCAGAGATGGATCATATGATGTTTCCTGTTCATTTTTCCCCTAAGAAATGATTTAAACTTGTGGATATTTGCACCTGGAAATGCTTTTCCTGTTAATCAGCCTGAAAAGACTATGAAGTTGGTATTACCAATTTACTGGCTGACTCTGAACTGAAGTGGCATTTCACACATAATGTAACGGTCTTCCCTGATTCAAAACCTCCAAGCAAGGCTTGGAAACAGGCCAGCACATCTGCTATATATCCCTGGATATATCATCACCATCCAAATAGAGATACATATTGAAACTTGAACATTTTTATAATAATTTTTTCTTCATTTCTTCTTTAGAGACTTTATATTTTTCCCCTTGTCATTTTATTCCAGATTGCCAGACTGTAGCATTCATACAGTTTAATTTATAAAAAATACATCTAAATAAAATGTCAGGATAAACATCTATTTATTTCCACTTTGTGTCAAGCACTATGAGCCATTAATAATTTTATAGGAAGTGTTATTTTTTTAAATGCCACATCAGAATGAAAATATGCACTAAAGTCTAAGTAAATCCTTCTGGTTTTCTTCAAACAACAGATTTTCTTTATGCTTATGTGAATTCCAGGACTATCTCTTTTTCCTGGTGCTCAGCAGAATAGTATGTGTGCTGGCCACTAAAATTTTGAAGAGGACCTTTAAACAAAGTGTTTAGATTCTCTTCTACAATACAATAGAAAAAAGACAGATAACTCATTAGAAAATGAGCAAAAGACTTGTACTGGCATTTCACAAAAGAGGATTTCCAAATGGCCATAACGATAAACATATGAAAAAGTGCCTACATTGGCCAATAGGAAAAAAAGTGAATTAAAATTATAATGAAATATCAGTGCACCCTCACTAGTCTAAGACAGACAACATGAGTATTATAATGACGTGGAGCAAGCAGAACCCTCACATTGCTGGTGAGAAGGCAAATAGATAAAAATCACTTTATTAAACAGTTTGGCAGTTTTCTAAAGCTGAACGCGTTTCCTACAACCAAACAACTTCCTACCTAGACATATGCCTAACAGAAAGCCTACATATATTCACTAAAAGACAGGTACAGGAATGTGGTTAGTAGTACTATTTGTAGTAATGCCAAACTGGAAACCATCCGAATGTTTTTCAATAGTAGAATGGGTAGGTAAATTGTGGTATAGCTCTATCATTAGAATTCTATCTGTAATGGAACCAACAGTCCTCACCTATATGCCATGATGGGAATGAACCTCACAAAGAATGAGCCCTATGTGATTCCATTTCTATGAAGTACAAAGGTCGGAAAAATAGTCTAAGACACTGTAAGTCTAGTAACCACTATTAGACTTATAGTGCCTTAGACTATTTTGGCAACATTTTAAGGAGGATAGTGACTAAAGAGGAATACAAGGGAGTGGGTGAGTGTTGGGTTGCATGATATACTGTCTTTTGGTCTAGGTGCTACTTCAATAAGCTGTATAGTTATATGTGCATTTTTGTATATTATAGTTCAAAAATTATTTAAATTTTTTTTCTATCAAGTCTTTTTTCTAGGAATTTAACCTGAGAAAAATCAAATCACAATAAAGTTCAAATATATACTTATGAGTATGTTCATTATGACACTAATTTAAATTTAAAAATTGAACCCCACACACATGTTAATTAGTAGAAAATTTGTTTAGAATTGTGATATATTTTTAAAAAACCACTGTTAGCTACCTAAAAATATCATTGAGATAACTATTTATTATACCTAAAATATTTGAAATACTAATAAATGAAGAGTTAGGTTGTATAAGAGTATGTTTGATGTGTTCTGCTTATGGGAGCCAGGGCCCCTGCCATGTGTTCCTAGAGCACTGTTGCCATTTGTAGTCTGTGTGGAAGGTGACCCCTGCAGCTATGAAATGCACAACCTGCTAATGGGGCGTGGCCATCCTTCGGGCATCTATCAAAACCTTTCTGTTTATCTCTGAGCGGTGAGATTATAGACATTTTTATTTTTCTCTTTGTAAATTTTCTGTACCTTCCAAAATTTCTATAATGAAAATGTGTCAGTTCTTTTTAAAATGAAAAGAAAACTAAAATAGTACAAATCCCTGAACACTTACTTCAATTATTTTATAAGAAAGCTAAAAACTGCAATTTCATTATCAATTATATTCATTGGTGTTTATCAAAAAGAGTGGAAGAAATTTGATTTTTTACCCCCTTGGAAATTCTGATCAAAGGCAACCTACAATAATATAATTGGTGTAAGGATATAAAGTAGAAACATAGAAAAATGAATGATGGACATAGAAACAACACTTAACAAATGCACTTTTTAAAACCTCTCTCCTTTTGTTGAAACTCGGCACATTCTTCAATGCCTGGTTTAATTTCTAAGCTTTTTTACAAAGAACTTCTGGACCACACTAGTCAAAATGAGCTGCCCTTCCTTCTCCAAATGCTCTTCTCATTTTTAATTAATAAAATTTGTGCAGTTCTTAGAAAATTCTACCTAAGCTCTCTTCCCAAATAGAAAGTAAGCGTTTTGAGAGCAGGAAATGCAAAGTACATTTTTACTTTTGAGTAGCCTCTCCCTCCCCCACTGCACCTGGCATAGTGCTTTGTATTAGAAATAAGATATTTATTGGTGTTCAGTAAATAGATATGCATTAGTGAATCACAGTGACACCTTCTATTAATGCTAAGTGATTATAAAATCAATATGAAGGAAAGGGTGTGAAGGGATCATCAGTATCTGCTGTCACCACTTTTACGAAGGTGAATGCTTACACATCGCAGGACCAAGACAGAGGTCATTCATTTAATTAAACCATTTATGCGAGAGTCCAGATCAGTGATGGCGAACCTATGACACGTGAACTCATATTTTTGGTTATTTTTCTTTGTTAAATGGCATTTAAATATATAAAATAAACATAAAAAATATAAATCTTTGTTTTACTATGGTTGCAAATATCAAAAAAATTCTATATGTGACACGGCACCAGAGTTAATTTAGGGTTTTTCAAAATGCTGACACGCCGAGCTCAAAAGGTTCGCCATCACTGGTCCAGATCTTCCCATGGGCAAGGAGGGCCCGATATAGTGGAAGGCCTTGCGATGCTCTGGGACTGACTGTGGGCAGCTCATGCAGCGCAGAAGTCTTACTGACAACCTGCAGCTGTTGGAGAAGAGAGTGGCCTCAGATGGAGAGTGTTCATCCATAGCAACCGGCTCATAGCTCTTCTTTCTGATAAGAGCCATTCTAGCCAGATTCATCTTTGAGGGGTCCAAACTAGGCCAAAGCTAAATTGTCAAGTAGAGCATGTATTAAGAAATGAAAGTCTGGGTGATGTCACTGGCATTAAAGACTGAATATTATGTTTAGCAGAGGAAGGAAACAAGATTAAAACCAGAGAGTAGGGTCCCATAGACAAGTGTCTTGCAGGGGAGGAGTTTCAGGTAAACAAACAAGATCAAGTGTTCACTGGTGAGAACAGTAACACACATAATGGAAAAATCACATCAAGTTCCAATGCTGGAACTAACCAGTAGGGGCAGCAGGGGTGGGACAGAGGTAAGAAGGAGTGAGGAGCTTGAGAAGAGATACAGCATAAGGCCTGGTCACCAGATCAAAAAGTTCCTGAGCCTTAAATACTGCATCTCCCACTACCTTTCTACCTTACCCAGGCTTCAGCTCACCTGCTCCGTTTCTTTCAAGCTCCCTATATTTCTTCACAACCCAAAGCCATGAACTTGCATGTGTCTTATGAACCCAACCACTGTGGGAAATCTAAGGGTACGGAGAGAAAAGATTTTCTAATTTACATGGTTCAAGGTCATAATCCCTGCAACTTTCCCATGTTAGGAAAAAAAAAAGGAAGAATTTTGACATTATTGTGATTGTATTTCCTCACTGAAAAAGCTGATAAACAAGAGGATTTAATGCGGTTTTTCCTTTCTTTATGGCTGTTTCATTGATCAAAGTTGAGCTCCTATTCCACTAAAAATAAAGCCAGCTGTTTTAAAAATCTTTATCGTTTGCAGCTCTGCAAGCGACCCACAGCGAACCAGTTAGTGAGTACAGATGGAGAACTGGAAGAGAAAGGGTGTGGGTTTATAAAAGAGTCTCCTGGACTTTAACTAGCCTCAGGCTACAATAAAATTTTAATGAAAATGCATTAGAAGAAACAGTCAGGGACAACAATAATTAACTACATAAAACACCATTGAATTATTTAAAACAATGCCCTCCTCCGCTCCTCTGGGTCATTACACCTGCACAAGGAGAACAGGTCAGATGGAAAGGATTTCACAGCATAGCCTGAAGGTCAAGATTCTAGGCAAACCACAGAGGACAAAATTTCAGAGGCCAGGCTGGAACACCTCCCTGAGGTCAGACTTGAGATGGTTATAGGTAACATATTCCACCGGATCTTGTCTTCAAATCCATGTTCAAATGCATCCTGAGCCAGAAGTGTTTTAGGGATGGTGAGAGCTACACGGTCTCTGCTGATGATGTGATGGAGAGCGTTTGCTTGCTAGTAAACTTAACCAAAATAATAGGAGCCAGTTCACGATTATTGTTTCTTTTCCCAGAAATATGCATTTCTTTGTTTATACGCTATCCCCCACCATACTGAATGCAGTCTAATTGGACATGTTTTGAGAAACTGATTTTTTGCAATAGTCTCACTTGAAGTTAAGGAATGAAATAAAATATTTTTGTAGTGCAGCTGAAAAATGTAAGATGCTCTTTCAAAGGCTCTCGTGCTCTGGCCTGTCACGTTCACAGGCCTTAAATGCCACAAAACTCTTCACTCAACCGAGCGACATTTGCTTTCCTAACCACAGGAGAAGAAATCCCACAGACGAAAAACTGTCCCCGGAGATGCAAAGTGCTGGTGCAGCAGCATGGCAACGTGCATAATAAAAAAAACAGGTTAAATTTAGTGATGGATGAACATCAAACGATTTCTAGCTCTGTTTCAATTTAGATATTTATTCAAAGCATGTCGAAATGATATAAACCTCGTGAGCCTACATAATTGAGCTTTAAAAATTTCTTGACCAATTTTTCCTTACAGCTCTCTCTCGCTCTCTCTCTCTCTCTCCTTTTGCTTTTGCTTTTGCTTTTTGCTTTTTTGTATAGAATCTGGAATGTAAAAGCCAAGGACTACACAAATAAGAAAATAAATAATGCAAAGATAACTATGGTTCTGTCTGTTTACACTAAAGTGGGGTTTCATTTTCATTCACTTTTCTTATATCATAAGAAACTTGTTTCTCCATATGCCACACACGGATAGGTAAGGACTCAACATGCCAAAAAGTCCCATTGTCTTTTTGGATATTGAGGAAATAAGTCACCATCATGGACATAATGGTACCTTTCTTCCAATTTTTTCAAAGTTTAATAATTTTATTCTTCCAATACTTCATCAATGTTTTAAGAACACATATTTTTGTCCCCCTTAAGAGTGATGCAAAGGACAGAAAATTTGTAGTAAGTAGGCCTCCCGGAGATCCCAGATTTGCCACTTAGTCTCTTTATAGTAAAGTGTTTCCTTCAGTAAGTTTGGAAGATATTAACCATCTGATGCCCTGGAAGCTAAAATAGGAAACACTCACTCACACCTGGAAGTTCTGAAGAAAGGTGTCATGCCACGTTTAAATATAAAGAGAAAAGGAGAGGCAGGGGCTCGAGGATTGGCCCTAGAACCACTGTCTCTAGGCAAAAGCCCCAGACTTTTGGAGTTCTGATCCTGTGCTCTCACTCCTTTCCTGAGTTCCTGAGGCCATTACTTCAGAACAATGGAATTTTAAAGAAAATATTCTTAATGCTACCTTGAGATGTTTAAAAAAAAATTCCAGATCTGCCATGTTCATTTTGCTTTGGGAAATTCATGATATATTTTAGAACTATTTTCATCAAAAATACCTAAGCCCAGCTTGCGTGACTTAGTGGCTGAGCATCAACCTGTGAACCAGGAGGTCACAGTTTAATTACCATTCAGGGCACATGCCTGCTTTACAGGCTCCATCCCATTTGGGGGTGTGCAGGAGGCAGCCAATCAACTATCATCTCTCATTATTGATGTTTCTATCTCTCTCTCCTTTTCCTTCCTCTCTGAAGTCAATAAATATATATGTATACTAGAGGCCCAATGCATTAAATTCATGCAAGAGTAGGAATTCCTTCCCCTGGCTGCTGGCACTGGCTTCCCTCTGGCACCTGGGACCTGGGATTCCTTCCAGCCGCCGGCATGCACCCAGGACTCAGGCTTCCCTCGCAGCCCCGGCTTCATCTGGAAGGTCATCCAGAAGGACATCTGGTCTAATTAGCATATTACACTTTTATTATTATAGACATAACGTACCTAAAATGTCAAGATTTTACATTTTGGAGGCTAGATGTTCATTACCCAGGAAACTGTATCCTGTGACTATCTGAATTTCAGTCAGTGGTACAGCAGCTATGCAGACCACAGTGCCAGAGCTCTTCCTCAGTCACACCACAGATGAGGTCTTTAAAATTTTTTTTTTAATTTTTAAATTACAGTTGACACACAATATTATATTAGTTTCATGTGTACAGCATAGTGCTTACACATTCATATAACTTTCAAAGTGAGAGGATGAGGCCTCTGGGTTGGAGATGAACAGGAGTCTGGCATCAGAGCTGAGAACAGCACAGGAAATGGACCCCGTGGTTAAGCACATTAAGGCCGGATAGACCTAGAACAAAGTTCCCAGAAAAAACACACTACCCTTAGCCAGAGTCAGTGGACCCAGGAAGAATGAGACAAGGAGAAAACTGAATTTTTTATATTGTCAGGAAACGGTGACGGTAAAGCCAAAAGAACTTTGGCCAACACTGAATTCTAGTAGATCCCAACGGCCAAAGCTAGAACAATTTGAGCAGCAAAATAAATAATGATGTGATTGGAAAATAAGCCAAAGAAGAACATAAATATCTAAAAGTCTGTACTGATATAACTAAATAATTGATTAAACAAAAGCAGAAAAATATTCCCTACAGAAGAAACCAAAGCAATAATTGTTGAAGGCACAATCCATGGATGAATGCTAAAAGTAGTAGGTGAAGCTTTTAGGAGAAACAGGATGTTTGGACGGCCTCGATGTATCTCCCTCGAAATGTCTATTAATTACTGTGGTGGTTTTAACACATGTCCACAGTTCTTTGATACTCCTTCCTCCAGACAGTGGAGCTTAATTTCTCTCCCCTCAAAAAGGAGGCTAAATAGTTGTGGGGATATAAAGTACAGCATTGGGAGCATAGTCAATAACATTGTAATAACTATGTATGATGCCAGGTGGGTACTGGAAATATCGAGGGGGACACTTTGTAAAGTATATGATTATCTAACCACTATGCTGTACACCTGACACTAATATAAAATAATACTAAATGTAAACTGTAATTGAAAAATAAAATAAAAAAGAAAGGATATAATTTAGTGACTTACTTTCAAAGAATAGAGTATGGAAAGGGGAAAAAATAACAAACATTATTTAACAATGTGACCAAGGTTAATGTCACCAGTGATGTGCCATGGTGCTATTAGGTATCCCTGATGTGAGAAGGGCATTTCACCTCTGTGATATTCTTTCCCAAAACACACTACCCAAGTCTAACCGTGAGAAAACATCAGTCAGACCCAAACTCAGGGACATTTACAGAATACTCTTCAAAAGTGTGAAGGTCATCAAAACCAAGGGAATGCTGAGAAACTGTCACAGATTAAAAGAGACTAAGAAGACATAACTATTAAGTACAATGTAGGATCTTGGATAGGGTCCTAGACCAGAAAAAGTACGTTAGCGGGAAAACGTGATATCTGAATAAATTATACAATTAACTTTATAGTCTTATACCAATGTTAGTCTTTCAGTTTTGATAAAAGTATCATGGCACCTTTTCACCTTGTTTTATCAAAGGAGGAGACATTGAGATTCTGCTTCCCAGCAACTGTCAGCAGTTTGGCTCAAATAAACTCCCCAAATTATTTGCAGATTTGAATGTTTCTTATGTTAACACCAAGATTCCCTACAATAGGTGAGTGGATAAAAAACCATGGTACATCCATACAATGGAATCCTATATAATAAAAGTCTAATGTGCAAATCAACTGAATGGCAGAATGACCAGTGGAATGACTGGTCGCTATGATGTACACTGACCACCAGGGGGCAGACGCTCAATGCAGGAGCTACCCCCAGCCCACAGGCCCAAGGCTAGCCAAGGTGGGTGCCAGCAGGCAGGGGGGCGATCGCCCCACCAGTCGCCCTGCAGACTTAGGGACCCCATCCATGCACGAATTTCGTGCATCAGGCCTCTAGTGTTATATAAAGAAAAGAAATGAGTAATCAAGCCAAGAAAAAACATGGAGAACCTTTAGGTGCATATTACAAAGTGAAAGAAGCCTATTTAAAAGACTACATCCTATATGAGTTCAACTAGAAAAGGCAAAACTAAAGGCAGTGAAAGGATCAGGTTAGAGAAGGGGTAAATAGGTGAAGCACAGAATTTTTAGAGCAATGAAACTATTCTGTATGATACTGTAATGTTGGACACTTGTCAAAACCCATAGAATGAGCACCACAGAAATGAGTTCTCACATAAACTGTGAACTTTAATAAAAAATAATGTATCAATATTGGTTCACCAATTGTGACAGTAATGCAAGACAAGGGGTTGGAAGAATGAGGAGGTTTGGGGGAACTTTCTCCTTAATTTTTCTGTAAGCCTAAAACCAGCATAAACAATAAAGTCTATTAATTAAACAGGAAAAAGTATCATGGTGACATGAGATGTTAATATTAGAGGATGCTGGGTGAAGGGCATATGGGAATTTTCTCTACTATATGCAACTTTTCTATAAATCTAAAATTATTTCAAAATTAAATGTATGTATATGTGTGGGTAATACCTCCTCAAAAAAAGGTAAGTCCTGGCTGGGTGGCTTGGTTGGTTGGAGCTTCATCCCATACACCTAAAGGTTGTGGCTCCAACTCCAGGTCAGGTTGCTGGTTCTATCCCCAGTGAGGCCTCACACAGGAGGCAATAACCGATTGATGTTTCTCTCACATTGATGTTTTTCTCTCTCCCTTCTCTCTCTAAAATCAATAAAAACATGTCCTTGGCTGAGGATAAAAAAGATAAAATAAATTTCAGAAGCCAGGATAAAAAAATAAAAATTATTTATGTAGAAGAATATAAAGTAAACAGACTCAACTCTAGCATTTGAGAGCTGAGGTTTAGAAACCTCAAATAGATTCTCAGGCCTGTGGTTTCTTGTTGCTAAATAGTTGATCACAGTCTTGAGCAAAGCCTGGGACAGGTTAGGTAGTGGGCCATCAGCCTTCTGAATCCTTACATGCATACAAATTTGAGAGAAGATGTCAATATCCAATTGATCTAAAACTAGAAGTTTCTATTACCCAGATCAAAAGAAATGTAAAATTGAAAAAAATCACATGATTTAGAAATAGAAAAATTGGGTTAAAATTTTAACTCTCAACTACTTAGCTAAGTCAATCAGCCTTACTGAGCACAGTTACTTCCTCTGCAAAATACAGGCAATAAGTAATAATGGCTGTCTTATTCACTTCTAAAGGTTTGAGGAACCTTAAAAGAGGTTTTGGAAGTAAAAGGACTTGGCAAAATACACCAAACATGATTCTACAGGGCCTTCTGCATTCTCTAAAAGGCAGAAATTATAAGCTGCATACTTTAATAATGTATTCTAGTGAAAATTTCCTATAATAAGAGCAGTTGATTAACTGCAAAGCCTTCCATCTCCCTGAGAGCTTTCTATGGGAGATTTCAAGTAGACCAGAAGAACATACAGGTACAACTAAATTCACTTCATTTCCTGAGATTTTTTCATCCCAATATATAACAGGCAAAATGAAAAGGACTCTTCATTTCTTCACCTGTAAAATGTATGTATTGGTAGATAATCCCCCAAATCTTTCCAGTTCAAAAGTTTTTAGAACACTTATATATTCTTCCAAAGATGCAACCATTCAAATCAATGCTTTACAAGATTACAGTTGGGACATCAGAAAAGAAATCTATGTCCTCTGTAAACTTACTACAGTTTTAACACATCACACACACAAATAGTTCTTATAGTGGCCATCCTAACTATGAACACATCCTGAGGAGATCCCAGGCCCAGTAATCATCTCTCTAATTGTAAATTGCAGTTTCCTACTTAGATTCTTTGAGATCTATCATCTGCAGTGGTCAACCACTGACAGCCAATAACCCAATCAACCAAAGAACCATAATAAAGACGTCATTGTGTTTGTTCCTGTCTCAGCTATTACAGCTGAACTCAGTACCTACATTCAAGAATTCCATTCATGTAATTGAATTTGTGTGTGTGTGTGTGTGTGTGTGTGTGTGCTCCTAGTCCTCTGAATTAAGGTGAAAATAAACCTCATTAATTGTTTTCAGGCATATAAATTTGCCTGACTCCAAATTTGCAAATCAAAGCAATCAACTCATTTTTTCCAACTTTGACCACTTCATAGGAAAGGAACTTATAAATCTAGTCCAAATAAATCTGTTACATATCAGTCCAGAATAATTATCCAAGTCCAGCTCAAACCCAGTTCAATTAACCAATTCTTTTATCTCTGTAATGTTTACATAAATCTTATCATAATCATCACTCTAGGTTTGGCTTGAAGATTGCCAAAAGAAGAATACTTTTTTTAAAAGGTAAAATTTCATGCCTTTTACCTGTATCAGCCCTATAATGCTAAAAAGAACCTCCAGTACATACTACATGCTTCCTATTTTGTGAATGAAGAAGCATTTGTCATGTGAAAGAGTTTTCCTACTCTCTCTTCCCACTATTTCAGAGGCGTGTTCCCCTGAAAATAACAGTCAGAGCTACCACCACATTTTGGCGTGATACGAATCAAAGTACTTGGTGTGGCATCACCGATCCATCCACACTAGTGAGTGTTTTAACTCATGCAAATAGACACGTTTGAGTGGGCATATTCCTAAACTAAGCCAGATGGACTTCAGGGTTCAGATTTTTCATATTTTGGAGAGGTAATAAGGCTCATGTGCTGAGTCCCATGTAGCACCCCCAATGAAGTCTGATGAAACACTCAATTCGACATGTGATTAAGACTTCAGGGAAGCCATGAATATCACACTCAGTGAGATAAATAAAGATTTCTTAATAGCCCCACATCCACTCAGGAAAAGTTTTGTTCTCAAATGAATTATGAAAAAAAATTTACTTTCAAGAATGTCTTGGATTTGGGAGTTGAGGTTAATGGCTTGTGGACTTGAAACATCACTGGTGGCAAAAATGACAAAACTAAAGCTGTCCTACTTCGGGCACATCATGAGAAAGTCAGGGTATTTTGGAAAAGATAGTTATGTTGAGGGAAAATGGAAGGCAGCAGAAAAAGAGGAAGACCAAATACAAGATGGGCTGACTTCATGAAAGAAGGCATAGACACGATCTACGGGAGCTGAGCAGGGATGTTGAGGACGAGACAGAGTGGACGACACTCATTCGCAGCGTCACTAGGAGTTGGAACTGACTCAACGACACGTAATACACAGAGTGGAACTAGTATTTGAGTGTGAGAAGGGAACAAAAAAGAAAGCTCCTGTTATTTTAATGCTCTCCTTTCTAGAAAAGAAACTATATCTCCATTTCCAATAGTGAAAAACATCCTTTGATGTTGACCTTCTCTAATTGAGACCTCAGCCTGCCACCTTCAAAAGGATCCCTGTAAGCAGATAGCATGTCTCTATCCTTCCAATGTAGACTCTACTATAATTTATTGCTCCCAAACTCCAACCAGTTTCTTTTACAAAGTTCACAGTTTCAGAAGACAGTTTTGCTAAAGTTAGAAATAGAAACCCACCTGGCTCCATTTATCCCCCTTTCATATTAAGGGCAACGTAACCCAAAACCTTTATCTTCAACTTTTAAACAGACCATTTGGAAAATTTATTGTATTCTTAAAGAGAGTTGTCTTTTTCATTCACCATACCCACTACAAAAACCAGCTCAGTACCTGTCGGCCATCTGGTCTCTGTGTATATAGCAGGCCAAAATTTCCAGATTTCCTCCTTGGAGTTTGTTCTGTAGAAGACGAATCCGATTAGGTAAAAAATAATGCTGGAAGAGTTACAAGCCATTATTCTGAGCGCAAATGACATTTTCTTTAATAAGTGTTCCTTTGAACTTCAGATCTGCCTGGATGCTGGGGCTTGTTTGCAATAGCCATGTAGCCAACATGACGGCATCTTTGGCTGGGACCCAGATATTTTTAATCAGCAAAGCTGTAGTGTATGAAACAGATTCAAATGGCCCTTCTTTTTCTATGTCAGAAATTTCCAGGAACTTAACAGTGATTCTAGCACAGAGCAAACAAAATTAAACCAATAGAATCATTGTGATAGTCACAGCCAGAGTCTATCAGTAATTTGAAATCAAACAGGGACTTGTAACAATAAATAGGGAAAGGTTTATTTTTTTGAGAATATATAGGATTATATGATAGTGACACCATAGGATGGTGAGACCTCAGGGGTTTGAGTAAACCATGTAACTTGTTTATTAACAATTGTCCTTTCCTTGAGCTCCCTCTTTCTCAATTCTACCTGCATTTAGAATAATCTGAGAAGCGTTTTCAAAAATACCGGTATCCTGGTCCATAGCAGAAATTAAATCAGAAACTCTAGGAGTGGGTTTTAGACATATTTATTAGTTTTAAAAATATATGTTTTTTGTTTTGTTAGAGAGAGAGGAAGGGAGAGAGAGAAAGAGAGAGAGAGAGAGAGAGAGAGAGAGAGAGAGAAACATCGGTGTGAGAGATAAACATCAATCGGTTGCCTCCCCTACACACCCTGACCAAAGATTGAACCCTCAACTTGGGTATGTGCCCTGACTGGGAATAGAACCAGTGACCTTTCAGTGCACAGATGATGCTCAACCAACTGAGCCATACCAGCCAGGGCCAGACATATTTATTTTAAAAAGCGCTGTAGGTGGTTCAAATGTGCAAACAGGTTTGATAACAGCTGCTTTGAGTCATCCATTCATTTAATTATTCAATAAATATATGTAGTGAGTGCCAGCTATGTCCTGGGGCTATTCTAGACACTGAGAATGCAGAAAAAATGTCAGGAGTGGCTGGAGGATAGTCATCACAAGTTACAGGTGATGTGTGACCAAGTGCAGGATCCAGGTCATGCAGAGCCTTGAAGGACTTGGATTTTATTTTAAGAGCAATGGAAGGCCATCATGAGGAGGAGAGCAAGCAGACAAGTGACATGATTTGATTCATATGTTTAAAAGAACATCTTGGCTTCCCCTTGGAAAATGTCATTAAAATTAAATCAAGTTCATGGACAGAACACACTGCAAGTTTGGGAAACAAGACAATGGAAACTGTTGGACACTTGCCTTTATTACTGCCTTTGTCTCAGACAACAGAATGGCATGCCTGCTGTTTCAAAGTCATCATTCTTCTGGGCCACGTTTGGATGAATTACTCTGGCACCATCCCACTGAATGACCTCCCAATGTTAGGAGAAGACCGCATACGACTTTCTCTGCTACTAGACAGAACTCACTTTGAAAGCACAGCACACATTTCTCAACTTGATTGTGCATGACTATTTACCATCTCAAACATTCAAGCAATGACTGTTCCCAGTTGAGACACATGTGCACCATGTAGAAATATGAACTCAGTTATGGACTGTCAAACAGGAGCTAATGTCCACCACCAGAGAGAAAGTTATGATCTCTAACGAAGGCTTTGGGCTCTCCATCCTGTTGGGGCAATAACTACTACCAGGCCCTAGGTCTTTCTTCTAAATTATAATGTAAGCATTTTCCCCACAGTGTGGGTTTGTGTGTGAGTCACAGCACAAACAGGATCAGCCATGATTGATGAACTACGGAGCAAACCCATTTTTGTGTTGTGTTCCTAACCAGATCACAACTGGGAGCCAGTAACACCATCTTGGGAACAGGAAAAAAGCAGAGACAACAAAACCTCTGAAACACAACCTACTCTGCTAAGGTATTTTATTTACCTTTGCACTACCTCTTCTTTAGTTGAGACTGCTCTGGTGTGTACTGCCCACTCTGAGTGATGGAAGACGGTAAAAGGCTCCTGTATAGATGGACACAGAGGCAAGTGGTACAGCACTTAGGCTTGGTATTCGTCATTTAGAGCGACCCTTTGTAAGTTTTACCCAGCAACAGTAAGACAGGCAGAGATTTTTGTAAGCTAATGTTATTGAAATACAATGTCAAGAATAATTTTATTACTATGAACCAGAAACACGGAAGCTGGTAGACCCCCTTTTCCATTGATACTATTGTTTTCATGTCTTTGTCAGCAGTTATTGCTGATACAAATTTTCTTGGGAAGGCAGTTCCTTTTCTCTTAAAGCAGAATATTAAAAAAAGTGAAAATTATTGGAGATGAGGCTAATTCTTCAGCAAAATTCTATTAAAGTTAGCATACTTATTTTAGAAAATCCATGCATTGTCATTTACTGACAGATAATAACAACCATGGTTAGTAATTTACTTACATTTAAAATAATAGTTCCAGTTGATAATATACATGAATCAATTATCCAACAATGAGTCACTGGACTTATGCTAGACACACGGATAGAAAACAAATCAGATAAAGTGTTTGTGCTCATCTGGAGCTCAGTGAGCTGGGTGCCCGCCTTGCTGTCGCCTCGCTCTGCTTCACGGCGCTTGTCATTACCCAATTTATGTGTTTATTTGTTTATTGTCATGATCCTCTGCTAGGCTCATGGGGGAACTGACTTATTTAATGCTGTGTTACCATCTCCAAATCAGTGCCTGGTTTATAATGGGCTTTCCGTACATATCTGCTGAATAAAAACATGATGATATAAAGTCAAAATCATATAACTTATAAGAGACAGAACCCAAACTGAAGTCCAGATCCATCTGACCACAGAACTCACATTCTTCAATTATACTCTTCCACAATATTCATTAATTGTTTAGTCATGATACCCCCAATTTAGGAACAGCCTACATGTTCTACAGTAGGGTGTACATTTGTTAGAGTGATAAACCAATAGAATACTGTTTTTAAGTTACCTTAAATGCTGTTGGAAATTGCTGATATTATAGATTTAGAAGGAAAAAACCCAGGATACTATGTATACTGCATGAAAAACAAAACAAAACACTGAAAGATAGATATAAAAATAAAGATTAGAGAAAAGTGCATGAAAAGGTTTAGAATAGTTCATTCTGGGTGATAGGATTGTGGTAACTTTTGGGTTTCTTTTCACTTTTATCTACATCCAAATGTTCTCTTAAGAACATGTAACCTCTTATGTAACCATAAGAAGGTAATTTTTCAACACCTAAGTAGAATTTTCAGTGGAATATAAAAGCAAAAAGGACTTGCTAGGTAGGGCGAGTTTCAATAGCAAAGAAACAGAGGAAGGGGACATTTTGCAAAGGCATTTGGAAGGTAGATTATAGGAAAATCTTTCGTGCTGACTGAGTTCAGACTTCATTTCAAAGTTATAGGGAGCCATTGAAGGTACTTGAGTTGTATGAAAGTGTTACTGAGTGCTCAAAGCCTAAGTAATTTTAAGAAAAGTGGAACCACGAGACACTAATTAACCATCATGTTAATTATTTTTCCTTGCAGACATGTCTATTGTTTTAGCATTCCATCATTACATCCGAAAGATTCACACAAGAACACATTTACCTGCCCAAAACTGCTTTGCTAACAAATTTTGTCTCTGAAAATGTGACGGTGTCCCATGTGCCAACATCGTGCAGAAGGACACTCTGATCCTCTTATATACCCCACAAAAACCACAGGTGTTTTAAAATGAGGAGTTCAATCAGGCCTTCGTTTTCTCTATTTCTTCCTTGTGGAACAAATTTATGATAGGGAATTGGTATACAATATAAGAATATGCTTATTGTTCCCTGGAGTATATTTTGTGAAATTTTTTGTTTCATTAGATTTTATTTTAATACTGGACATTTTTCATTTTACTTTTTCTTTTTTTGCATTTTTCACTTTCATTATAAAATTTTTGGTTTTCTAATACTATATCTGGAAACCAATTAGCCAGTGCATCACAGGGGGCAAATGTTACCTTTAATACTGATTCTTACAAAATTATCGGACTGAGTAATTAAACTTTTGTCTTACTTTTGCGGAGATAAACAGCCATAGGAATTTTAAAAATCAAGCATGTAACAATTCTTTTTTCTAAGCAGGGATAAAGAAGCCTCATGAAAATAAGTTTTTTTCACTCCGGAAAGGAAATACATTATATATGTACTGATTTATGTAAAAACTGTATTTCTACCTAGTCTACCTTATGTGTTTTTTCCCTATCTAGTTTACATGTGAGCTTTTTGTAAAACCTACTCTATTAGGATTTTTTGGCTTCAAGTGAAAGAAACCCAACTCAAACTGGCTTAAGAAAAATAAAAAGTTTCATATAACTAAGAAGTCAGGAGTTTTGACTTACATCCTACATGCTTAGCAACTTCAGAAGAAGAAAAAATGCACCTCTTTCCTATCAGTTCCATCAGGAATCCTGGATTTGTCTTTCATAAACCTGGCTTGGGTATTCTGCCCAGCTCTGACCCCATCACTGAGACTGGGGCATGTCATGCTCTAACTAGTCAGAGAGAATCCTCTCTCAGCAGCCAGAGGGATGGCCAGCTCTAGGCAGAGAAAATAACAGGAGAAAGAAGAACAAAGGCTTATGTAGAGTTTCTGGAGCATTGCAAGGCACCACATTAACACACACACACACACACACACACACACACACGCACGCACTTACAAAGGAGGACAATGTCAAGAGATGAGGTGGCAGAGTTAGACAAAGACTGGATAATAAAGGACCTGGGATGTCATGCTCAGGAGTTCGGAGTTGATCCTGGAATTGAGGCCAGCAAAGGAGTAGTATGGTCGTGTATGCATCATTCTGGAAGCATGGGTTGGAAGGTGAAAGATGGGTTGGAAGGAGAAAGTCTACATAATCATTAATCTATATTAGAGCGCCTACTATTAAAGTGTAAGCCAATTGGTGCAGCCACTATGGGAAACAGTGTGGAGGTCCCTCAAGAAATTAAAAATAGAACTACCATATGATCCAGCAATTCCACTTCTGGGAATGTATCCAAAGGAAATGAAAACACTAACTCAAAAAGATACCTAGACCCAATGTTCATAACAGCATTATTTACAATAGTCAGGACATGGAAACAACCTAAGCGCCCATGGACCGATAAGTGAATAAAGAAGTTATGTTTATATCACATTGTATATATCACATTGTATATCATATATAATGGAATATTGTTATACCATAAAAATGAGGAAATCCTATAATTTGCAACAACATGACTGAACCTTGAAGGCATTATAACTAAATGAAATAAGCCAGACAGAGAAAGACAAATACCAAAAGATCTCATTCACAGGGAATATGAAAAAGCCCCCACAAAACTCATAGAAAAAGATATCAGATTTGTGATTTCTAGAGGCACGGAGTAGGGAAAATTGGAAGAAAGTGACCAAAAGGTACAAACTTCCAGTTATAATACAAATAAGTACTAGAGAGGTAATGTACAATAGGATTACTATAGTCAACACTGCTGCATGATACATAAGAAATTCATAAAGGGAGTAGACCCTAAGAGCTCTCATCACAGGAAGAAATTTTATTTTATTTATATGAGATGATAGATATTAACTAAACCTACTACAGTCCTAATTTCACACTCTATGTAAGTCAAAACATGATGCTATACATTTTAAACTTTTAGGGTGATGTATGTCAATGATTTCTCAATAAAACAGGAAAAATGTTAGCAGTACAAAAGAAAGATATTTCTGACTTTACAATTATGTCCAAGATGATCCCCACAGTCCTGGATTTCCTTTGTGAGTCAGAGCATAATGTTTCAATTCTTAAAAATATTAGCTTTCCTTTTCATCTGACACCACCCATTGATAAGATTACTATGGGAATAATGGAATTATTCTTATTTCCTGAGCTTTTTATCCCCCTTTAAAGGGTCAAGTTCCTAGAGGATGGTAATAAATGAACCATGGTAGAGCAGTTTGTGGAAATTTCTTCTTGACCTGTAACTTAGCTTTATAAATAATTATAAATAGTCATAAAATGGCTATGCTTAAAAGATAATTGCTCATTGAGGTGGCAAATAAATTCAGCAAGAATATAATATCCAAGAAAGACTTTAACTTAAAATTGTGCTTTCTAGGTATCATTGTTAATGTACTTGGCTAATTCTATAGCTTCATATTTTAGAAAGAATACATTTTGAATAGTTTAAAGGAAGAAGATAAAAACTTTAGTGTTCCAGGATTTTTTAAAATTTTATTCTTTATGAGGGAATGTAAGAGGCGGGCAGAGGGAGGCGGCAGGGTCAGAGAAGATACAATTAATGTAAATCAAGGAAACAAACTATGAGGATGAAAGATGCAATTGCTGCAATCCCAAGGTGAAGGGTACAAAGGGAAGGAATAAAAGACACAATACATTATAGTTACAGAGGGTTTTATTTATTTATTTATTTATTGTTTCTCAATGGGATCATCTTCCTGGTGTCTCTCTTTCATTCATGTATTCCAAGATATTTATTGAATTTATTGGATACCAGTAATTAGTTGCATATCATGCCACAAGTTTTAAATTCTAAGATAAATAAAATACAAAGCATGACCTCACAGTCCTGAAAATCTCATTAGTCAGGGACAAAGACATGTAAAGAAGTAATTTTTTAAAATATATTTTATTGATGCCGAACCGGTTTGGCTCAGTGGATAGAGCGTCAGCCTGCGGACTCAAAGGTCCCGGGTTCGATTCCGGTCAAGGGCATGTATCTGGGTTTCGGGCACATCCCTACTGGGGGCTGTGCAGGAGGCAGCTGATCGATCTCTCTCATCGATGTTTCTAGCTCTCTATCCCTCTCCCTTCTTCTCTGTAAAAATTCAATAAAATATATTTAAAATATATATATATATATTATTGATTTTTTACAGAGAGGAAGGGAGAGAGATAAAGAGTTAGAAACATCGATGAGAGAGAAACATCGATCAGCTGCCTCCTGCACATCCCCTACTGAGGATGTGCCCGCAACCCAGGTACATGCCCCTGACCGGAATCGAACCTGGGACCCCTCAGTCCGCAGGCCGATGCTCTATCCACTGAGCCAAACCAGTTTCTGCAGTAATTTTTTTATTATCATAAATTAGATGAGGTAAATGTTGATATAGATCAATATAGTGCACTTTAGGCAATATCTTCAAAAATGAGCAAGGGATGAGAAAAGAGCTTGTGAAGAATTCGTAAAGGAGACCTCTTTGGAGTTGAATTCAAAACAGAAAACCAGAGGGTAAGTGTCTGATCTGATTTTGATAATGCTCTGGAAATGTGATGGGTCTTGACCAGTTGGGACATATGATTAAAGATGATGCCATGGGCCTATTGAGTGGGAGATTGAAACGGAAACTCTCACACCAAGCCATGATCCTCAATGTACTCTAAGTAGAAAGGTAAAACGATAAAAAGATGGGCTAATCCAAATTTACCCACCCAGGGATATGACAGATAAGTTGGGTATCTCCTTTAGGGTCTGGGAGCCAAAAGTCTCCCTTGAGAATTTGGGACAGAATTTACAAAGGAATGTTAAAATTTGAAATTTATACTGCCAACATTATTTGAAAATACCCAAGCCCAACAATTAATATGACAAGTTTTCCCAGATTGATGCTATCCCCGAAAAGCTCCTGCAACCCAAAGCACAAAGAGATGCTTGGGGAAAATAAAACTCCTCTAAAAATGAGGCCATGGTAATTTTTTTAAAGTATAAAACAATGACGAAAGAGTTGAGAAAGCATCAGCAGACAAATAGAGGCTCAAGAAGTTGAAAGAACAAAACAATCTGCAAGAGAATGAAAAAATATATTTAAAATAATTAAAGACACAGTCCCTAGATTCTGATTGAAGTATCCCTTTGCTTTCTCACCTTCTGCTTTCTATTTCTCTTGAATTAATTGTAATTACAAGACACTATTCCCATAATGGGAAAGCCGCCCTCTCAATCTCTTTGCTCTAATATATTTTTTGTGAGAGCTATTAGTATTTCCACCCTTAATTGAATCTTTACTCAAAAATATTAACAGATTCAGGGGTTTTAATAATGAGTATGAAACCAAAAGTACTCTTAGCTTGATCCTTGCCAGCTAGACTGAGGTTTAGTCAACTTTTGTCCTTCGAAGCTTTTAAAATCTTATTTTTCACTATTAATACTTGGGTCTATGAAGCAATTGCCTTTTCTAACCTTACAGGTCTCTGAATTTCTAGATTCTTTGTTTTGTTTTATCATTGCTTATAAATCCTTGTTTTAATAGCCTGCCAAATGCAGACAACAGCAACCAACACACACTATTACTATTTTCCACCATCTCCTTAGAGCTACAAGTTTATTAGGTTCATCATCTATGTCGCAAATTATTGCGAAAACCAAATCTTTCGCCATTGCGTAAAATAGATCTCCTTCCAATAAGTTTTCTAGTCCGTAACCACAGAACCCAAATCACTGCTTTCATTTTATTGTATTTTTACTACTGTGCCACTCCACTCCTAGAACTAATAACTGAATCATTCCGATAGGCTCAGTTCTGCTTCTCCACAACTCAATGGTTTAGACCGCAGGTCAGAAAACTTCCTGTTAGGTGCCTCAGAGTTATTCTTTTCAGCTTTGCAGCCTATATGTATGGTCTTCACTGCAGCGACTTAACTTTGCTGTTGTAACTTGGAAGTAACTATACCTGGTAAACAATATGTGAGCAAATAGGCATGGCTGTCTGCCAATAATACTTTATTTTATTATTTTTTCCAATAATACTTTATTTTAAAAAACAGGAAAGGGGTCCTAAAGCTTGTGATTCCCTGACTTAAACAATATAAGTTCTTTACTTCAATTTTTTGAGGTATAATTTTCCTACAGTTAAGTGCATAAATCTTAAGATAGAGCTCAATGCATTTTACACATGCACACACCTGGGTAACCATTTTGCAGATTAATATGTGCAACCTGATGCATGGATTCATCAGCAGATAATGATGAATTTAGGGTGTTTGAGTACAACCTCTGTCTAATCATTGGCTGATGACTAAGATATGTAAACTATAGGCAATCCCTAGGAAATAAGACCAAAAAATAAAAACAGACTATGAGGGGGGGAAAAACAACAACTGGGCAGAGACATTAGTGGCCACACACTATAGGAAAAGAGATTTGATAAATTTAGCCTCAACAGTTACTTTAGTGACTTTTGTTCACAAACAAAAAAGTAGCAGCGATAGTAACAACTTTCAGAATCCAGCATTGATAAAATATATTGTCTAAAATATCAACTTTTCAACAAAAAACTTATGAGACAAAATGTTACTTTCATTCAGGAAAATAAGAGGTCCATCAAATCTGTCTTTGAGTGTCCCTAGAGGTCAAATTTAGCAGACAAAGACTTCAAAAAATTTACTTTAAATATGTTCAAAGAGCTGAAGGAAACTATACTTAAAGAGTTAAATTGAAGCATGGCAATTATAAATCAATTAACAGGAATTCTTAATAAAAACATAAAAATTAATTTTTTAAAAACCAATGAAATTCTATAATTGAGAAATATAATAACCTAAATCATCAGTAGAGGGGCTCAACAGGTTTGAGATGACAAAAGAATCAATAAATTTGAAGAGAGATCAATAGAAATTATTGACTGAAGAACGAAAGAAATAAAGATTGAAGAAAACTGGACAGAGTCATAAAGACCTATTAGACATTTAGCATACTAATGTGTGCATAATGGGAGTCCAGTAAAGATAGAAAAGAGAGAAAAAGAAAAACTGTAAAGAAACAATGGTTAAACACTTCTTAATTTTGATGAAAAACATTAATTTACACATCCAAGAGAGTTTGTTGTAAGAGTTACTAGTAAATAAGTTTATATGTATAAAACAAATAGGAGAATCCTGGCAAATAGCTAAGTCCCCAAATAAATATAATTCATTATTAAAAATATTTGTAAACATAAAGCAAACATAGTTGATAAAAGTATTATTTGTACCAAAAAGAAAATATATAGAACATCTCCAGCACCCCTGTGCTCCCCTCCCAACTATTACCTCCTTCCCTTAGGTAAGCATTTGTCCTGACCTCTATCAACATAGATTAGCTTTAAATATTCTTGAATTACATATAGGTGGATAATATAGAATGCTCTCTTTGTATATGACTTTTTCATTCAACATTGTATCTGTAATTTTAATCCATTTATTCTATGTATCAATGATTTCTTCTTTCATTGATGTGTAGTATTTTATTGTAGGAATATAACTATTTATCCCTTCTACTTAGAAATGTTTTAATATTTGTTTATTGATTTTTTTAGAGAGAGAGAGAGAGAGGAAAAGAGAGATGAGAGAAACAGACAGAGAAACAGGGAAAAAGAGAGAGGGAGGAAAGAGAGAGAGAGAGAAAACCCATCAGTTTGTTGTTTCAATTATTTATTTACATGTGCCCTGACCAGGGATGGACCCGAAACTTTGGCATATTGGAAGGATGCTCTAACCAACTGAGCTACCTGGCCAAGGTTCCAGTCTACTTTTGATGGATATTTATGTTGTTTACAGTTTTTTACTATTATTAATAAAGTTACTATAAGCATTCTTGCATATTTTTTTTAGTGCATATAAGCATTTGTATCAATTAGCTATTTACTCAAGAGTGAAATCTTTGTATCATAGGGAATTCTCATGGTTAGCTTTTTTGGGGGAAGTGAGGGCTTAAAGCAACAAATTTATTCTTTCACAGTCCTTCAGGTCAGAGGTAAAACCTAGCCTCTAGAATCCAACTAACTATGGACAGTCAGTCAATCATTAGAGACCTCCATTTCCTGATGTGCAAGATTAACCTGAATTGTTGGGACAGGTCCTGGATGCCATCAAGTACTGTCTTTATAAGAGAGGTGGAGTGGGATTTGGTGCTGTTACACACAGGAGGTGATGTAAAGATGAAGCAGAGAGAGAGAGATTTGAAGATGTTGGCCTTGAAGACTGGAGTGAGACAGCCACAAACAGCAATGCTGGCAGCCACCTGAAACTGCAAAAGGCCAAAGAACTAGTTGCCCCCACGGCTCCAGCGATAGATCCTTGAATATCCTTGGATCCGCTCAGTGTCCAGAGTAGGACTTAGTGAAGGGTAGTTTGATGAGCTCATCTTGCAAGCATTAACACAAAAACACAAGTGCCCGTCAGACTCTTGTGCAGGATGGTTGGCTTTTTTCAGAAACGTCAAACAGTTTTCCAAAATGGTTGTGCCCATGTACACTCCCCATCAGTATAAGAACGTTTCGGTTGCTCCCCATCCTCACCAATGCTATCAATGTGTCTTCTGAATTTCAGCAAACTGTGATATCATATTGTGACTTCAATTTGCATTTCTTTGATAATTATTAATGCATATATCTATTGACCATTTTGATAGTCTCTCTTGTGGATTGTCTCTTCGAGTTTTTGTCTATTTTTAAATTAGATTATTTATCTTCTTAATGATTTAAAGGTCTTCCTTACATATACTACATGCAAGTCCTTTGAGTCCAAGTTCAATTAAATGCAGTCCCCATTCAGGATTGGAGGACCTGACAATACCTGTCTAGGGAAATTTCTGAATCAATATAGACCAGTTTATTTATTTTATTATGTCAATTTTATAATAATATTATTTTTGTTCCATCATTATATGCATTTCAGATATTTCCCCCAGTTTGGCTTATCTTTTGACCTTTTTAAGAATGCTTTCTTATAAAAAGGAGTTTGTATTTTATCAAAATATATTTTATCAATCACTCCTTTTAAGGTTAATGGCTTTTGAGACTGTGTAAGAAATCTTTGCCTATAAAGATATCCTGCTGTCTTCTAGAAATTGATTTCTTTCAGATTTAGATCTATGATCCACCTTGAATTAATTTTATGTATGGTTTGATTAGTGGTTAAAATTTATTTTTTTACAGCATGGAAATATAGTTGCTCCAATATCATTCATTGCAGACATTGCATATATAAGTTATTAGGTTATTGTCTTTCAGCTCCAAACCCAGTCGGCTATATATGTTACTTTGTGAGGCTGGGGCTGGGACTTTGCAAACCACATTTCTGCTTTGCTAGCCAGCTTGCTATTAGAATCTACCAGTAGAGGTCAATAGAGAGGGGCTTTAAACCAAGTAGAAAGAAGGGACTTGTTTATTCCTGTTGGTTTCTAGGTTGGTTGTCATTTGCTTATTATTATTATTACTAGAGGCCCTGTGCATGAATTCATGCACAGGTAGGGTCCCTTCCCCGGCTAGAGATCAGGGCCCATCGGGGCAGTCCAGGGGGGAGGGACCACAAGAGGTTTGCTGGCCAGAGAGGAGGAACCACAGGAGGTTGGTTGCCAAACCCAAGGAGGGAGCCGGTCCTTGGCCCCCCTGGGAAAGGGGCCTCATCCACCATCACCCACCCCTGGTTCCTCGTCCCAGCCTGGGGCCTGAAGGCCCAGGCGGAGTCAGGAGAAGAGGTGACGGTCGCCGGGCTGGGTGTTGCCGGCGGTACCCCACCACCTCTCGGTTCCCTCCTTCCCCCCTCCTCTTTCCCTCACCACCACACTGCCACCTCAGCAGGCGGGTGGCCCCTGGGGAAGGGAGAGGATGGGAGCAAGACAAAACCTTGTGTCAAGTGCTGACTTTCAATAGATCTCAGTGAGGGAGCTGCTGTGCTATATATAAAATCCTGACCCAGAAGCAGGTTGTCTATGAATGGTTTAGCACCAGCGGCTGACAGCGGGGGCCCAGCTGGCCTGGGGGAGGGGCCACGGGAGGTTGGCTGTGGGAGCACACTGAACACCAGGGGCAGCTCCTGTGTTGAGCATCTGCCCCTCCCTGGTGGTCAGTATGCCTCATAGCGACTGGTCAACTGGTCGTTCCAGTCATTCAGTTGTATATATACACTAGGGGCCCGATGCACGAAATTTGTACAAGGGGCTTGACTCTCGCAGCCCCGGCTGCCTCGGCTGGTCCTCACAGTCCCTCACAGTCTCAACTGGCCCTCGCAGCCCCGGCTGCCTTGGCCGACCCTTGCAGTCCCTGCTTTGTCTGGAAGGTCATCTGGACAGTAGTCCGGAAGGATGTCCGGATGGTTGTTCTGCTGTTTGGTCTAATTAGCATATTAGCTCTTTATTATATAGAATAGATGATGATGATGATGATGATGATGATGATGATTATTATCCTGAGGGCTCTTGTGGCTGGTGTTTTCTGCATTGGCACCAACCATATGTCGCCCCTGTAGTGGCAGAAGCATGCTTGTCTTCTGCAGCAACAATACCCCCTCTTCAGAGCCTGGGACTGATCCCCAGGCCTGCTCCACCAAAGCTCATAATCACAAGCACAGCTGAGCACCACCCCTCCTCAGAGCTGAGAATCAGCCCCAAAAGCCCTTTCTCTAACTCTCCAAGTTTTCTCTTTGATCCTGCAGCCAGGGGGGTGGTAGCTGCTTTCTGCTTTCTGCAGTTGTTACACTGAGACTCTCTATTTACTCTGCTAGTAGTTAATAACATTTCACTCTGTGAACAGTGCTTTATATGAAATTCTCTTTGTTCAAATTACTGGTGTGGTTTCTAGCTCCTGACAAGGCCTCGACTGATGTACCATCTGTTCACTCACTGCACTGGGTTGGAATGTCACCGTAAATCAGGTGACTTCATATAAATGGGTATGTTCTTGGCCTCTATTCTGTGTCATGGGTTTATTTGTCTATTCTTCTGCCAGTACCATACTGTCTGAATTACTGTGTTATTATAGTAAATCTTAATATCTAGTAGTGTAAGTCATACAGCTTTGTTTTTGTTTTGTTTTTTTTCAAAAAACAAAAGGCTCTTCTAGATAGTGCATTACTACCAGAATTTTCGAATCAACCCATCAATTTCCATTAAAAAAAGGTTGACATGCCCCAACCGGTTTGGCTCAGTGGATAGAGCATCGGCCTTCGGACTCAAGGGTCCTGGGTTCGATTACGGTCAAGGCATGTACCTTGGTTGCGGGCACATCCCCAGTGGGGAGTGTGCAGAAGGCAGCTGATTGATGTTTCTCTCTCATCGATGTTTCTAACTCTCTATCCCTCTCCCTTCCTCTCTCTAAAAAATCAATAAAATATATTTTTAAAAAAGGTTGACATTTTGATTCAGATTGCTTTGAATCTTAAGAAGGGACATTTTACAATGTTGATTTTTTTAAAAATGATAAACAGAGGGATGTATTCACAAACATGATACATCCTAGTTACAACTTAATTTCTCACAAAACAGTTTTGTAGCTTTCACCACTGTTTTTACTCACCTTCCCCTGCGTTTAATTCTAAGTATTTGATGTTCTTGATATTGCTATAAAAGATGTACTTTTTCATTTCATTTTCCACTTGTTTGTTGCTAGTACAGAGAAAAATGATTTTTATTGATATTGTAAATTTATTTATTAGTTCTAGTAGTTTATTAGTTCTACTTAATTTTATTAGTTGTGATCCCCAAAGAATTTTTCCTTTTAAGTTATGTTGTCAAAATAATCAGCATGAAGTTGACCATGATATCTCTTATTCTTTTAAAGCATACTTCACGTCTTCTTTTCAATTCTACTGATGTTATTCTCTCTTTTATCTTAACACTGCTAAGTGTTTACCCATTTTATTAATCCTATCAAAGAATCAGCTGCTCACTGAGTTGATTTTAGTTATTAAACATTTGGTTTTGCTGTAACCGGTTTGGCTCAGTGGATAGAGCGTCGGCCTGTGGACTGAAGGGTCCCGGGTTCGATTCCGGTCAAGGGCATGTACCTTGGTTGCAGGCACATCCCCAGTAGGGGGTGTGCAAGAGGCAGCTGATCAATGTTTCTCTCTCATCAATGTTTCTAACTCTCTATCTCTCTCCCTTTCTCTCTGTAAAAAATCAATACAATATATTTTTTTAAAAACCATTTGGTTTTTATTTTGTTGATTTTTCTTTTATCCTTACTATTTCTTTCACTCTAATTTTTAAATTTAATTTGCTCTCTTTTTATAGCTTCTTGAAAATGGAAGATCCCTCACAACATTGCTTTGGCTGTACCCTAACAATTTTATGTGACATTTTTATTTTCATTCAGTTTGAAACGCTTTCTAATTTTATGTTGATTTTTAAAACAATATGAGTCATTTAGAATGTGTTATTTAATTTCCAAACTTTGCGGAATTTTCTAGGACTTTTTTTGTTATTGATTTCTAGTTGAATTTTATTGTGGTAAGAGAACTGGCGTTATGATTTTAATGTTTAAAATGTATTAATATTTATTATGTATCACAACATATAGTGTATTTTGGCAAATGTTCCATGTGTGCTTGAAAATAATGTGTATTCTGAAGTTGTTGGGTGTGGTGTTCTATAAATGTCAATTAAAGGAAGATGGGTAATATTGTTATTTGAGTTTCCTAAAAGCTTTCTTTTGTTGCTTCTGTTAATCATTGAGAGGTATTTGTTAAATTATGCAATTCTGATTGTGGGTTTGTCGAATTTTTTTAAAGTTCTGCTATGTTTTTCACTGCTATTATGGTGCAAACACATTGTGAATCATTATGTCTTGCTGGTGAATTTTACTGAAAGACAAACAGATTAATATATATACATAGAGAGATGAGAAGACTTAATTACATAAAGATGGCAAGTTTTTCCAAAATAATCTATAAATTTAGTGTAAGACCAATTAAAATCTCAACAATTTTTTTATTATAATTGTCAATTTCATCCTATAAATCATATAGAAGAATTATAAGCCCAAAATAGACAAAACAATTTCAATGAAAGCATTTTTAAAAGAATGATTCATATTTTACTGTACTTATAATTGCAAATACACAGAAATTAAATGAGAATGATACTCTGACAGGACAGTTAAGAAAATTGAATGAATGGAAAATAAAGCTTAAAAACTCTTTCTCTCTCTCTCTCTATATATATATATACATATATATATATACACATATAAACTTGGCATGTGATAGATAAGATAACACTTTAGTAGAGAAATTATGGTTTAATTAGTAAATGGTGCTGGTAAAATTAACTACACATTTGTTGGGGGAATATGTATATCTCTATTTCTATACACAAAAATAAATTACAGATGGATTAAAGAACTAACTGCAATTTCTGTTTGGGCAAATTACAGACTAGATACTTTGAATTAAAGTATTAAATTTCTGAAAATATATATAAATGTTAAAAATCTTTTTAAATGCTTTGCTAAGCTGGCAAAAAATAAAAGAAAATGCACAGAGAGACCAAAAATGACGGAATGCTAGAATCCTGTGATGCAATGTGTTCCACAAGCTTTTATTCTAGGAAGTTTGGCTAAATCCTGGAGACCCTCAGCATCCATTCTGATGGCTGCATGGGGAAATGACAGAAGGGCCATGGGTCTAGCTAACGTGAGAAATCTAACAGAAAATCTCCACATGTAGCTGGTTTCCCAAGGGGCTCTGCCTTCTGTGTCAAAACGAAGAGGAAGTAAACCTGCTATGTGGTTTACCCGTTTGAAACTTTCCACTGATGGAAAGTAAAAAACAAAAATACCCCCCTAGGATTTGTAACAAGTTAGCATCTACAGTGGTTTATGGCCTGAATTCATGCTACCCATAGAGTCTGAAAAACCTCAAACCACTTAGGTTGGTGGCATCTCCGGGCAATAAGTAGAAGCAAATACAAATCATCTTGGAGAAACTCAACTGCATGTGAAGCCATAAAGAGCTCAAATAAATAAAATAAATTCCAAGGGAAATAATCATCTAACAGTCAAAGCACACAACCAATATCGGTGGTGGTACAATTAACAAGAGAATTATTTTAAAAAGCAATTTGTCTGCTTGGAGGTGTGCATCCTCATGTGACCCAGTGGTTCCATTCCCAGGTGGAGACTCCCCTGTGCTGTACAAGGAGATGTGAATGTGTTCATGGATGTTGAGTACAGCCTGTTAGTAACTCAAAAGAAGTGAAACAGAGTCAACTGGGCTCATCCTATGCAGTATCTTATAGTAGAATAAATGAACTCTCCTTCAGTACGTCTCAGTATTACAATGTTGAACTTTCATAAGTCCATTACAGAATGATGCAGGCAAGTTGGCACCATTCATCGAAAATTTTAAAACTCAAACGATATGGTTATGTACATATATATTTAAAGCCCAAAAACATATGGAAGAATTTTCAACATTAACCTCGGGATGGGGATTACTTCTGGGGAGGGAAGGAGAAGAGAAGTTGTGGAAGGCAGAGGAAAATAAGACTTCAGCTATGTCTGTGATAGTTACATCTTTTCTGTTTTGTATGAGACAGATATAAATCAAATAATGTATTTTAGTCATAGGAGGCTGTTTTATTCTTTTCTTGTCCGTATGTTTTAATGATAAAATTTGAAACAAAACAAAAAAAAAAACAGAAAATCAAAACCTAACTCATGTTAAAAAAATGATATATATCATTAGTTGCCTGGTTTAATTTTACTCAATATTATATAATTAATGACAAATAATCATTTAAAAAAAAAGTCTCTATAAAGAATCTTTTTAAAAAATCATCTGTATTGCTGAAAGTATTAACAGATATTCCTCATTTTTCCCCCATTGACTCCCTCCACTCTGGTCCTACCACCCCCTCCCCAGGCTGAAAACTTGAAATCTACTCTCCAACAAATATGTCATTTATTACCATATTTTATTCAACTTTTTTCAATCTTATAATCTAATTATATTCTTTAAAAAATATTTTTTCCAAGGCTGTTATTAAAATTTTCAAAACTCACAGACAAGTTGGAACAGTACAGAAAACACATGAAAATTAATAATTCCAAAATATCACTTTATATTAATATAACTGATATATATTATTAAATATTAATATACTTACTATTCAAATTTCCCTTATTGTTCCAAAAAGGGTTTTATTATTACTTTATTTAAATTAGGACCGAGAGTCCATGCAGTATATATAATTGTTATTTTTTTAGTCTTTTTAAATCTTAACCTCCACTCTTTCTCCTTTATGACCTTTCATGATCGTGTCTAGGCCAGCTATTTAGCAGAAAGTGCCTACAAGGAAAGGTTTACCAGATGCTTCCATCTTTACTTTTGCCTCAAGAACATATGAGAATTTGATTCTTGATGGCATCTTCCTTTCAGTATTAACTCAAGAAATTGTTGGGAGTTTATCTATACCATACCAGAAAAAAAGAGGATCCAGGAGAGAACTATGCACCTCATTTTCTAAATTGTTTATCAAGTAACTAGAGGCTCGGTCCCTCAGCCCAGCCTGCACCCTCTCCAATCTGGGACCCCCTTGAATGATGTCCCTAAACGGGCAGTTGGACATCCCTCTCACAATCCAGGACTGCTGGCTTCCAACCGCTCGCCTGCCTGCCTGCCTACCTGATTGCCCCCAACTGCTTCTGCCTGCCAGCCTGATCACTCCCTAACCACTCCCCTGTCAGCCTGATTGACCCCTAACTGCTCCCCTACCCACCAGATTTCCCCTAACTGCTCTCCTTTGGCAGCCTGGTAACCCCTATCTTCCCTCCCTTGCCAGGCTGGTCACCTCCAACTGTCCTCCCCTGCTAGCCTGGTTGCCCCCAAATTCTCCCCTATAGGCCTGGTTCCCCCCAACTGCCCTCCTCTGCAGGCCTGATACCCCCCAACTGCTCCCCTGTAGGCCTGGTCCCTCCCAACTGCCCTCCCCTGTTGGCTATCTTGTGTCCACATGGGGGTGGCCATCTTGTGTATTAGAGTGGTGGTCAATTTGCATATTACTCTTTTATTAGATAGGACTAGAGACCTGGTGTACAAAAATTTGTGCACTCAGGGGGGGGGGGGTCCCCCAGCCCGGCCTGTGCCACCTCGCAGTCTGGGACCCCTCGGGAGATAACAACCTGCTGGCTTAGGCCTGCTCCTGGGTGGCAGAGGGCAGGCCCAATCCCTAGGGGCAGCCCCTGGTCAGGCTCAGAGCAGGGCCGATTGGGGAGTTGGGGCGCCGCCCCCTGTCATGCACAGAGCAGGGTGCATCAGGAGGTTGCGATGCCACCCTCAGTCACGCTCAGGATAGGGCTGATTGGGGGGTTGGGGCACCGCCCCCTGTCACACTCAAGGCAGGGTCGATGGGGAGGTTGCGGCACCACCCCCTGTCATGCACAGAGAAGGGCTGATCAGGGGGTTGGGGCGCTGTCCCCTGTAACTCCCAGAGCAGGGCTGATCAGGGGGTTGGGGCGCTGCCCCCTGTCACTCACAATGCAGGGCCCATCAGGGGGTTGAGGAGCTCCCCCCTGTCACTCACAGAGTAGGGCCGATAGGGGAGTTGGGGCACCGCCCCCTGTCACACAGAGCAGGGCGGATCAGGGGATTGGGGCGCTGCACCCTGTCACACTCAGGGCAGGGCCAATGGGGAGGTTATGGCTCTACCCTGTCACACACAGAGCAAGGCCCGTGGAGGGGGGTTGGGGCGCCACCCTCTATCACCCACAGAGCAGGGCCGATCAGGGGGTTGGGGCGCCGCACCCTGTCACACACAGAGCAGGGCCCATCAGGGGGTTGAGGAGCTCCCCCCTGTCACTCACAGAGTAGGGCCGATAGGGGAGTTGGGGCACCGCCCCCTGTCACACAGAGCAGGGCAGATCAGGGGATTGGGGCGCTGCACCCTGTCACACTCAGGGCAGGGCCAATGGGGAGGTTATGGCTCTACCCTGTCACACACAGAGCAAGGCCCGTGGAGGGGGGTTGGGGCGCCACCCTCTATCACCCACAGAGCAGGGCCGATCAGGGGGTTGGGGCGCCGCACCCTGTCACACACAGAGCAGGGCCAATCAGGGGGTTGGTGGGCTGCACCCTGTCAAACACAGAGCCACAGGGCAATCAAGGGATTGGGCAGCTCCCCCCTATCAGGCACAGAGCAGGGCTGAACAGGGGGTTGGGGCGCCACCCTCTATCACCCACAGAGCAGGGCCGATGAGGGGGTTGGGGCGCCGCACCCTGTCACACACAGAGCAGGGCTGATCAGGGGGTTGTGACCCCGCCCCCTGTCACTCACAGAGCCGCAGGGCGATCAGGGGGTTTGGGCGCTGCCTCCTGTCACGCTGATCCCAGTGCCGGGAGCCTCGCTGCTCCGCTGATCCCGGTGCCGGGAGGCATATTACCCTTTTACTATATAGAATAGAGGCCTGGTGCATGGGTAGGGGCTGGCTGGTTTGCCCTGAAGGGTCTCCTGGATCAGGGTGGGGGTCCCCACTGGGGTGCCTGGCCAGTCTGGGTGAGGGGCTGAGGGCTGTTTTCCGGAAGCGAGTGACTGAAGCTCCCAACCGCTCCTTGTTTTCTTTTTCTTTTTTATTATTCTGGGCCAGCTTTAGCTCTGAGGCCTCGCTGCTGAAAACATCGATACAATGTTGCGGTCCGGCTGGCTTTCAGTCCGGCTGGTTTCTGGGGTTTTGTTTAGCTTCTTATTTGCAACATAGTACTTATTTGCTTAGAGTTGCAGCTGAGAGGCCGGCAAGTTAGGAGGGGAACGTTGGAGTCCGCAGTCACTGAAGCAAGCAAGCCTCCCTGCTCGCTTCAGTGCATGGCTGCCGGCCGCCATCTTGGCTGACAGTTAATTTGCATAAGGATATGCTGATTAGCCAATGGGAAGGGTAGCGGTCGTACGCTAATTACCATGTTTCTCTTTTATTAGTGTAGATGAGAAGCCGGTATTGAAGAGATGTGTCCACTCTGGAGAATGGAAGTCAATCATGTCCTTCTGGACATATCCTACAGCTGAGGCTCAGGTGAGCCAGCTTCTCCTCCTTGCCGGTGACCACACATGTTCCAAACGCAGAGCTGTGCTCTGGAAGTAACAAGCCCTTCACTATGTTGTTTCAATGTGCTTATTGTGTGCTTTTCTGTTCTGAATCTTTTTGTAAAATTTGTACTGAGTAAAGGCTTTCAAGTCTCATGAGTCTAGTTGTCAATCCAAATGCAAGAGCACCACTGTCAGTAAAGCAGAATGAGGTCATTGTACATCACATCTGTTTTGTCTGCCCTTCTCACCATGCTGTCATTATCCATCTCATGAATGTCATGTAAACTGCAAGTGATGTGTAATGACATGATGAGAGTCAGATTAAAGAATTTTGGCAAGCATACCTCATGGGTGATCTTGGTTAATTCATTTTATACTACATCAAGGGTCACATAATGTCAATTACTCCTGTTCTTATTAATGAATGATAGTTTTGACTGCCTGGTCATGGTATGGTCATTAGAAAACAAAGATATGGAGGTACAGTGTGCTTATTAGTACTGGAGTTTCACTTCTTGTATTATTCCTAAACTTTTGCAGTGAGTAGAACTAGCAAATATGTTTCCTTACAGTATAATTGTGCATTGATATTGCCAATTCAAATTTACCATTATAGATTTTCCAACTCCTTTTGCTCTGTGTTTGTTTCCTTTTTCTTTTATACTAAAAAAAAAATCTTTGTTCACAGAAATGCTAATATATTTATTTATTTGCTTTATCTTATAATATATATAAAATAGTTTCAAAATAGCAATCTGAATACTACTACTATCAATAAACTTATTTAGTGAGGTTTTTCTCTGTATTTTGTTGTTGTTTATGTCCTTAAGATATATTACGGATGTTCAGTCAGAGTACTATGTCAAAGTTACTTGAAATGAATCTTTGGTTATATTACCCATTTATATACATTTAGGTCCTATGTTTCTATTTATGTTAAATTTTAGAGTTTACTTTTATTTCCTTTTTACTTTAACTTTGCATATGTAAAGCACTTACATAGTTTAAAATCATATTAGAAAGTCAAAAGAATATGCTTTTGAGGGAATATATTCAGAGAATTCTCAGCTTCATTCCTATCCCCCCACCTCATTTCCTTATTTCCTTTTAGGAGTAAACATTTTGATCTGTTTCTTTTCTTTTCTTTTGCATACATAAATATATGTACATGTTTCTATTTCTCTTTATTGCTTACACACAAAAGTAGCACACCGTAATAGTCATTGATTTTTCCCTTTATAATATGGCCTGGAAATCAGTCCATACCAGCTCATAGAGGCCTTCCTCATTCTTTCTTACAGCTACACTGACCCATGAGTATGCCATAGTTTATGTAACTTGTCCCTCACTTGTGAATTCTTTGGTCATTAAAAATGTTTTGCTACTGCAAATGACACTACAATGAATAAGTGTTGTGTAAGTTGTTTCATATTTGTGGAAGTGTACTAAGATTATGGGGTAAAGGGTCAATTGCCTATGTAGTTTGGTCAGATGTTTCCAAAATTCTTTCCATAGAGGTTGGACCATTCCATAATCCCACCAGCACTGTATGAAAGGCTCTGTTTCCTATATCCTTATCAACAAAACACATCACAAAGATTTTGGATGTTTGCCAATCTGAGAGGTGAAGAATGGTATCTCAGAGCAGATTTAATTTGTAATTCTCTTATTTTGGAGTTTTTTGCCTTTCTTTTTCTACAAACTGCCTAATATTTTTGCCCTTGTTTGTCTTTTTCCTCTTGATTATATACAGGTCTTTATATATGAAGGAAATTAGCACACTGAGTTACAACTACAGTTTGTAGAAAAAGTAGGTTTGCAGTTGTGAGAATGTGAAACAGCATTTATTCTTGTATCATTATTATTTATTAATTATTGTATTACTTTTCATACAAATAACTGTAAGCCTATTTGCCCCACCCTGTATTTTGTCTCAGGTGTTCTTCATCTTTTGATTTTGCTTATAGTAGTTTGATTTTTTAAAAATATATTTTATTGATTTTTTACAGAGAGGAAGGGAGAAGGATAAAGAGTTAGAAACAATGATCATTCAACAACGATTGATGAGAGAGAAACAACGATCAGCTGCCCCCTACACACCCCCAACTGGGGATGTGCCCGCAACCAAGGTACATGCCCCTGACCGGAATCGAACCCGGGACCCTTCAGCCCGCAGGCTGACGCTCTATCCACTGAGCCAAACCGGTTAGGGCAGTAGTTTGATTTTTTTATACTACTTCCTATACAGGCAACATTATATTTCATGCAAAATTATTTATTTTATGGAATCAAATTTATTAATTTTTATTGCTTCTGTATTGTATGAAATAGTTTAAAAGAGTTTCTCCACTTCTAGATTATTAAAGAACTTAATGTTTTCTTTTGCCATTTGTATGTGTTTTTTTCTTACTATGGTATAGTGTGAAGTGTGAATATAATTTTATCTTCTAACAAATTCTGTTCAACTGTCCCAATGTTATTTATTAAAACTCATTTCCCCATAATGATTTGAGGTGCCACCTATACTATAAACTAACTTGCCAGAGCTACTTGAATCTATTTATGGAATTGCTATTTATTTATACCCTAATACCACATTGTTTTAATCATAGAGGCTTTAGAGTACACTTCAATATTTGATAGAGCTAGCCTCTGTCATTCCTCTTTATTTTCCTAGTTTTTCCGGCATATCAATTTTTGCATATGAATTTTAAATTTAATTTGCCTAGTTCCAGAAGAAATATTTTTGGTATTTTTATTCAGGTCACTCTAAATGTAAATATTATGAGATAACTTACATATTTAAATACTGAGAATTCCTCTCCAAAACAAAAGGAGCCTTTCCATTTGTTCAAGTCCTGTTTTATGTCTTTCAAAACTTTTCAAGTTTTCCTCATATAGATTTTGAATTTTTCATATGAAGTTTATTTCTAAGTATTTTATCTTCTTTTATTTCTATTTTAATTGTGGTCTTCCATTGTATCTTTTAACCACATTTGTCTGTTAGGATGAAGACCACTAGTTTCTGTATGCTAACATTTTATATTCTTTCCTTGCAAATTCTGTTGTTGATTATATCATTTAACATTGATTTTCTTGAGTTTCTACATTAAGTAACATATAGGATTGGGTGCTAAAGCATGTACTAAGAGAATATCCAAATATTTCTATTTCATTACTTATTTTCTGGTTGTTGTTTTTTCAGGAATGGGTATTTAATATTATTCAAGGCATTTTTAGTGTCTATGGAGATAATTACATCATTTTTCTCATTACCCCATTTGTAAGTTAAATACATATATTTGTGTAAATATATGTTTATGTATAGATTAATAAACATTTGTATGTGTGTGTCTTTAATTAACTTGATCACAGACACACACAAAAAGTAGCTGACCATATTAAATGTCAATGTCAGGTCTATCTAAACCCAAAACCAACAGGAAACATTTCCCTTGCCAGATGGAAAAGAAAGTGGTGGTTATATGCTGCTATACTGACAAATGTTAAAACTTGATTTTAGCCCTGGCTGGTGTGGCTCAGTTAGTTGGAACATCATTCTGTGTATCGAAGGGTCATGGGTTTGATTCCCAATTGGAACACATACCCAGGTTGCAGGTTTGATCCCTAGTCAGGGCCATATGGGAAGCAACTATTTGATCGATATTTGATTGATAGATGTTTCTTTCTGGCCATCAGTGTTTCTCTCTCCCCCTCCTCTCTCTCTAGAATCAATAAAAACATATCCTAGGGTGAGGATTAGAAAACACACACACACAAAAACTTGATTTTAAAATATAGCTGAAGGAGAATGGAGGATGGTGAAAAAGTTGAAGGGGAATATAGTCAATAACATTGTGATAAGTTTACATGGTGACAGATAATTACTAGAATTAGTGGGGTAGTTGATTACATTGTAAAATATAAAAGTATCAAATCTCTATATTGTACACCTGAAACTAATATAAAGAATATAATACTGTAAACCAATTATATTTCAATAAAGTAAATACATTCTTACAAAATTAAAAAATAAAATGTAGCTGTACAAAATCATTAAGTAAAATTAATAAGTAACATATACTTTTTAAAAAAATCCTCACCTGAAGATATTTTTCCATTAATTTTTTTAGAAATAGTGGAAGAGAGGGGAGTAGAGACAGAGAGAAACATTAATTTGAGAGAGACACATTTATTGGTTGCCTCCCACATGAACCCCAACCAGGGCCAGGGATCAAGCCCACATCCAAGGCATGTGCCCTTGACTGGAATCAAACCCAGGACCTTTCAGTCCGAAGGCCAATGCTCTACCCATTGAGCAAACTGGCCAGGGCAATATATATTTTTGATAAATAAAACTTTACGTGTGTACACAAGAAAAACTATACAATTAAAATTAATCATCTACAACTATACTAAAAAATGTGGCTAAATGTCATAAACATGTTTAGTGAAATAAACCAGATAAAAAGTAGTAAATACTGATATAATTCATTCATGTGAAGTCTGGAAAAATGGGGGAAAATATGTGCTGTTAGAAGTCAGAATTATAATTTTCAGGGAAGAGGGCAGTGACTGGAAATAGTAATGGAGATAGTGGAGAAATGTTCTACTTCTTGATCTCAGTACTAAGGTGTTCAGTTTTTGAAAGGGCTTTGATATGTACACTTTTGTATTAGTTAGTGTTTTTTTACATAATAAGTTACTCAAAACTGGAGGCTGAAAGCGACAATAAATAGTTCTTATATTTTGCAATTTCTTTGTGCCAGGAGGAGAGGCTTAGCTGGGTTGTTCTGGCTCAGGGTCTCGGGAGGCTGCAGGCAAGTCTCTGAAGGCTCCCAGGCTGATTCACTCAGAGGCTGTTGGCAGAGGCCTCACTTCTCACCACATAGATCTCTCCATAGGGCAGCGGTTCTCAACCTGTGGGTCGCGACCCCTTTGGGGGTCGAACGACCCTTTCACAAGGGTTGCCTAAGACCATCGGAAAACACATATATAATTACATATTGTTTTTGTGATTAATCACTATGCTTTAATTATGTTCAATTTGTAGCAATGAAATTGGGGGTCACCAAAACATGAGGAACTGTATTAAAGGGTCACGGCATTAGGAAGGTTGAGAACCACTGCCATAGGGCTAGTTCAGTGTCCTCCCAACCTGGTATTTGGCTTCCTCCAGAGCAAGTGCTTTGAGGGCAAGGAGGGAGCCATCATGCTTTTTTTGACCTAATTTCAGAAGTCACACTGTCCCTTTCATCACTTTCTAGCCAATAGAAATGAGTCACTAATTTGGACCCACCCTGAAGGGGAACAGAATTGGGCTTTACCTTTGGAGGAGGAAGTAGTAAAGAATTTGTGCACACATTTTAGAAATTTCAACCGGGTAGATCATTTTTCTGAATACATATCATACTTCAAGTAGACGTTAAAAATATACAATTTAAAAGTATTCTCTAAAATATGCATTGTTAGGGATTTTTCATCCTTATATCTGATATGTCTTCTATATTCAGGAAGCTCTGTTAATTCAACGTTTTAAGTCTCTCAGCATATTCTCCCCACCTTTTTCCCAACAACACCCAGTCCTACAGCCCTCCCCTACCCATGGAAGTCAGAGTGATTCATCTGATGGTAACCGGGGATAAATAAACTGGGCCTACTTGGCTTAATTTCCCCTTTGGAAGCTGGCATGTCTCCTGGATAACTCACTCCATGGCAGGCTTTTATAGTTTGGGGAGTATCTCAACCCAACATGTGGTGTTTGTGCTTTGAACACTGGAAAATAAAATTGGAAATAGAATTTGTGGACCATGTCAAGAGGATTCTCCAAGGACTTGTGTTGATGGACCATGGACTTGAATGCGTGGGTAAAGAATGCCCTTGGTGCCCTGACCAGTTTGGTTCAGTGGATGTTGCGTTGGCCTGTAGACTGGAGGGTCCCGGGTTCAATTCCAGTCAAGGGCATGTGCCTTGGTTGCGGGCACATCCCCAGTGGGGGGGGGGGGGGGTGTGCAGGAGGCAGCTGATCAATGTTTCTCTCTCATCAATGTGTCTAGCTCTCTATCCCTCTCCTCTCCTCTCTGTGGAAAATCAATAAAATATATTTAAAAAAAAAAAACCAAAACAAAAACGAATGCCCTTGGAGGTTCAGAAAGTCTTATGTATACCATGCCTAAGGGTTTTTCTTTGTGCGGCCAGCATTTACCTGCTGCAGCTTGACCTTGACAGCTGATTGTTTCTTTATGGCCATTTTGTCCACAGGCCAGCGGCTGTGTTGTAGAGGCAGGACTGTGCACCTGGGCAGCTCCACACAAATCTTTGGGCCACGCAGGCCTCAGCAAAGCACGGAGGTGGGAGGACCTGGGCTGGGTTGAGGAGGTACAGTTCAAATTTCAGGAAAGGTGTGTGTGCTAGACAATGTCAGCCAAATGGTCCAGGCTTTATAACCACCACCACCACTCCTCCCTCCCCCTGCCCGCCACACACACACCCAGGCACACCTGAGGCAAAAATTCAAGTCTAAAGAAAACATCCTCATTCCACACTAGACAGTGGGAGGCAGAACAAGGTTTTGCTGCTTTCAATGCAAGACTGCTGAGTCCCAACTGGGCCAGGGAACACTGGGGAGATGACATCCACGGGTTGGAATTGTTAGTTCACGTCTCTAGAAAGGCAGGACTTGATCAGCTATTCCAAGTCCTGCTCTGAATCAAGGACCAAGACAGAACCTGTGGAAGGTCGGATGTTGAATTTATGGGGTTTGTACACAGGCTCAAGAGTGGAAAGTATTTAACACACTGGGTGTGTTTCAAGGTGATCCTGGGATTGTAGGTGGCATGCAGGTGCTCTGAAGGAACACGCCTGAGAAAATGTACGGAATTCAACAGCACAGAACAAAAGGTACTGGGAGCAGATACTAGTTCTCACTGGACTCTTCTAAGGGCCTGGTTCCCGACTGCAGCTGCACGTTGTAATCACCAGTTAATTAAAACTCTCTAGGGGTAGGACCCAGGCATTGGTACTGAGACACTGACTTGGCAAAAAGTATGTAAAATTATGTAACCTTGAGCTTGGTTCTGGGAACTGGAGGCATGGGTTCTAAGTCCGGTGATGAGCCTGACTCTGTGATGGCATCTACTAAATGAATGATGGTGCCGGCAACCACTTCCTCTCATACACGATGTGGTCTTTCCTCTTCCTAGGATGTTTGGGTAAGTTCCGTAAGGAATTTTAGTTATTTTATCAACATTGTTTCATAATAGTAGGTAATCCAACATTGCAATTTATTTCATCCATCTCAGAAAAGTCTACGTGAACAGAGATTTTTTTTTGGATTCTAAGTGGTCTCATAAATCCCAACATTGTTCCTTCTGTTTCCCCTCCATTGACTAAAAAGTACAAGTGTCTCATTCTTTAACCAGTACACATTGCTACCGTTTAACCATAAAGATATAGGATAATTACATATGAGAGCAATCTGGGTGGTAGGAAAAATAGAATTTCTGCTTTATATTTGTCAAATATATGCCCTTGCTAAGATATTTTTAGATTTTTTTTTTTTTTTTTTTTTGGCTGGATGCTTCCCAGGAAAGAAAGTTGGTTCTTCCATCTGAAACTTGCTCTTTCTATCTTAGGATTTTTAGGTCTTTAGATCTTTAGAAAGTACTTTTCAAAGTCCAGAATTTTAAACCACTGAGGGATCATTAATGCGGATAAAGAAGGCACTGGGGGTTTAGCCAGCATCACACAGAGCCAGGCTCGCAGCCTGACTTACAACCCATGGCTCCAGCTTCCAGAACCAGGAGACTCTGCTTTTCCCAGTTCTGCAAGTTCTCACCACATCCTACTGCGCATTATACACATTTGATACTCATTTCATTTCAGAGTATTTAGTGGGCTTAGTTTGCTTGACTTGCCTGTCTCTATAGTAAGCAATTTTTTTCAGTTATGGTATTAAAAAAATAAGCCCAGTTGCCAGTTATTATGGCTTCCAGTGATTATGAACTAACCAATGATTTCTTGCTTGTCTCTTACATTCCTAACCATTTTCATCTCAAATTTTGCCATGAACCCTAACCTGTTTTCCAAAATCACAATTTCTTCAGAGAACAACATGTTCTACTGGAATTATTTGAAATAGTGTCACAAATTGCTCTTGGAGCTGTGGTGAGCCAGGTGCAATGTCATGTTCGCCTAGTTAGTTACTGCTCTTGGCTTTGCCACAACTGATGCTCAGATTATATTAAATAGACATGACTTATTTGGGTCTCACCTTGCCGGCAGAGCTGGCGGAGCTGTCTCTCCACTCAACGCGATGCATGCTCTTTAACAACATGCTGATTCCCGGATTAAATCCCCTTCCAATTACTGTCTGTCATCCGATGTGGCTTAGTTCCTGGCCCATTATCCCTTCCATGTCTCTTTGGTTCCATTGCTTAACATGAGCATTGGACAGCACAGCCATGGAAAGAGCTTCTGTGCCAAAGATTTATCATTTTGTGAAAGAGTTTGTATCAAAATTCATTTAAAAAACTCAGAGCTTTAAAGATGAAGTCCTTGACGGCCCTAAAATTTTGCAAAGTGTAAAGAAGCTTCATAATCAAACCAAAACTAGAGAAGTGAGTATTTAAATTCTAATGCTAATTCTATTTACTCTTATAATAATGATATGATAGCTACTAACACTTATTGAGTACTAACTCTATGTTCCAAATATTGTGCATGGATTGGTTTATTTAATCTCACAACAGCCTGACAAAGATTTTTTTAGATCTCTGATAAGGAGGAGGCAAAGAAAAAATTACAATCCCATGATCACTCAGCTCCTAGATGGTGAATCCATGATTTGAACCCAGACAAATCAGATTCCAGATTCCATAGCTCTTAATCAGCACCCATCATCTCTTTCTATTACAAAAGAAGTGGAAACTAAACAAAGTGGAAACTAAACAAAGTCCTCTCATGAAAAGTGACAGGACATTCTAATCTCTTGGAGTCCATTTACTTGGTTGCTAGTTTTAGAACTTACCAACTTTCGCCCTAACCGGTTTGGCTCAGTGGATAGAGCGTTGGCCTACTGACTGAAGAGTCCCAGGTTCGATTCCGGTCAAGGGCACGTACCTTGGTTGCGGGCACATCCCCAGTAGGGAGTGTGCAGGAGGCAGCTGATCAATGTTTCTCTCTCATCGATGTTTCTAACTCTCTATCCCTCTCCCTTCCTCTCTGAAAAAAAAAAAAAATCAATAAAATATATATTTTTTAAAAAATAACTTACCAACTATAATTTATGGATGTGGCCATTTTAATGTCTTTAAAAATGTAAGCACTATTTCTTATTTTTTCATTCACTAATCATTGATTGGGCAACCATCTGTCAGGTATCATGCAATGCATGGGTAAGAATAAAATCTAAAAAGACATATTCCCTGCCTCAAATTGTTCCCAATCAGAAAAAAAAATACATGGAAACACAGCCTTGTAATGCAGTGTGATAAATGTGATGCTGAAGGTGTACACAGAGTATAAGGGTGGGGAAAGGAGAACACACTTGGATTTATGGTCATTTGTTAATATACTTTGATGTTCAAGTGTCACCCTCAACAATTCAACGACTCTGGAAAGAATATAAAACTATATTTTAAAAACAAATTATCTTTTTTTTTCCAAGAGATGTACTATAGTATTGTGGTTTAAGAATGTAAGCTGGATAGTTGGGTATGAAATCTGGGTCTATTAATTTTGGGCAACTTAACCTCCCTAAGGCTCAGTTTCATTATCTGTAAAATGAGGATAATAATTTTAGTAACAGAACTGTTATGAGAATTGAATGTGATATATGTGAATTCCTCAGAGCAGTACCTAACATACAATAAGTACTATATGTATTTGCTATTGTTATTATAATTTTTTTTGGGGGGGGGGACTAGTTGATCTTTTATTTTTTTTTTTTTCGCTTAAAGTATTACAAAGGGTATTACATAAGTGTCCTTTTTTCCCCCCCGCCCTTGACAAACCCCTACCCTCCCTTACCCCCCAGTGTCTTATGTCCATTAGTTATGCTTATATGCATGCATACAAGTCCTTCGGTTGATCTCTTACTCCCCTCCCTCCTGCCCCCCAACTCTCTCTGGCCTTCCCACTACAGTTTGACAATCAGTTTGAGGCAGCTCTGCCTCTGTATCTATTATTGTTCAAAAGTTTGTAATGGTCTTTATTATCCATGAATGAGTGAGATCATGTGGTATTTTTCCTTCATTGACTGGCTTGTTTCACTTAGCATAATGCTCTCCAGCTCCATCCATGATGATGCAAATGGTAGGAGTTCCTTCTTTTTAACAGCAGCATAGTATTCCATCGTGTAGATGTACCACTGTTTTCTAATCCATTCATCTACTGATGGGCACTTAGGCTGTTTCCAGATCTTAGCTATGGTGAATTGTGCTGCTATGAACATCTGGTTACATATATCCTTTCTGATTGGTGTTTCTGGTTTCTTGGGATATATTCCTAGTAGTGGGATCACAGGGTCAAATGGGAGTTCCATTTCCAATTTTTTGAGGAACCTCCATACTGCCTTCCATAGTGGCTGCACCAGTCTGCATTCCCACCAGCAGTGCACAAGTGTTCCTTTTTCTCCACATCCTCTCCAGCACTTGTCGTTTGTTGATTTGTTGATGATGGCCATTCTGACAGGTGTGAGATGGTACCTCATTGTTGTTTTGATTTGCATCTCTCGGATGATTAGTGACTTTGAGCATGTTTTCATATGTCTCTTGGCTTTCTGAGTGTCCTCTTTTGAAAGGTGTCTATTTAGATCCTTTGCCCATTTTTTGATTGGATTGTTTATCTTCTTTTTGTTAAGTTGTATGAGTTCCCTATAAATTTTGGAGATTAAGCCCTTATCAGATATGACATTGGCAAATATGTTTTCCCAAGAGGTGGGTTTTCTTGTTGTTTTGTTGATGGTTTCTTTTGCTGTGCAGAAGCTTTTTATTTTGATGTAGTCCCATTTGTTCAGTTTCTCTTTAGTTTCAACTGCCCTAGGAGCTGTATCAGTGAAGAAATTGTTTTGGCATAGGTCTGAGATTTTGTTGCCTTTGTATTCTTCTAGAATTTTTATGGTTTCCTGTCGTACATTTAAGTCCTTTATCCATTTTGAGTTTATTCTTGTGTATGGTGTAAGTTGGTGGTCTAGTTTCATTTTCTTGCATATATCTGTCCAATTTGCCCAACACCATTTATTGAAGAGACTATCATGGCTCCATTGTATGTTCATGCCTCCTTTGTCAAAAATTAATTGAGCATATTGGTTCGGGCTAATTTCTGGACTCTCTATTCTATTCCACTGATCTATATGTCTGTTCTTGTGCCAGTACCAGGCAGTTTTGAGAACAGTGGCTTTGTAATACAGTTTGATATCTGGCATTGAGATCCCACCTACTTTGTTCTTTCTCAGGATCACTGCAGCTATTCGGGGTCTTTTTTTATTCCAGATGAATTTTTGGAGAGTTCGTTCTAGATCTTTGAAGAAGGCCATTGGTATTTTAATGGGAAGTGCGTTGAATTTATAGATTGCTTTGGGTAGTATGGACATTTTAATGATGTTGATTCTACCAATCCAAGAACATGGTATGTTCTTCCATCTCTTTATGTCTTCCTCTATCTCTTTTTTCAACGTCCTGTAGTTTTCTGAGTAGAGGTCTTTAACCTCTTTAGTTAAGTTTATTCCTAGGTATCTTAATTTTTTTGGTGCGATGGTAAATGGGATTGTTTTTCTAATCTCTCTTTCTGAAAGTTCACTATTGGTGTATAGAAATGCCTCAGATTTCTTGGGGTTAATTTTGTATCCTGCTACATTGCCAAATTCATGTATTAAGTCTAGTAGCTTTTTGATGGAGTCTCTAGGGTTTTGTATGTATAATATCATGTCATCTGCAATTAAGGACAGTTTTACTTCCGCTTTTCCAATTTGGATGCCTTTTATTTCTTCTTCTTGCCTAATTGCAATGGCTAATACTTCCAGTACTATGTTGAACAGGAGTGGTGAGAGTGGGCATCCCTGTCTTGTTCCTGTTCTTAGGGGAAATGGTGTTAGTTTTTGACCATTGAGTATGATGTTGGCTGTGGGCTTGTCATATATGGCTTTTATTATGTTGAGGTATGATCCTTCTATTCCCACCTTTCTGAGAGTTTTTATCAAAAATGGGTGTTGGATTTTGTCGAATGCTTTTTCTGCATCAATTGATATGACCATGTGGTTTTTTTCTTTCAATTTGTTTATGTGATGTATCACATTTATTGATTTACGGATGTTGTACCATCCTTGCATCTCTGGGATAAATCCTACTTGGTCATGGTGTATGATCCTTCTGATGTACTGCTGGATCCGATTTGCTAAGATTTTGTTGAGGATTTTGGCATCTATGTTCATGAGGGATATTGGCCTGTAATTCTCTTTCATTGTGATGTCTTTACCTGGTTTTGGTATTAGGGTGATGCTGGCTTCATAGAATGAGCTTGGAAGTGTTCCTTCCTCTTGAATTTTTTGTAGTAGTCTGAGGAGGGTAGGTTTTAGTTCTTCCTTGAATGTTTGGTAGAACTCCCCTGTGAAGCCGTCTGGCCCTGGGCTTTTGTTTGCTGGAAGCTTTCTGATGACTGCTTCAATTTCTTCCATAGTTATTGGCCTATTGAGGTTTTTAGATTCTTCCTGATTGAGTTTTGGAATGTTGTATTTTTCTAGGAATTTGTCCATTTCCTCCAGGTTGTCTAGTTTGTTGGAGTAGAGTTGCCCGTAGTATTGTTTAACAATCATTTGTATTTCTGTGGGGTCTGTTGTTATTTCGCCTCTATCATTTCTGATTTGGTTTATTTGGGACCTTTCTCTTTGCTTCTTGGTGAGCCTGGCTAGGGGTTTGTCAATCTTGTTTATCCTTTCAAAGAACCAGCTCTTGGTTTCATTGATTTTCTGTATTGTTTTTTTGGTCTCTATGTCATTTATTTCTGCTCTAATCTTTATTATCTCCTTCCTTCTGCTCACTCTGGGGTTTTCTTGTTGCTCTCTTTCTAATTCTTTGAGTTGTAGAGTTAGATGATTAACTACCATTTTTTCTTGTTTTTTGAGATAGGCCTGTAGAGCTATAAACTTCCCTCTCAGGACTGCTTTCATTGTGTCCCATAGGTTTTGGATTGTTGTGTTTTCATTGTCATTAGTGTCCAGGATGTTTTTAATTTCTTCTTTGATCTCATTGGTAACCCAATCAATATTTAATAACATGCTATTCAGCTTCCAAGTGTTTGAGTATTTTGGGTTGTTTTTATTGTAGTTTATTTCTAACATTATGCCATCGTGGTCTGAGAAGATGCTTTTTATGATCTCAATCTTCTTGAATTTGTGGAGACTTTGCTTGTGACCCAATATGTGGTCTATTTTTGAATATGTCCCATGAGCACCTGAGAGGAATGTATATTCCGCAGCTGTGGGATGTAGTGTTCTGAAGATGTCAATTAAGTCCATCTGATCTAGTGAGTCATTTAGGATTGCTGTTTCTTTGCTGATTGTTTGTCTAGCAGATTTATCCAGTGATGTCAGTGGTGTATTAAAGTCCCCTACTATGATTGTATTATTGTTGATCTCTCCCCTGATATCTTCCAGAAGTTTTCTTATGTATGTGGGTGCTCCTGCATTGGGTGCATATATGTTTACCAGGGTTATATCTTCTTGTTGTATTGATCCCTTTAGTATTATGAAGTGGCCTTCCTTATCTCTGGTTATGGCCTTCACTTTGAGATGTATTTTGTCAGATATAAGTATTGCTACCCCAGCTTTCTTTTCCTTTCCATTTGCGTGAAAGATATTTTTCCATCCCTTCACTTTCAGTCTGTGTGAGTCCCTTCCAATGAGGTGGGTCTCTTGTAGACAGCAGATGTATGGGTCATGTTTTTTTATCCATTCAGCCACTCGATGTCTTTTAGTTGGAGCATTTAGTCCATTTACATTTAAAGTTATTATTGAAAGGTACTTGTTTGTAGCCATTTCTTTTTTGTGTGTGTGTGTGGCTGTTTTCTTTCTGAGCTTGATATTTCTTCTTTTACACCAGTCCCTTTAGCATTTCTTGCATGGCTGGCTTGGTTGTGATAAACTCCCTTAGCCCTTTTTTGTCTGTGAAGCTTCTTATTTCCCCTTCGATTTTGAATGATAGCCTTGCTGGATAGAGTATTCTTGGATTCAGTCCTTTGCTTTGCATCACTTTGTAGATTTCCGTCCATTCTCTTCTGGCCTGATGTGTTTCTGTTGAGAAATCATTTGATAATCTAATGGGAGATCCCTTGTATGTTACTTTCCGCCTCTCTCTTGCAGCCTGTAAGATTCTCTCTTTATCCTGAACATTTGCCATGGTAATTATGATGTGTCTTGGTGTGGGTCTTTTCGGGTTCACCTTGTTTGGGACTCTCTGGGCTTGCATGACTTTTTTCTTCCCCACCTCAGGGAAGTTTTCTGATATTATTTCTTCGAATAGGTTTTCTAATCCATGTTCATCTTTCTGTTGTTCTGGCACCCCTATTATTCGTATGTTGCTTCGTTTCATGTTGTCCCAAAGTTCCCTTAGGCTCTCCTCCTGTCTTTTAATTTTTTTCTCCATTTGCAGTACAGTTTGAGTGTGTTTTGCTTCCTTGTCTTCTAATTCACTGATTCGGTCCTCTGCTTCTCCCAGTCTACTGTTGATACTTTCAATGGTGTTTTTTATTGCAGCTATGTCGCTCTTCATTTTTTCTTGGGACTTACTTAAGTTGTTGATTTTTTCATCTGTTTCTTCTAGCTTCTTGCATATGTAGTTGAGTTTTTCATCTGTTTCTTCTTGCTTCTTGAACATCCGGTGCATGTACTCTAGGAACCTTATTCTGAATTCTTTTTCCGTCATGTTGCATATCTCTGTCTCACTTAGCTGCTTTTCTGGCGAGTCCTCCTTTTCTTTCCTTTGGGGGTTTCTTTGTCTACCCATGTTTGATCTCACTGACATTACTAGTTGTTGAATCGTTCAGTGGCTGGACCCTGGGTGGCAGTGGCTGCTCCCTGGGTGGCAGTGGCTCCTCAGGCTGTGGTTGCTCCTTGGGCGGTTGTGGTAGCAGCGGCTCCTCTGTTGAAAGCAGAGCCTCTGGTGGGTGCTGTTCACAGTTGTGGTGGCTCTTCTGGCTGGTGGAGGGAGGCTTCAGACGCAGCAACTGTTCCCCAGGCAGAGCGTGTGGTGATCAGGAGGCCGCTGTTGCTTGAATCTGTTGCGTTGATTTAAAGGCACAAAATACAACACAACAAGGCACAACGTACCAGGCACTGAACACTATTGTATTTACGATATTACTAACCCCAAATAAAGGTGGCCACCCGAGCTAAGAGAGTTGGGAGATAAGGGGGAAAGAAGAGAAAAAGGTAGAAGAGAAAAAAGAAAGAAAGAAAAAAAGGAGTGCAAAAATGAGATTGGAAAAGGGAGGGGAAAAAGAGGAGGAAAAAAAAAAAGAAAGAAGAAAAAAAGTAAGAGAGAAAAGAGAGTGAAGTGTAAAAGGGGGAGAGACTATTTATATGAGGAGAAAACTCCTATAGGTCTGCCACTAATACCAACAAATTGCAGCAACAGATTCCTGGAGATGAATACAAACTACAAACAACCAATAATATCAAGCGACGCAAGGGGACAGAGAAGCGCAGAAATAACCGGGGGGTGGGGGGAGAGTGAGGGGCAGGAAAATAAAAAGAATAAGCAGTCTAACCTCACAAACAATCAAAAAAAATAAAATAAAATAAAATAAACCAATATACTCGTCAATCAAGCAAACAACAATAAAACAATAGAGAGAGAAAAGAAGAAGAAGAGAGAGAGAAAAAATGGATAGTGAAGGAAGATAAGGGAAAGGTGTATAAGGATTTAGAACAGGGGATTGGACATAGGATATTTAAGCAGGGTTAAATTTTGACAGAGGGTAAAAAGAATAGGGAAGATCAAAAGCTGGAGTAGGGTAAGAGAAACAGGACAGCAAAAGGGAAAAAGTGGGGAAGATTGTTTAGCACAGTGGCAAATTGAGGTAGAGAAAAATGTTGCTAAAGGAACGATGAAAATAGAATGGAGAACATTAGTCCCAAAATAAAATAAAGACAAGATAAAATGACACTTTAAAAAATGGTAAAATGGTAGCGGTAATAATACTAGTTAAAAATAAAAATGTAGTAGCTGAAAGGGCAAAATCAGGTGATGGAGAAAAAGAAAAATGAAAAAAAAAGAAAAAAAATGTTTTCTTAGTTAAAAGGAGAAAAAGTAATTTAAAAAAATAAAAATAAAAATGTGCAGTAATGCAGGTGCTTCAGATCTTCTACTCTTCTTATTGGCACGCCCGGAATTCAGGAGAATGTTGACTTTCCCTCTGATACACTGTTCCTCCTTGTTGTAAGCCACAGTCCTTATTGCCTTATCTGTATTTACAGAGGAGTCAGTTCGTGGCTCTGCCTCTGGGTGGCAGTGTGTCTGGGTTGACCTCCGAGGCTATAAGTTCTCTCTGACCAGGAGCTCTGTATTGTACCTGAACCAGCTCTGCCCAGAGCTGGTTCCCCCGGCGCCACTCCCAGCTCTGTTTCCCAGGCTCCCCAAAAACAATCTTCCCCTACAAGCTCTGCTAGTGACCCCAACTGGGCACTCACATGCACTGGGCTCAACAATCAAACTCACAGAAGTAAGAGGAAGTGTGCAAACAAGAGCCTGGGAAGCTGTTCGAACTCCCAGGGTTCCACCCTCCAGAACCGCGCGGAGTGTCTGCGCGCGCTCAAGCCCCTGGCAACAAGTAGCTGGCTATCAGGGAAGCTCTGAGGCAGCCCTTTTGCATCCAGTCCAACTATGGGCTCATTTATAGTGTTACCTTCTGGCAGCAGCCCTGCGGGAGCCCTCCCCACTTGCGAGACACGCTGGCCTCTATGGGCACGGATTTTGGAGAGCGCGGATTTTGGCGGACGCAGATTTCCCCCTGCGCCCGCGCACGCGTTCCTAGCTCCAACCTGAACTGCGAACCGCACCTTTGAGGTAAGTCTAACCTTTCCATGGAGGGGTGCAGGTCTCCCCTGGGCTCTTGCAGTCGCGCTGTTTTCGAATCGTTGCCTCCGGGTTAGTAGCCGATCTCTGGATGCCGGTAACCGCTGCCCGAGATGGCGCCGTCTCGCCGCTGCGCTGGCGCCCAGAGGGAGGTTTCAGCCTCAATCTCTAACCATCCGCATTTTTTAGGAGTTTTCTGTCTTTCCTGGCTGCAGACTGTCTCTCAGCTGAACCTCCCAAGCTTGATCGGGCTGATTGTTACCCATTTCAGCTGCTCGCCCCTATCTGTTCCGGGACAAAGCACCAACACGTCCGTCTAAGCCTCCGCCATTTTCTCCTCCTCTATAATTATTAATAAATATGTTGATAGTCAATGAAAAAGCTTTGTAAGGTAAAATTGAATGCCTTTCTTCAAGTGGACCAGGTGATATTAAAACAACACACGTATACTTGTTGAGCTTCTAATTAGTATTCTAGGTGCCATGCCAGGGTCTGGAAAACAAATTCGATTCAGGAGTACTCAGGAAGTTTATAATAAAATGGAGGCAACAAAATACTAGCCAAAATATATTAGAATACATGGTATTTAAACGCAATGTGCGATGGGAAAATGCAGATGAGCAGAAAATTAAATCAGTCTTGATGGATTCAGAAAAGCTTTATTGAGGAGGTGACATTTGAAGCAGCTGTTGAAGGAATCCAGCAAAATGAGTACCAAGGTCAGCCCAGGCACAGGGAGCATCATGGCAAAGATATGAAGGGATAACAGAAGAATAGAAAGTGAAAACTCATGGGATACATATAGACAGGTGTCTGGAGATGAGCAGGGAGAAGTGAAATTCTTATGAAAATCCTGTAGTCAATTCTAATTTGGGGAGAGAGTAATGTAACAACATAACATCTGCATTTTAGAAATATTTTTTTTTGTGGTACCAGGGGAAATGGATTTGAAGAGGGAACAAACAAGGATAGAAAAACTCATCAAGAGATTATTACAACAACTGAAACCGGTTTGGCTCAGTGGATAGAGCGTCGGCCTGCGGACTGAAGGGTCCCAGGTTCGATTCCGGTCAAGGGCATGTACCTGGGTTGCGGGCACATCTCCAGTGGGAGATGTGCAGGAGGCAGCTGGTCGATGTTTCTCTCTCATCGATGTTTCTAACTCTCTATCTCTCTCCCTTCCTCTCTGTAAAAAATCAATAAAATATATTTTTTAAAAAAGAGATTATTACAACAATCCCAAAGAGAAATGATGATGGCCTGAACTAAGCCTGTGACTAGCACGAAAGGAAGAGAGAAGATAGAAGTATCAACAAAACAAGGTGACCAATTAAACGTGGTAGATAAAGAGATGTTCGATGTGACTCTGAGATGCCTGCTCTGAGTCACTAATTTTTAATGCTGATAACCAATATCGAATAAGGCAGAAGGAAAAGCAGATATGCCTATGCCATCTCTATCTAGCAGCTAAAATTCCCCAACCAGGGATATGGATTTTGAAGACTTGAGAGTTCATTGGGGATTTGGAAATAGTTAGGATCTACAGGAATAGAAAGTAGAATAAAAAGACTAAGACTTGACTAAGACTAGATCCCAGAGAAACTCACAAATTCTAACAGTGTTCAGAAGAAGAAGAAAAAGAACAGAATACAGATTAGTTTTGAAGGAGCAGCCAGAGTGATGAGTACCTGACTGTAGCAGTCAGAGAGATGGTGAGAGAGCGGGAAGCAGATGGAAAAGGGGAACAAGAACAGGAAGCAGTAGAATTATGGAAGCTACAGGACAAGATTTCAAGTAAGTTGTGGTGACAGGAGACAAAGAGAACAAGAAAGAGTAGAAGTCAGTACTGTCAATTCATAGAAATAGGAACAGAGAGTAAGTAAACTCTATTTTAAGTGCCCATTGTGGGGAGGGGAATAGGGGGCTATATAGGGTATAGAGATAGGAACTTAATCTGAGTTCGTCTCTGAAAACCTCAGTGCTGAGATATGGTGGGGGAGTTGAAGGAGCCAATCTGATTATTGTTCATAAGGCCCACAGTTGCACAGGTACACCATAGGAAAGACCTCACATCTTTCAGTCTCATGGCCACTGCTGGGACTAATCCATACTTGAGGTGGAGAGCAAGACTTTTCCTCTTAGGTTGGTGCCACAGCTGGGACATGTTGCTGTTTGGAACACTTCCGTGCCCGCTCTAGACATAGCTGTCATTCCTTCTCTGAGGACTTGCTGCATCCCAGGTGCTTAGTCAAGAAGTCTTACTTCACACACAGAGAGGAAGAAAGAAAAGGAAAGGAAGGAAGGAAGAAAGAAAGAAAGAAAGAAAGGAAGGAAGGAAGGAAGGAAGGAAGGAAGGAAGGAAGGAAGGAAGGAAGGAAGGAAGAAAGGAAGAAAGAAAGGAAGGAAGGAAGGAAGGAAGGGGAGAAGGAAGGAAGGAAGGGGAGAAGGAAGGAAGGAAGGGGGGAAGGAAGGAAGGAAGAAAGAAAAGAAAGAATGAAAGAAAAGAAAGGAAGGAAGAAAGGAAGAAAGGAAGGAAGGAAGAAAGAAAGAAAGAAAGAAAGAAAGAAAGAAAGAAAGAAAGAAAGAAAGAAAGAAAGAAAGAAAGAAAGAAAGAAAGAGAGAAAGAAAGAAAGAGAAACTCCCACATTTTGTCCTTTCATTCTCTCTTGCCCACAGTTTGGGTCTGGGAATTACATATTCTAAGTTGGTGAGGGACCAGCAATGCCTCAAACTCTCCGCCTTGCTTCTCCCAAATATTTGGCTATTCCCCAAATTTATCAAATATCTCTGAACAGAACACACAAACTTGAATGTGTACCACAGCTGCACAGGTGACATAGATGAATGAGAGGCCCATGGTAGCCATGTCAAACTGGAGCTCTAGCAGCCCATTCAAGGGGCAAGCATTGTAGAGCTCTAGCCAATTCCTCCCCATGAAAATGCAGATCCACCTGTGCCTGATCTCCCAGAGTTTTATATTAAGTATCCCAATTTTAAGTGCTAGGAACTATTTATATACCTCGAAGCAATACAGAACACCTCTGAAAGCAAATGCAGGCCAAATCCCACGAGTTTAAGACAACTGCCTCAAAATGTTAAGTTCTCAAATACAAAAGCTAGAAGCACTGATGATTATTTCTGCTTTCCTCTCTATCCCTTCCTCCTAGAGCAGTGATTCTCAACCTTCCTAATGCCGCGACCCTTTAATACAGTTCCTCATGTTGTGGTGACCCCCAAACATAAAATTATTTTCGTTGCTGCTTCATAACTGAAATTTTGCTACAGTTGTGATTCGTAATGTAAATATCTGATATGCAGGATGTATTTCCATTGTTACAAATTGAGCATAATTAAAGCATAGTGATTAATCACAAAATAATATGTAATCATATATGTGGTTTCCAATGGTCTTAGGCGACCCCCAAAGGGGTCTTGACCCACAGGTTGAGAACCGCTGTCCTAGAAGGTCCCTACTACGTGCTTGATCACTGTGGAAGTTTAAGGGTGGTGGTGAGACAGGAAAGAAAGACCAAGATGAAAGTGTATAGCTTAGTATGTCAAAAGTATTACAGAGCAACACAAGATAAAGAAGAATTCAAGCCAAAAATGGGCAGAAAACTAATTTATTGTACATTTTTATACAACCAATAACATACATGTGTTATCTCACTCATCCTTATAGTGATCCCAGTAACTATGAATCATTATCCTCAATTTACAGGTGAATAACTGAGCTTCAAAGGGATTAAGCAACTTGGCTGTGGTTACACAATGATGGAGCTGGAATTTAAACTCAGATATTTTTTATTGCAAAAGTCATTTTCCTATTCAAACTGCTTTCCAAATGGCTGAGTGCTCACATACTGAGAAATTTGGGTTTTGCTAATATAAAATATGAATGTGTTTAGGGCCATCTGTTTCTCTCCATTCCAATACCCATTACCATTTTCCTTGGGGAATAATATACGTTTTGGGAGCTGGCCCCTGTCACTGCTCCAATGATGGTAGCTCCTATTTCATTCCATCCAAGCTCTTCCTCCAAATCTCTTTGTTCTCCCATTCTTGTAAATTGCCTGATCAATAATGTTGCTTAAAATGGATTTTTCTTTACATATATCCCTAGTCCTATGCTAGATTTTGGTATATTTTTGTTACTGATGAAACTAGCATCGCTAATTCTAGAATTTGAAAAACAAAAAACAACCTATGTATCTACTTTGCACACCCATGGAAGATACCATTTCTATTCAACATTGCACTAAAGGTCTTAGTAAATCAAATAAATCAAGAAAAAAAAGAAATAAAAATGTGTAATTATTGGAAAGGAAGAAATAAAGCTGTATTATTAGCCAAGCACACAGTGACATACGTAGAAAATACGCAATATAATCTAAGATAAATTATTAAAATTAATTAATAAGTTTAGCAAAGTTAACAGATTCAAAATCAACACAAAAACGTGTTTCTTCTCTTTTGACATGTTTTTATTTATTTAAGAGAGGAAGGGAGAAGGAGAGAGAGATAGAAACATCAATGATGAGAGAGAATCATTGATTGGTCACCTCCTGCACGCCCCACAGTGGGGCTCGAGCCTGCAACCTGGGCATGTGCCTTGGCTGGGAACTGAAACATGACCTCCTGGTTCATAGGTCGACACTCAACCACTGAGCCATGCTGGTCGGGCCAAAAATTGTATTTCTATATTCATTTATTTATCCTAAGGATGTTTTATAAATTTTGTGTTAAAAGGCTTGCAATTATTTATTATATTTATTTTTAGGTATTTAACATTTCATGATTCTTTGTAAATGATTTTTTTTAATTCCAATTTGTACTATTTATAGTTGATATAAAAACAATTTTGCATGTGGTGACATTGAATCCAGCAACTTTGCTAAACTTACTTATTAATTTAGACAATTAAAGGATTTCTAACAGAAAAATGCTAAAACATTATTAAAAACAATTAAAGAAATCTAAATAATTGGATAGGTATACCATGGATAGGGAGACTCAATGTTGTAAAGATGTAAACTACAGATTCAAAATAAAAATTCTAGTAGGAGTGTGTGTGTGTGTGTGTGTGCGCGCGCGCGCGCGCGTGCACGTGCGCGCAAACTGACAAGCTTCTTCTAAAATTTCTATAGAAACATGAGGGCAAAGAATAACCACATCACTCAACAACAAAGTGAGAGAGCTTCTTCTATAAGCCTTATAGTGTTCAACAGCAGGGTATTGGCCCAAGGATAGAACAAAACAGAGTTCAAAAGCAGACCTTGAGGCAATTTGGGACAATATCCCACCTTTGCCAGTGGCTCATGGTGTTTGTCTAGTACAGAACTAACTCTCCAAGGAAGGTGCTTAGGAATGGTTTGTATTGTCATCCAACACCACCATCTCAGTGTGTTTTCCAGTCTGGGCTACAGAAGTTACTTTTTTTTTTTTCAATTATGCACATTTTTTTCAATTGTGACTCATGTTCAATTTAGAAGACAGGCATCAGAGAGGGTCTCTTTGATAAAATATGATAAAATTCTACTCTAATGCTCTATTTGGGGTCCAATAAATTTAGTCTCTTAAAAGATTCTCTTATGTTTTTGAAAGATTAACTAAAAATGAAAGCAGCCTGCTGCTGTAGAAGACTCACTAATTAGTGTACACTGTGTGTGTTTGCTAGCTGTGTTAAAGAGGAGTTTCACTACAGTAGGTGGTGGTAAATAAAACATTTTACTTGGGCTCATTATATGCCCATAAATATCTGCAATATATCAGTAACAGAGACAAAGAAAGAAAGAATATTGACTAGACCATTAGTTATTTCTACCTCAGAAGGGATTGTGAGAGATCAGATAGGATGGTAGCCCCAGGGAAGCAGAAAAATGGACAGATTTGAGAAGCATTTGTCAAAACATAATATATATTTTATATATCTAAATGAGTGCAATTGTATAATTTCTACATTTTTCTTAATTAGAAGAAACATTTCTACCTACATTGAGTTATCAATTTGACCACAGTTTCTTTTTATTTTTTTCTTGCTGTGTTCTCAAGTAATTTAATAAAATGTAATATGTTTTTTAATATTGTGGTTTGTTCTGGGAAGCATGAAGGTAAAAGATGAGCTTACTTTTAAATCTGATTTCAATATCCTTCCCTTATAATTACCTTCAATACCAAAGATCAAAATTAAGACTTCAATAAAATATCATAAGCAGATAAATATCTTCTAGATAAAAGTTCTCATTTGGAGTTGATGAGACTTAAGTGACTTGCAAAAATCACACAGTCATCAAGTTCAGAGCCGGGCCTAAAACGACTCCTGACCCCAGTGCAGTTCACTCTCCATGATAACAGGCACCTCCTACCCTGGGGCAAAAGGCCATGTTATTCAGATGTGATTCTCTAAAGCAGGGTTTTGTAAGCACAGCACTATGGACATTTTGGACTATGTAATTCTTTGTTATGGGGGCACATTCCTGTGCATGGTAGGATGTTTAGCAGCATCCCTAGTCTCTATCCACTAAAGGCCAGTAACATTGCCCTTCCACACCAGTTGTGACAATCAAAGTATCTCCAGACATTGCCAACTATCCTGAGAGACAAATCTCTTCCCAGTTAGGAACAACAGCCCTAAAAAGTTCTATCCCTAAAATGCTTTGAATTTCTGTCAAAACAGAAAAACCCAGGAAACTTTGTACCATGTCTCCTAAGAATATTAAATCTGTTATGCTTTCTACAACTTAATCAGAGTTCAGCACCTGTGTGCTTGCTCTCGAAACTTCCCATTGCTAAGACAGTCTTCCCAGTCTGCTCAGTGCAGTCCTTGCCACGTTCAGCTTAGCTTTGAATCAGAGGAACTACATTACTCAGGCGCCCTTGTTTCCTGGTCTCTAGGTGATTTCAGCCAGTGGGAGGTACTGGCAAAAGTCTGGAGTGGGCAGGAGGGAATAAACCTGGGCACTTCTCCCTTTCTCTGTTCTGACAGTAGCCCTTGAGTCCCCTCCTAGACATCCTTCCCTCTGTGGTCCCTGCCATGGGTTCCGTTATCTCGGTCTTTCCAGTCAAAGGGTGGTAGCAACTTCCTATGGTTGCTAATTTCTGGTTTACCTTGCTATCCTGTTTGGCTTCGTCTTCTATCATCTGTAGAAACAGTTTTGGGCCCTAAGCCTCAGGGTAGCTGTATTTGGCATCAGGAAGTAATTAAGGTTAAATGATATCTTAAAGATGAAACCCTGATCCAATGGGATCAGTGTTTTTTATAAGACACCAGAGAGCTCATTTTTTCTCTCTCTGCCATGTGAGAACCATCAACGATTCTCTATCATCACTGATGTTTCTATCTCTCTCCCCCTTCCTCTCTGAAATCAATAAAAATATATATACTTAAAAAATAGTACTAACCTAAGAGTGTCACTACGGATTAAATGAGTGACCCCCATGCAAAGTACAAGAAGGTGTTTCATCCATAGGCTAGGAAGAGGGCTCTCAGCAAGCACGGGTCTGCGGCACGCTGACGGACTTCCGGCCTCCAGAATGGTGAGGAAATCAGTGTCTGCTGCTTAAGCCCACTAGTAGTGGTCGGCAAACTCATTAGTCAACAGAGCCAAATATCAACAGTACAACGATTGAAATTTCTTTTGAGAGCCACATTTTTTAAACTTAAACTATATAGGTAGATACATTGTTATTAACTTAATTAGGGTACTCCTAAGGCTTAGGAAGAGCCACACTCAAAGGGACAAAGAGCCGCATGTGGCTCTAGAACCGCAGTTTGCCGATTAGACTATTATAGTGTTTTGTCATCGCAGCCCAAGCTGACTAATATAGCAATTCCCTCTACTATATTTCCATTATTTAAATAGCTAGAGATTTTGTTTTTCTGTCTTAGTTCTTTATGCCATTGATACCATAACATGTCCTAATATGTGCCCGACACTATGCAGAGGCACTTCCATATTCACTTCCTCACCCACTTCTCTCAATATCACTGTAAGGTAGGGCAAAATGGTATGATGTAAGGAGCACAGGTTTTGAGTTACTTAGACTGA